>NC_135437.1:961500-1282000 GCF_051991255.1 Vanacampus margaritifer
ATGAATGGTGGTTTACCAGGTGTCGAAGTCCCCCATTGAAATGAATGGCGGGCTAACAGGGGTCGAATTTGCCCATTTAAATGAATGGTGGGCTCCCAGGGGTCGAAATCCCCCATTGAAATGAATGGCGGGCGCCGAGGAATCAAAATTCCCCAATGAAATGAATGGCGGGCTACCAGGGGTCGGAATCTCCCATTAAAATGAAAGGCGGGGGCGCCTAGGGTTCGAAATCCCCCATTGAAATGAATGGCTTGCTCCCAGTGGTCGAAATCCCCCATTGAAATGAATGGCGGGCTCCCAGGGATCGAATTCCCCCATTGAAATGGATTGCGGGCGCCCAGGGGTCGAAATCCCCCATTGAAATAAATGGCGGGCTACCAGGGGTTTAAATCCCCCATTGAAATGAATGGCGGGCTCCCAGGGGTCGAATTCCCTCATTGAAATGAATGGCGGGCGACCAGGGGTCAAAATCTCCCATTGAAATGAATGGCGGGCGCCTAGGGGTCGAAATCCCCCATTGAAATGAATGGCTGGCTCCCAGTGGTCGAAATCCCCCATTGAAATGAATTGCAGTTTACCAGGGGTCGAATTCCCCCATTGAAATGAATGGCGGGCGCCCAGGAATCAAAATCCCCCAATGAAATGAATGGCGGGCTACCAGGGGTAGAAATCCCCCATTGAAATGAATGGCGGGTGCCCAGGGGTCGAAATCCCGCAATGAAATGAATGGCGGGCTACCAGGTGTCGAAATCCCCCATTGAAATGAATGGCGGGCTACCAGGGGTCGAATTCGCCCATTCAAATGAATGGTGGGCTCCCAGGGGTCGAAATCCCCCATTGAAATGAATGGCGGGCGCTGAGGAATCAAAATCCCCCAATGAAATGAATGGCGGGCTACCAGGGGTCGGAATCTCCCATTGAAATGAATGGCGGGGGCGCCTAGGGGTCGAAATCCCCCATTGAAATGAATGGCTGGCTTCCAGTGGTCGAAATCCCCCATTGAAATGAATGGCGGGCTCCCAGGGATCGAATTCCCCCATTGAAATGAATTGCAGGCTACCAGGGGTCGAATTCCCCCATTGAAATGAATGGCGGGCGCCCAGGAATCAAAATCCCCCAATGAAATGAATGGCTGGCTACCAGGGGTCGAAATCTCCCTTTGAAATGAATGGAGGGCTCCAAGGGGTCGAAATCCTTCATTGAAATGAATGGCGGGCTACCAGGGGTGGAAATCCCCCATTGAAATGTTTGGCGGGCTACCAGTGGTCGAATTCCCCTATTGAAATGAATGGCGGGCACCCAGGGATCAAAATCCACAAATGAAATGAATGGCGGGCTACCAGGTGTCGAAATCCCCCATTGAAATGAATGGCGGGCACCCAGGGGTCGAATTCCCCCATTTAAATGAATGGTGGGCTCCCCAGGAGTCGAAATCCCCCATAGGAATGAATGGCGGGTTTCCAGGGGTTGAAATCCCCCATTGAAATGAATGGTGGGCTACCAGGGATCGAGATCCCCCCATAGGAATGAATGGCGGAGAAGCCTAGGGGTCGAAATCCCCCATTGAAATGAATGGCTTGCTCCCAGTGGTCGAAATCCCCCATTGAAATGAATGGCGGGCTCCCAGGGATCAAAATCCCCCATTGAAATGAATGGCGGGCACCCAGAGGTCGAATTCCCCCATTTAAATGAATGGTGGGCTCCCAGGAGTCGAAATCCCCCATAGGAATGAATGGCGGGTTACCAGGGGATGAAATCCCCCATTGAAATGAATGGCGGGCGACCAGGAGTCAAAATCCCCCATTGAAATGAATGGCGGGCGCCTAGGGGTTGAAATCCCCCATTGAAATGAATGGCGGGCTACCAGGGGTCGAATTCCCCCATTGAAATGAATGGCGGGCGCCCAGGAATCAAAATCCCCCAATGAAATGAATGGCGGGCTACCAGGGGTGGAAATCCCCCATTGAAATGTTTGGCGGGCTACCAGGGGTCGAATTCCCCCATTGAAATGAATGGTGGGCACCCAGGGGTCGAATTCCCCCATTTAAATGAATGTTGGGCTCCGAGGGGTCGAAATCCCCCATTGAAATGAATGGCAGTCGCCCAGGACTCGAAATCCCGCAATGAAATGAATGGTGGGCTACCAGGTGTCAAAATCCCCCATTGAAAGGAATGGCGGGCTAACAGGGGTCGAATTTGCCCATTTAAATGAATGGTGGGCTCCCAGGGGTCGAAATCCCCCATTGAAATGAATGGCGGTCGCCGAGGAATCAAAATCCCCCAATGAAATGAATAGCGGGCTACCAGGGGTCGGAATCTCCCATTAAAATGAATGGCGGGGGCGCCTAGGGGTCGAAATCCCCCATTGAAATGAATGGCTTGCTCCCAGTTGTCGAAATCCCCCATTGAAATGAATGGCGGGCTCCCAGGGATCGAATTCCCCCATTGAAATGAATTGCGGGCTACCAGGGGTTTAAATCCCCCATTGAAATGAATGGCGGGCTCCCAGGGGTCGAATTCCCTCATGGAAATGAATGGCGGGCGACCAGGGGTCAAAATCTCCCATTGAAATGAATGGTGGGCGCCTAGGGGTCGAAATCCCCCATTGAAATGAATGGCTGGCTCCCAGTGGTCGAAATCCCCCATTGAAATGAATTGCAGTTTACCAGGGGTCGAATTCCCCCATTGAAATGAATGGCGGGCGCCCAGGAATCAAAATCCCCCAATGAAATGAATGGCGGGCTACCAGGGGTAGAAATCCCCCATTGAAATGAATGGCGGGTGCCCAGGGGTCGAAATCCCGCAATGAAATGAATGGCGGGCTACCAGGTGTCGAAATCCCCCATTGAAATGAATGGCGGGCTACCAGGGGTTGAATTCGCCCATTCAAATGAATGGTGGGCTCCCAGGGGTCGAAATCCCCCATTGAAATGAATGGCGGGCGCTGAGGAATCAAAATCCCCCAATGAAATGAATGGCGGGCTACCAGGGGTCGGAATCTCCCATTGAAATGAATGGCGGGGGCGCCTAGGGGTCGAAATCCCCCATTGAAATGAATGGCTGGCTTCCAGTGGTCGAAATCCCCCATTGAAATGAATGGCGGGCTCCCAGGGATCGAATTCCCCCATTGAAATGAATTGCAGGCTACCAGGGGTCGAATTCCCCCATTGAAATGAATGGCGGGCGCCCAGGAATCAAAATCCCCCAATGAAATGAATGGCGGGCTACCAGGGGTCGAAATCTCCCTTTGAAATGAATGGAGGGCTCCAAGGGGTCGAAATCCTTCATTGAAATGAATGGCGGGCTACCAGGGGTGGAAATCCCCCATTGAAATGTTTGGCGGGCTACCAGTGGTCGAATTCCCCTATTGAAATGAATGGCGGGCACCCAGGGATCAAAATCCACAAATGAAATGAATGGCGGGCTACCAGGTGTCGAAATCCCCCATTGAAATGAATGGCGGGCACCCAGGGGTCGAATTCCCCCATTTAAATGAATGGTGGGCTCCCCAGGAGTCGAAATCCCCCATAGGAACGAATGGCGGGTTTCCAGGGGTTGAAATCCCCCATTGAAATGAATGGTGGGCTACCAGGGATCGAGATCCCCCCATAGGAATGAATGGCGGAGAAGCCTAGGGGTCGAAATCCCCCATTGAAATGAATGGCTTGCTCCCAGTGGTCGAAATCCCCCATTGAAATGAATGGCGGGCTCCCAGGGATCAAAATCCCCCATTGAAATGAATGGCGGGCACCCAGAGGTCAAATTCCCCCATTTAAATGAATGGTGGGCTCCCAGGAGTCGAAATCCCCCATAGGAATGAATGGCGGGTTACCAGGGGATGAAATCCCCCATTGAAATGAATGGCGGGCGACCAGGAGTCAAAATCCCCCACTGAAATGAATGGCGGGCGCCTAGGGGTTGAAATCCCCCATTGAAATGAATGGCGGGCTACCAGGGGTCGAATTCCCCCATTGAAATGAATGGCGGGCTCCCAGGAATCAAAATCACCCAATGAAATGAATGGCGGGCTACCAGGGGTGGAAATCCCCCATTGAAATGTTTGGCGGGCTACCAGGGGTCGAATTCCCCCATTGAAATGAATGGTGGGCACCCAGGGGTCGAATTCCCCCATTTAAATGAATGTTGGGCTCCGAGGGGTCGAAATCCCCCATTGAAATGAATGGCAGTCGCCCAGGACTCGAAATCCCGCAATGAAATGAATGGTGGGCTACCAGGTGTCGAAATCCCCCATTGAAAGGAATGGCGGGCTAACAGGGGTCGAATTTGCCCATTTAAATGAATGGTGGGCTCCCAGGGGTCGAAATCCCCCATTGAAATGAATGGCGGGCGCCGAGGAATCAAAATCCCCCAAAGAAATGAATAGCGGGCTACCAGGGGTCGGAATCTCCCATTAAAATGAATGGCGGGGGCGCCTAGGGGTCGAAATCCCCCATTGAAATGAATGGCTTGCTCCCAGTTGTCGAAATCCCCCATTGAAATGAATGGCGGGCTCCCAGGGATCGAATTCCCCCATTGAAATGAATTGCGGGCTACCAGGGGTTTAAATCCCCCATTGAAATGAATGGCGGGCTCCCAGGGGTCGAATTCCCTCATTGAAATGAATGGCGGGCGACCAGGGGTCAAAATCTCCCATTGAAATGAATGGTGGGCGCCTAGGGGTCGAAATCCCCCATTGAAATGAATGGCTGGCTCCCAGTGGTCGAAATCCCCCATTGAAATGAATTGCAGTTTATCAGGGGTCGAATTCCCCCATTGAAATGAATGGCGGGCGCCCAGGAATCAAAATCCCCCAATGAAATGAATGGCGGGCTACCAGGGGTCGAAATCTCCCATTGAAATGAATGGAGGGCTCCAAGGGGTCGAAATCCCTCATTGAAATGAATGGCGGGCTACCAGGGGTGGAAATCCCCCATTGAAATGTTTGGCGGGCTACCAGTGGTCGAATTCCCCTATTGAAATGAATGGCGGGCACCCAGGGATCAAAATCCCCCAATGAAATGAATGGCGGGCTACAGGGTGTCGAAATCCCCCATTGAAATGAATGGCGGGCACCCAGGGGTCGAATTCCCCCATTTAAATGAATGGTGGGCTCCCAGGAGTCGAAATCCCCCATAGGAATGAATGGCGGGTTACCAGGGGTTGAAATCCCCCATTGAAATGAATCGTGGGATACCAGGGTCGAGATCCCCCCATAGGAATGAATGGCGGGGAAGCCTAGGGGTCGAAATCCCCCATTGAAATGAATGGCTTGCTCCCAGTGGTCGAAATCCCCCATTGAAATAAATGGCGGGCTCCCAGGGATCAAAATCCCACATTGAAATTAATGGCGGGCACCCAGAGGTCGAATTCCCCCATTTAAATGAATGGTGGGCTCCCAGGAGTCGAAATCCCCCATAGGAATGAATATCGGGTTACCAGGGGTTGAAATCCCCCATTGAAATGAATGGCGGGCGACCAGGAGTCAAAATCCCCCATTGAAATGAATGGCGGGCGCCTAGGGGTTGAAATCCCCCATTGAAATGAATGGCTGGCTCCCAGTGGTCGAAATCCCCCATTGAAATGAATGGCGGGCTATCAGGGGTCGAATTCCCCCATTGAAATGAATGGCGGGCGCCCAGGAATCAAAATCCCCCAATGAAATGAATGGCGGGCTACCAGGGGTAGAAATCCCCCAATGAAATGAATGGCGGGCGCCCAGGCGTTTAAATCCCGCAATGAAATGAATGGCGGGCTACCAGGTGTCGAAATCCCCCATTGAAATGAATGGCTGGCTCCCAGGGGTCGAATTCACCCATTGAAATGAATGGATGGCAACCAGGAGTCGAAATCCCCCATTGAAATGAATTGCAGTTTACCAGGGGTCAAAATCCCCCATTGAAATGAATGGCTGGCTCCCAGTGGTCGAAATCCCCCATTGAAATGAATGGCGGGCTACCAGAGGTCGAATTCCCCCATTGAAATGAATGGCGGGCGCCCAGGAATCAAAATCCCCCAATTAAATGAATGGCGGGCTACCAGGGGTAGAAATCCCCCATTGAAATGAATGGCGGGCGCCCAGGGGTCGAAATCCCGCAATGAAATGAATGGCGGGCTACCAGGTGTCGAAATCCCCCATTGAAATGAATGGCGGGCTACCAGGGGTCGAATTCGCCCATTCAAATGAATGGTGGGCTCCCAGGGGTCGAAATCCCCCATTGAAATGAATGGCGGGCGCCGAGGAATCAAAATCCCCCAATGAAATGAAAGGCGGGCTACCAGGGGTCGGAATCTCCCATTGAAATAAATGGCGGTGGCGATTAGGGGTCGAAATCCCCCATTGAAATGAATGGCTGGCTCCCAGTGGTCGAAATCCCCCATTGAAATAATTGGCGGGCTCCAAGTGATCGAATTCCCCCTTTGAAATGGATTGCAAGCGCCCAGGGGTCGAAATCCCCCATTGAAATAAATGGCGTGCTACCAGGGGTTTAAATCCCCAATTGAAATGAATGGCGGGCTCCCAGGTCTCGAATTCCCTCATTGAAATGAATGGCGGGCGACCAGGAGTCAAAATCCCCCAATGAAATGAATTGCGGTCTATCAAGGGTCAAAATCTCCCATTGAAATGAATGGCGGGCGCCTAGGGGTCGAAATCCCTTATTGAAATGAATGGCGGGCTACCAGGGGTGGAAATCCCCCATTGAAATGTTTGGCGGGCTACCAGGGGTCGAATTCCCCTATTGAAATGAATGGCGGGCACCCAGGGATCAAAATCCCCCAATGAAATGAATGGCGGGCTACCAGGGGTCGAAATCCCCCATTGAAATGAATGGCGGGCACCCAGGGGTCGAATTCCCCCATTTAAATGAATGGTGGGCTCCCAGGAGTCGAAATCCCCCATAGGAATGAATGGCGGGCTACAAGGGGTCAAAATCCCCCATTGAAATGAATGGCGGGCACCCAGGGGTCGAATTCCCCCATTTAAATGAATGTTGGGCTCCGAGGGTTCGAAATCCCCCATTGAAATGAATGGCGGGCGCCCAGGGATAGAAATCCCCCATTGAAATGAATGACGGGCGCCGAGGAATCAAAATCCCCCAATGAAATGAATGGCGGGCTACCAGGGGTCGAAATCTCCCATTGAAATGAATGGAGGGCTCCCAGGGGTCGAAATCCCTCATTGAAATGAATGGCGGGCTACCAGGGGTGGAAATCCCCCATTGAAATGTTTGGCGGGCTACCAGGGGTTGAATTCCCCTATTGAAATGAATGGCGGGCACCCAGGAATCAAAATCCCCTAATGAAATGTATGGCGGGCTACCAGGGGTCGAAATCCCCCATTGAAATGAATGGCGGGCTCCCAGGGGTCGAAATCCCTCATTGAAATGAATGGCGGGCTACCAGGGGAGGAAATCCCCCATTGAAATGTTTGGCGGGCTACCAGTGGTCGAATTCCCCTATTGAAATGAATGGCGGGCACCCAGGGATCAAAATCCCCCAATGAAATGAATGGCGGGCTACCAGGTGTCGAAGTCCCCCATTGAAATGAATGGCGGGCACCCAGGGGTCGAATTCCCCCATTTAAATGAATGGTGGAAACCCAGTAGTCGAAATCCCCCATAGGAATAAATGGCGGGTTACCAGGGGTTGAAATCCCCCATTGAAATGAATAACGGGCGACCAGGAGTCTAAATCCCCCATTGAAATGAATGGCGAACGCCTAGGGGTTGAAAGTCCCCATTGAAATGAATGGCTTGCTCCCAGTGGTCGAAATCCCCCATTGAAATGAATGGCGGGCTCCCAGGAATCAAAATCCCCCAAATGAAATGAATGGCGGGCTACCAGGGGTCGAAATCTCCCATTGAAATGAATGGAGGGCTCCAAGGGGTCGAAATCCCTCATTGAAATGAATGGCGGGCTACCAGGGGTGGAAATCCCCCATTGAAATGTTTGGCGGAATACCAGTGGTCGAATTCCCCTATTGAAATGAATGGCGGGCACCCAGGGATCAAAATCCACAAATGAAATGAATGGCGGGCTACCAGGTGTCGAAATCCCCCATAGGAATGAATGGCGGGTTACCAGGGGTTGAAATCCCCCATTGAAATGAATGGTGGGCTACCAGGGATCGAGATCCCCCCATAGGAATGAATGGCGGAGAAGCCTAGGGGTCGAAATCCCCCATTGAAATGAATGGCTTGCTCCCAGTGGTCGAAATCCCCCATTGAAATGAATGGCGGGCTCCCAGGGATCAAAATCCCCCATTGAAATGAATGGCGGGCACCCAGAGGTCGAATTCCCCCATTTAAATGAATGGTGGGCTCCCAGGAGTCGAAATCCCCCATAGGAATGAATGGCGGGTTACCAGGGGATGAAATCCCCCATTGAAATGAATGGCGGGCGACCAGGAGTCAAAATCCCCCATTGAAATGAATGGCGGGCGCCTAGGGGTTGAAATCACCCATTGAAATGAATGGCTGGCTCCCAGTGGTCGAAATCCCCCATTGAAATGAATGGCGGGCTACCAGGGGTCGAATTCCCCCATTGAAATGAATGGCGGGCGCCCAGGAATCAAAATCCCCCAATGAAATGAATGGCAGGCTACCAGGGGTAGAAATCCCCCAATGAAATGAATGGCGGGCGCCCAGGGGTCGAAATCCCGCAATGAAATGAATGGCGGGCTACCAGGTGTCGAAATCCCCCATTGAAATGAATGGCGGGCTACCAGGGGTCGAATTCGCCCATTCAAATGAATGGTGGGCTCCCAGGGGTCGAAATCCCCCATTGAAATGAATGGCGGGCGCCGAGGAATCAAAATCCCCCAATGAAATGAAAGGCGGGCTACCAGGGGTCGGAATCTCCCATTGAAATGAATGGCGGTGGCGATTAGGGGTCGAAATCCCCCATTGAAATGAATGGCTGGCTCCCAGTGGTCGAAATCCCCCATTGAAATAATTGGCGGGCTCCCAGTGATCGAATTCCCCCTTTGAAATGGATTGCAAGCGCCCAGGGGTCGAAATCCCCCATTGAAATAAATGGCGTGCTACCAGGGGTTTAAATCCCCAATTGAAATGAATGGCGGGCTCCCAGGTCTCGAATTCCCTCATTGAAATGAATTGCGGGCTATCAAGGGTCAAAATCTCCCATTGAAATGAATGGCGGGCGCCTAGGGGTCGAAATCCCTTATTGAAATGAATGGCGGGCTACCAGGGGTGGAAATCCCCCATTGAAATGTTTGGCGGGCTACCAGGGGTCGAATTCCCCTATTGAAATGAATGGCGGGCACCCAGGGATCAAAATCCCCCAATGAAATGAATGGCGGGCTACCAGGGGTCGAAATCCCCCATTGAAATGAATGGCGGGCACCCAGGGGTCGAATTCCCCAATTTAAATGAATGGTGGGCTCCCAGGAGTCGAAATCCCCCATAGGAATGAATGGCGGGCTACCAGGGGTCAAAATCCCCCATTGAAATGAATGGCGGGCACCCAGGGGTCGAATTCCCCCATTTAAATGAATGTTGGGCTCCGAGGGTTCGAAATCCCCCATTTAAATGAATGGCGGGCGCCCAGGGATAGAAATCCCCCATTGAAATGAATGACGGGCGCCGAGGAATCAAAATCCCCCAATGAAATGAATGGCGGGCTACCAGGGGTCGAAATCTCCCATTGAAATGAATGGAGGGCTCCCAGGGGTCGAAATCCCTCATTGAAATGAATGGCGGGCTACCAGGGGTGGAAATCCCCCATTGAAATGTTTGGCGGGCTACCAGGGGTCGAATTCCCCTATTGAAATGAATGGCGGGCACCCAGGAATCAAAATCCCCTAATGAAATGTATGGCGGGCTACCAGGGGTCGAAATCCCCCATTGAAATGAATGGCGGGCTCCCAGGGGTCGAAATCCCTCATTGAAATGAATGGCGGGCTACCAGGGGAGGAAATCCCCCATTGAAATGTTTGGCGGGCTACCAGTGGTCGAATTCCCCTATTGAAATGAATGGCGGGCACCCAGGGATCAAAATCCCCCAATGAAATGAATGGCGGGCTACCAGGTGTCGAAATCCCCCATTGAAATGAATGGCGGGCACCCAGGGGTCGAATTCCCCCATTTAAATGAATGGTGGAAACCCAGTAGTCGAAATCCCCCATAGGAATAAATGGCGGGTTACCAGGGGTTGAAATCCCCCATTGAAATGAATAACGGGCGACCAGGAGTCTAAATCCCCCATTGAAATGAATGGCGAACGCCTAGGGGTTGAAAGTCCCCATTGAAATGAATGGCTTGCTCCCAGTGGTCGAAATCCCCCATTGAAATGAATGGCGGGCTCCCAGGAATCAAAATCCCCCAAATGAAATGAATGGCGGGCTACCAGGGGTCGAAATCTCCCATTGAAATGAATGGAGGGCTCCAAGGGGTCGAAATCCCTCATTGAAATGAATGGCGGGCTACCAGGGGTGGAAATCCCCCATTGAAATGTTTGGCGGAATACCAGTGGTCGAATTCCCCTATTGAAATGAATGGCGGGCACCCAGGGATCAAAATCCACAAATGAAATGAATGGCGGGCTACCAGGTGTCGAAATCCCCCATTGAAATGAATGGCGGGCACCCAGGGGTCGAATTCCCCCATTTAAATGAATGGTGGGCTCCCCAGGAGTCGAAATCCCCCATAGGAATGAATGGCGGGTTACCAGGGGTTGAAATCCCCCATTGAAATGAATGGTGGGCTACCAGGGATCGAGATCCCCCCATAGGAATGAATGGCGGAGAAGCCTAGGGGTCGAAATCCCCCATTGAAATGAATGGCTTGCTCCCAGTGGTCGAAATCCCCCATTGAAATGAATGGCGGGCTCCCAGGGATCAAAATCTACCATTGAAATGAATGGCGGGCACCCAGAGGTCGAATTCCCCCATTTAGATGAATGGTGGGCTCCCAGGAGTCGAAATCCCCCATAGGAATGAATGGCGGGTTACCAGGGGATGAAATCCCCCATTGAAATGAATGGCGGGCGACCAGGAGTCAAAATCCCCCATTGAAATGAATGGCGGGCGCCTAGAGGTTGAAATCACCCATTGAAATGAATGGCTGGCTCCCAGTGGTCGAAATCCCCCATTGAAATGAATGGCGGGCTACCAGGGGTCGAATTCCCCCATTGAAATGAATGGCGGGCGCCCAGGAATCAAAATCCCCCAATGAAATGAATGGCAGGCTACCAGGGGTAGAAATCCCCCAATGAAATGAATGGCAGGCGCCCAGGGGTCGAAATCCCGCAATGAAATGAATGGCGGGCTACCAGGTGTCGAAATCCCCCATTGAAATGAATGGCAGGCTACCAGGGGTCGAATTCGCCCATTCAAATGAATGGTGGGCTCCCAGGGGTCGAAATCCCCCATTGAAATGAATGGCGGGCGCCGAGGAATCAAAATCCCCCAATGAAATGAAAGGCGGGCTACCAGGGGTCAGAATCTCCCATTGAAATGAATGGCGGTGGCGATTAGGGGTCGAAATCCCCCATTGAAATGAATGGCTGGCTCCCAGTGGTCGAAATCCCCCATTGAAATAATTGGCGGGCTCCCAGTGATCGAATTCCCCCTTTGAAATGGATTGCAAGCGCCCAGGGGTCGAAATCCCCCATTGAAATAAATGGCGTGCTACCAGGGGTTTAAATCCCCAATTGAAATGAATGGCGGGCTCCCAGGTCTCGAATTCCCTCATTGAAATGAATTGCGGGCGACCAGGAGTCAAAATCCCCCAATGAAATGAATTGCGGGCTATCAAGGGTCAAAATCTCCCATTGAAATGAATGGCGGGCGCCTAGGGGTCGAAATCCCTTATTGAAATGAATGGCGGGCTACCAGGGGTGGAAATCCCCCATTGAAATGTTTGGCGGGCTACCAGGGGTCGAATTCCCCTATTGAAATGAATGGCGGGCACCCAGGGATCAAAATCCCCCAATGAAATGAATGGCGGGCTACCAGGGGTCGAAATCCCCCATTGAAATAAATGGCGGGCACCCAGGGGTCGAATTCCCCCATTTAAATGAATGGTGGGCTCCCAGGAGTCGAAATCCCCCATAGGAATGAATGGCGGGCTACCAGGGGTCAAAATCCCCCATTGAAATGAATGGCGGGCACCCAGGGGTCGAATTCCCCCATTTAAATGAATGTTGGGCTCCGAGGGTTCGAAATCCCCCATTGAAATGAATGGCGGGCGCCCAGGGATAGAAATCCCCCATTGAAATGAATGACGGGCGCCGAGGAATCAAAATCCCCCAATGAAATGAATGGCGGGCTACCAGGGGTCGAAATCTCCCATTGAAATGAATGGAGGGCTCCCAGGGGTCGAAATCCCTCATTGAAATGAATGGCGGGCTACCAGGGGTGGAAATCCCCCATTGAAATGTTTGGCGGGCTACCAGGGGTTGAATTCCCCTATTGAAATGAATGGCGGGCACCCAGGAATCAAAATCCCCTAATGAAATGTATGGCGGGCTACCAGGGGTCGAAATCCCCCATTGAAATGAATGGCGGGCTCCCAGGGGTCGAAATCCCTCATTGAAATGAATGGCGGGCTACCAGGGGAGGAAATCCCCCATTGAAATGTTTGGCGGGCTACCAGTGGTCGAATTCCCCTATTGAAATGAATGGCGGGCACCCAGGGATCAAAATCCCCCAATGAAATGAATGGCGGGCTACCAGGTGTCGAAGTCCCCCATTGAAATGAATGGCGGGCACCCAGGGGTCGAATTCCCCCATTTAAATGAATGGTGGAAACCCAGTAGTCGAAATCCCCCATAGGAATAAATGGCGGGTTACCAGGGGTTGAAATCCCCCATTGAAATGAATAACGGGCGACCAGGAGTCTAAATCCCCCATTGAAATGAATGGCGAACGCCTAGGGGTTGAAAGTCCCCATTGAAATGAATGGCTTGCTCCCAGTGGTCGAAATCCCCCATTGAAATGAATGGCGGGCTCCCAGGAATCAAAATCCCCCAAATGAAATGAATGGCGGGCTACCAGGGGTCGAAATCTCCCATTGAAATGAATGGAGGGCTCCAAGGGGTCGAAATCCCTTATTGAAATGAATGGCGGGCTACCAGGGGTGGAAATCCCCCATTGAAATGTTTGGCGGAATACCAGTGGTCGAATTCCCCTATTGAAATGAATGGCGGGCACCCAGGGATCAAAATCCACAAATGAAATGAATGGCGGGCTACCAGGTGTCGAAATCCCCCATTGAAATGAATGGCGGGCACCCAGGGGTCGAATTCCCCCATTTAAATGAATGGTGGGCTCCCCAGGAGTCGAAATCCCCCTTAGGAATGAATGGCGGGTTACCAGGGGTTGAAATCCCCCATTGAAATGAATGGTGGGCTACCAGGGATCGAGATCCCCCCATAGGAATGAATGGCGGAGAAGCCTAGGGGTCGAAATCCCCCATTGAAATGAATGGCTTGCTCCCAGTGGTCGAAATCCCCCATTGAAATGAATGGCGGGCTCCCAGGGATCAAAATCCCCCATTGAAATGAATGGCGGGCACCCAGAGGTCGAATTCCCCCATTTAAATGAATGGTGGGCTCCCAGGAGTCGAAATCCCCCTAGGAATGAATGGCGGGTTACCAGGGGATGAAATCCCCCATTGAAATGAATGGCGGGCGACCAGGAGTCAAAATCCCCCATTGAAATGAATGGCGGGCGCCTAGGGGTTGAAATCACCCATTGAAATGAATGGCTGGCTCCCAGTGGTCGAAATCCCCCATTGAAATGAATGGCGGGCTACCAGGGGCCGAATTGCCCCATTGAAATGAATGGCGGGCGCCCAGGAATCAAAATCCCCCAATGAAATGAATGGCGGGCTACCAGGGGTAGAAATCCCCCAATGAAATGAATGGCGGGCGCCCAGGCGTCGAAATCCCGCAATGAAATGAATGGCGGGCTACCAGGTGTCGAAATCCCCCATTGAAATGAATGGCGGGCTCCCAGGGGTCGAATTCACCCATTGAAATGAATGGCGGGCAACCAGGAGTCAAAATCCCCCATTGAAATGAATGGCGGGCGCCTAGGGGTCGAAATCCCCCATTGAAATGAATGGCTGGCTCCCAGTGGTCGAAATCCCCCATTGAAATGAATGGCGGGCTACCAGAGGTCGAATTCCCCCATTGAAATGAATGGCGGGCGCCCAGGAATCAAAATCCCCCAATGAAATGAATGGCGGGCTACCAGGGGTAGAAATCCCCCATTGAAATGAATGGCGGGCGCCCAGGGGTCGAAATCCCGCAATGAAATGAATGGCGGGCTACCAGGTGTCGAAATCCCCCATTGAAATGAATGGCGGGCTACCAGGGGTCGAAATCCCCCATTATAATGAATGGCGGGCGCCAAGGAATCAAAATCCCCCAATGAAATGAAAGGCGGGCTACCAGGGGTCGGAATCTCCCATTGAAATGAATGGCGGGGGCGCCTAGGGGTCGAAATCCCCCATTGAAATGAATGGCTGGCTCCCAGTGGTCGAAATCCCCCATTGAAATAATTGGCGGGCTCCCAGGGATCGAATTCCCCCTTTGAAATGGATTGCGGGCGCCCAGGGGTCGAAATCCCCCATTGAAATAAATTGCGTGCTACCAGGTGTTTAAATCCCCCATTGAAATGAATGGCGGGCTCCCAGGGGTCGAATTCCCTCATTGAAATGAATGGCGGCCGACCAGGAGTCAAAATCCCCCATTGAAATGAATGGCGGGCTCCCAGGGGTCGAATTCCCCCATTGAAATGAATGGCGGGCTTCCAGGAATCGAAATCCCCCATTGAAATGAAAGACGGGCGCCGAGGAATCAAAATCCCCCAATGAAATGAATTGCGTGCTACCAAGTGTCAAAATCTCCCATTGAAATGAATGGCGGGCGCCTAGGGGTCGAAATCCCTTATTGAAATGAATGGCGGGCTACCAGGGGTAGAAATCCCCCATTGAAATGTTTGGCGGGCTACCAGGGGTCGAATTCCCCTATTGAAATGAATGGCGGGCACCCAGGGATCAAAATCCCCCAATGAAATGAATGGCGGGCTACCAGGGGTCGAAATCCCCTATTGAATTGAATGGCGGGCACCCAGGGGTCGAATTCCCCCATTTAAATGAATGGTGGGCTCCCAGGAGTCGAAATCCCCCATAGGAATGAATGGCGGGCTACCAGGGTCGAAATCCCCCATTGAAATGAATGGCGGGCACCCAGGGGTCGAATTCCCCCATTTAAATGAATGTTGGGCTCCGAGGGTTCGAAATCCCCCATTGAAATGAATGGCGGGCGCCCAGGGATAGAAATCCCCCATTGAAATGAATGACGGGCGCCGAGGAATCAAAATCCCCCAATGAAATGAATGGCGGGCTACCAGGGGTCGAAATCTCCCATTGAAATGAATGGAGGGCTCCCAGGGGTCGAAATCCCTCATTGAAATGAATGGCGGGCTACCAGGGGTGGAAATCCCCCATTGAAATGTTTGGCGGGCTACCAGGGGTTGAATTCCCCTATTGAAATGAATGGCGGGCACCCAGGAATCAAAATCCCCTAATGAAATGTATGGCGGGCTACCAGGGGTCGAAATCCCCCATTGAAATGAATGGCGGGCTCCCAGGGGTCGAAATCCCTCATTGAAATGAATGGCGGGCTACCAGGGGAGGAAATCCCCCATTGAAATGTTTGGCGGGCTACCAGTGGTCGAATTCCCCTATTGAAATGAATGGCGGGCACCCAGGGATCAAAATCCCCCAATGAAATGAATGGCGGGCTACCAGGTGTCGAAGTCCCCCATTGAAATGAATGGCGGGCACCCAGGGGTCGAATTCCCCCATTTAAATGAATGGTGGAAACCCAGTAGTCGAAATCCCCCATAGGAATAAATGGCGGGTTACCAGGGGGTTGAAAATCCCCCATTGAAATGAATAACGGGCGACCAGGAGTCTAAATCCCCCCATTGAAATGAATGGCGAACGCCTAGGGGTTGAAAGTCCCCCATTGAAATGAATGGCTTGCTCCCAGTGGTCGAAATCCCCCATTGAAATGAATGGCGGGCTCCCAGGAATCAAAATCCCCCAAATGAAATGAATGGCGGGCTACCAGGGGTCGAAATCTCCCATTGAAATGAATGGAGGGCTCCAAGGGGTCGAAATCCCTTATTGAAATGAATGGCGGGCTACCAGGGGTGGAAATCCCCCCATTGAAATGTTTGGCGGAATACCAGTGGTCGAATTCCCCTATTGAAATGAATGGCGTGGCACCCAGGGATCAAAATCCACAAATGAAATGAATGGCGGGCTACCAGGTGTCGAAATCCCCCATTGAAATGAATGGCGGCACCCAGGGGTCGAATTCCCCCATTTAAATGAATGGTGGGCTCCCCAGGAGTCGAAATCCCCCTTAGGAATGAATGGCGGGTTACCAGGGGGTTGAAATCCCCCATTGAAATGAATGGTGGGCTACCAGGGATCGAGATCCCCCCATAGGAATGAATGGCGGAGAAGCCTAGGGGTCGAAATCCCCCATTGAAATGAATGGCTTGCTCCAGTGGTCGAAATCCCCCATTGAAATGAATGGCGGGGCTCCCAGGGGATCAAAATCCCCCATTGAAATGAATGGCGGGCACCCAGAGGTCGAATTCCCCCATTTAAATGAATGGTGGGCTCCCAGGAGTCGAAATCCCCCTAGGAATGAATGGCGGGTTTACCAGGGGATGAAATCCCCCATTGAAATGAATGGCGGGCGACCAGGAGTCCAAAATCCCCCCATTGAAATGAATGGCGGGCGCCTAGGGGTTGAAATCACCCATTGAAATGAATGGCTGGCTCCCAGTGGTCGAAATCCCCCATTGAAATGAATGGCGGCTACCAGGGGCCGAATTGCCCCATTGAAATGAATGGCGGGCGCCCAGGAATCAAAATCCCCCCAATGAAATGAATGGCGGGCTACCAGGGGTAGAAATCCCCCCAATGAAATGAATGGCGGGCGCCCAGGCGTCGAAATCCCGCAATGAAATGAATGGCGGGCCTACCAGGTGTCGAAATCCCCCATTGAAATGAATGGCGGGCTCCCCAGGGGTCGAATTCACCCATTGAAATGAATGGGCGGGCAACCAGGAGTCAAAATCCCCCATTGAAATGAATGGCGGGGCGCCTAGGGGTCGAAATCCCCCATTGAAATGAATGGCTGGCTCCCAGTGGTCGAAATCCCCCATTGAAATGAATGGCGGGGCTACCAGAGGTCGAATTCCCCCCATTGAAATGAATGGCGGGCGCCCAGGAATCAAAATCCCCCAATGAAATGAATGGCGGGGCTACCAGGGGTAGAAATCCCCCATTGAAATGAATGGCGGGCGCCCCAGGGGTTCGAAATCCCGCAATGAAATGAATGGCGGGCCTACCAGGTGTCGAAATCCCCCATTGAAATGAATGGCGGGCTACCAGGGGTCGAAATCCCCCATTATAATGAATGGCGGGCGCCAAGGAATCAAAATCCCCCCAATGAAAATGAAAGGCGGGCTACCAGGGGTCGGAATCTCCCATTGAAATGAATGGCTGGGGGCGCCTAGGGGTCGAAATCCCCCATTGAAAATGAATGGCTGGCTCCCAGTGGTCGAAATCCCCCATTGAAATAATTGGCGGGCTCCCCAGGGATCGAATTCCCCCTTTGAAATGGATTGCGGGCGCCCAGGGGTCGAAATCCCCCCATTGAAATAAATTGCGTGCTACCAGGTGTTTAAATCCCCCATTGAAATGAATGGCGGGCTCCCAGGGGTCGAATTCCCTCATTGAAATGAATGGCGGCCGACCAGGAGTCAAAATCCCCATTGAAATGAATGGCGGGCTCCCAGGGGTCGAATTCCCCCCATTGAAATGAATGGCGGGCTTCCAGGAATCGAAATCCCCCATTGAAATGAAAGACGGGGCGCCGAGGAATCAAAATCCCCCAATGAAATGAATTGCGTGCTACAAGTGTCAAAATCTCCCATTGAAATGAATGGCGGGCGCCTAGGGGTCGAAATCCCTTATTTGAAATGAATGGCGGGGCTACCAGGGGTAGAAATCCCCCATTGAAATGTTTGGCGGGCTACCAGGGGTCAGAATTCCCCTATTGAAATGAATGGCGGGCACCCAGGGATCAAAATCCCCAATGAAATGAATGGCGGGCTACCAGGGGTCGAAATCCCCTATTGAATTGAATGGCGGGCACCCAGGGGTCGAATTCCCCCATTTAAATGAATGGTGGGCTCCCAGGAGTCGAAATCCCCCATAGGAATGAATGGCGGGCTACCAGGGTCGAAATCCCCCATTGAAATGAATGGCGGGCACCCAGGGGTCGAATTCCCCCATTTAAATGAATGTTGGGCTCCGAGGGTTCGAAATCCCCCATTGAAATGAATGGCGGGCGCCCAGGGATAGAAATCCCCCATTGAAATGAATGACGGGCGCCGAGGAATCAAAATCCCCCAATGAAATGAATGGCGGGCTACCAGGGGTCGAAATCTCCCATTGAAATGAATGGAGGGCTCCCAGGGGTCGAAATCCCTCATTGAAATGAATGGCGGGCTACCAGGGGTGGAAATCCCCCATTGAAATGTTTGGCGGGCTACCAGGGGTTGAATTCCCCTATTGAAATGAATGGCGGGCACCCAGGGACCAAAATCCCCTAATGAAATGTATGGCGGGCTACCAGGGGTCGAAATCCCCCATTGAAATGAATGGCGGGCTCCCAGGGGTCGAAATCCCTCATTGAAATGAATGGCGGGCTACCAGGGGTGGAAATCCCCCATTGAAATGTTTGGCGGGCTACCAGTGGTCGAATTCCCCTATTGAAATGAATGGCGGGCACCCAGGGATCAAAATCCCCCAATGAAATGAATGGCGGTCTACCAGGTGTCGAAATCCCCCATTGAAATAAATAACGGGCACCCAGGGGTCAAATTCCCCCATTTAAATGAATGGTGGGCTCCCAGGAGTCGAAATCCCCCATAGGAATGAATGGCGGGTTACCAGGGGTTGAAATCCTCCATTGAAATGAATGGTGGGCTACCAAGGATCGAGATCCCCCCATAGGAATGAATGTTGGGGAAGCCTAGGAGTCGAAATCCCCCATTGAAATGAATGGCTTGCTCCCAGTGGTCGAAATCCCCCATTGAAATGAATGGCGGGCTCCCAGTGATCAAAATCCCCCATTGAAATGAATGGCGGGCACCCAGAGGTCGAATTCCCCCATTTAAATGAATGGTGGGCTCCCAGGAGTCGAAATCCCCCATAGGAATGAATGGCAGGTTACCAGGGGTTGAAATCCCCCATTGAAATGAATGGCAGGCGCCAAGGAATCAAAATCCCCCAATGAAATGAAAGGCGGGCTACCAGGGGTCGGAATCTCCCATTGAAATGAATGGAGGGCTCCCAGGGGTCGAAATCCCTCATTGAAATGAATGGCGGGCTTCCAGGAATCGAAATCCCCCATTGAAATGAAAGACGGGCGCCGAGGAATCAAAATCCCCCAATTAAATGAATGGCGGGCTACCAGGGGTCGAAATCTCCCATTGAAATGAATGGAGGGCTCCCAGGGGTCGAAATCCCTCATTGAAATGAATGGCGGGCTACCAGGGTTGGAAATCCCCCATTGAAATGTTTGGCGGGCTACCAGGGGTCGATTTCCCCTATTGAAATGAATGGCGGGCACCCAGGGACCAAAATCCCCTAATGAAATGTATGGCGGGCTACCAGGGGTCGAAATCCCCCATTGAAATGAATGGTGGGCTCCCAGGAGTCGAAATCCCCCATTGAAAGGAATGGCAGGTTACCAGGGGTTGAAATCCCCCATTGAAATGAATGGCAGGCGCCAAGGAATCAAAATCCCCCAATGAAATGAAAGGCGGGCTACCAGGGGTCGGAATCTCCCATTGAAATGAATGGCGGGGGCGCCTAGGGGTCGAAATCCCCCATTGAAATGAATGGCTGGCTCCCAGTGGTCGAAATCCCCCATTGAAATAATTGGCGGGCTCCCAGGGATCGAATTCCCCCTTTGAAATGGATTGCGGGCGCCCAGGGGTCGAAATCCCCCATTGAAATAAATGGCGTGCTACCATGTGTTTAAATCCCCCATTGAAATGAATGGCGGGCTCCCAGGGGTCGAATTCCCTCATTGAAATGAATGGCGGCCGACCAGGAGTCAAAATCCCCCAATGAAATGAATTGCGTGCTACCAAGGGTCAAAATCTCCCATTGAAATGAATGGCGGGCGCCTAGGGGTCGAAATCCCTTATTGAAATGAATGGCGGGCTACCAGGGGTAGAAATCCCCCATTGAAATGTTTGGCGGGCTACCAGGGGTCGAATTCCCCTATTGAAATGAATGGCGGTCACCCAGGGATCAAAATCCCCCAATGAAATGAATGGCGGGCTACCAGGGGTCGAAATCCCCTATTGAAATGAATGGCGGGCACCCAGGGGTCGAATTCCCCCATTTAAATGAATGGTGGGCTCCCAGGAGTCGAAATCCCCCATAGGAATGAATGGCGGGCTACCAGGGTCGAAATCCCCCATTGAAATGAATGGCGGGCACCCAGGGGTCGAATTCCCCCATTTAAATGAATGTTGGGCTCCGAGGGGTCGAAATCCCTCATTGAAATGAATGGCGGGCTTCCAGGAATCGAAATCCCCCATTGAAATGAAAGACGGGCGCCGAGGAATCAAAATCCCCCAATGAAATGAATGGCGGGCTACCAGGGGTCGAAATCTCCCATTGAAATGAATGGAGGGCTCCCAGGGGTCGAAATCCCTCATTGAAATGAATGGCGGGCTACCAGGGTTGGAAATCCCCCATTGAAATGTTTGGCGGGCTACCAGGGGTCGATTTCCCCTATTGAAATGAATGGCGGGCACCCAGGGACCAAAATCCCCTAATGAAATGTATGGCGGGCTACCAGGGGTCGAAATCCCCCATTGAAATGAATGGCGGGCTCCCAGGGGTCGAAATCCCTCATTGAAATGAATGGCGGGCTACCAGGGGTGGAAATCCCCCATTGAAATGTTTGGCGGGCTACCAGTGGTCGAATTCCCCTATTGAAATGAATGGCGGGCACCCAGGGATCAAAATCCCCCAATGAAATGAATGGCGGTCTACCAGGTGTCGAAATCCCCCACTGAAATAAATAACGGGCACCCAGGGGTCAAACTCCCCCATTTAAATGAATGGTGGGCTCCCAGGAGTCGAAATCCCCCATAGGAATGAATGGCGGGTTACCAGGGGTTGAAATCCTCCATTGAAATGAATGGTGGGCTACCAAGGATCGAGATCCCCCCATAGGAATGAATGGCGGGGAAGCCTAGGAGTCGAAATCCCCCATTGAAATGAATGGCTTGCTCCCAGTGGTCGAAATCCCCCATTGAAATGAATGGCGGGCTCCCAGGGATCAAAATCCCCCATTGAAATGAATGGCGGGCACCCAGAGGTCGAATTCCCCCATTTAAATGAATGGTGGGCTCCCAGGAGTCGAAATCCCCCATAGGAATGAATGTCAGGTTACCAGGGGTTGAAATCCCCCATTGAAATGAATGGCAGGCGACCAGGAGTCAAAATCCCCCATTGAAATGAATAGCGGGCGCCTAGGGGTTGGAATCCCCCATTGAAATGAATGGCTGGCTCCCAGTGGTCGAAATCCCCCATTGAAATGAATGGCGGGCTACCAGGGGTAGAAATCCCCCAATGAAATGAATTGCGGGCGCCCAGGCGTCGAAATTCCGAAATGAAATGAATGGCGGGCTACCAGGTGTCGAAATCCCCCATTGAAATGAATGGCGGGCTCCCAGGGGTCGAATTCACCCATTGAAATAAATGGCGGGCAACCAGGAGTCAAAATCCCCCATTGAAATGAATGACGGGCGCCTAGGGGTCGAAATCCCCCATTGAAATGAATGGCGGGCGCTGAGGAATCAAAATCCCCCAATGAAATGAATGGCGGGCTACCAGGGGTCGGAATCTCCCATTGAAATGAATGGCGGGGGCGCCTAGGGGTCGAAATCCCCCATTGAAATGAATGGCTGGCTCCCAGGGATCGAATTCCCCCATTGAAATGAATTGCAGGCTACCAGGGGTCGAATTCCCCCATTGAAATGAATGGCGGGCGCCCAGGAATCAAAATCCCCCAATGAAATGAATGGCGGGCTACCAGGGGTCGAAATCTCCCATTGAAATGAATGGAGGGCTCCAAGGGGTCGAAATCCTTCATTGAAATGAATGGCGGGCTACCAGGGGTGGAAATCCCCCATTGAAAAGTTTGGCGGGCTACCAGTGGTCGAATTCCCCTATTGAAATGAATGGCGGGCACCCAGGGATCAAAATCCACAAATGAAATGAATGGCGGGCTACCAGGTGTCGAAATCCCCCATTGAAATGAATTGCGGGCACCCAGGGGTCGAATTCCCCCATTTAAATGAATGGTGGGCTCCCCAGGAGTCGAAATCCCCCATAGGAATGAATGGCGGGTTTCCAGGGGTTGAAATCCCCCATTGAAATGAATGGTGGGCTACCAGGGATCGAGCTCCCCCCATAGGAATGAATGGCGGAGAAGCCTAGGGGTCGAAATCCCCCATTGAAATGAATGGCTTGCTCCCAGTGGTCGAAATCCCCCATTGAAATGAATGGCGGGCTCCCAGGGATCAAAATCCCCCATTGAAATGAATGGCGGGCACCCAGAGGTCGAATTCCCCCATTTAAATGAATGGTGGGCTCCCAGGAGTCGAAATCCCCCATAGGAATGAATGGCGGGTTACCAGGGGATGAAATCCCCCATTGAAATGAATGGCGGGCGACCAGGAGTCAAAATCCCCCATTGAAATGAATGGCGGGCGCCTAGGGGTTGAAATCCCCCATTGAAATGAATGGCTGGCTCCCAGTGGTCGAAATCCCCCATTGAAATGAATGGCGGGCTACCAGGGGTCGAATTCCCCCATTGAAATGAATGGCGGGCGCCCAGGAATCAAAATCCCCCAATGAAATGAATGGCGGGCTACCAGGGGTGGAAATCCCCCATTGAAATGTTTGGCGGGCTACCAGGGGTCGAATTCCCCCATTGAAATGAATGGTGGGCACCCAGGGGTCAAATTACCCCATTTAAATGAATGTTGGGCTCCGAGGGGTCGAAATCCCCCATTGAAATGAATGGCAGTCGCCCAGGACTCGAAATCCCGCAATGAAATGAATGGTGGGCTACCAGGTGTCGAAATCCCCCATTGAAAGGAATGGCGGGCTAACAGGGGTTGAATTTGCCCATTTAAATGAATGGTGGGCTCCCAGGGGTCGAAATCCCCCATTGAAATGAATGGCGGGCGCCGAGGAATCAAAATCCCCCAATGAAATGAATGGCGGGCTACCAGGGGTCGGAATCTCCCATTAAAATGAATGGCGGGGGCGCCTAGGGGTCGAAATCCCCCATTGAAATGAATGGCTTGCTCCCAGTGGTCGAAATCCCCCATTGAAATGAATGGCGGGCTCCCAGGGATCGAATTCCCCCATTGAAATGAATTGCGGGCTACCAGGGGTTTAAATCCCCCATTGAAATGAATGGCGGGCTCCCAGGGGTCGAATTCCCTCATTGAAATGAATGGCGGGCGACCAGGGGTCAAAATCTCCCATTGAAGTGAATGGCGGGAGCCTAGGGGTCGAAATCCCCCATTGAAATGAATGGCTGGCTCCCAGTGGTCGAAATCCCCCATTGAAATGAATTGCAGTTTACCAGGGGTCGAATTCCCCCATTGAAATGAATGGCGGGCGCCCAGGAATCAAAATCCCCCAATGAAATGAATGGCGGGCTACCAGGGGTCGAAATCTCCCATTGAAATGAATGGAGGGCTCCAAGGGGTCGAAATCCCTCATTGAAATGAATGGCGGGCTACCAGGGGTGGAAATCCCCCATTGAAATGTTTGGCGGGCTACCAGTGGTCGAATTCCCCTATTGAAATGAATGGCGGGCACCCAGGGATCAAAATCCCCCAATGAAATGAATGGCGGGCTACAGGGTGTCGAAATCCCCCATTGAAATGAATGGCGGGCACCCAGGGGTCGAATTCCCCCATTTAAATGAATGGTGGGCTCCCAGGAGTCGAAATCCCCCATAGGAATGAATGGCGGGTTACCAGGGGTTGAAATCCCCCATTGAAATGAATCGTGGGATACCAGGGATCGAGATCCCCCCATAGGAATGAATGGCGGGGAAGCCTAGGGGTCGAAATCCCCCATTGAAATGAATGGCTTGCTCCCAGTGGTCGAAATCCCCCAGTGAAATAAATGGCGGGCTCCCATTGATCAAAATCCCACATTGAAATTAATGGCGGGCACCCAGAGGTCGAATTCCCCCATTTAAATGAATGGTGGGCTCCCAGGAGTCGAAATCCCCCATAGGAATGAATATCGGGTTACCAGGGGTTGAAATCCCCCATTGAAATGAATGGCGGGCGACCAGGAGTCAAAATCCCCCAAATGAAATGAATGGCGGGCGCCTAGGGGTTGAAATCCCCCATTGAAATGAATGGCTGGCTCCCAGTGGTCGAAATCCCCCATTGAAATGAATGGCGGGCTATCAGGGGTCGAATTCCCCCATTGAAATGAATGGCGGGCGCCCAGGAATCAAAATCCCCCAATGAAATGAATGGCGGGCTACCAGGGGTAGAAATCCCCCAATGAAATGAATGGCGGGCGCCCAGGCGTTTAAATCCCGCAATGAAATGAATGGCGGGCTACCAGGTGTCGAAATCCCCCATTGAAATGAATGGCTGGCTCCCAGGGGTCGAATTCACCCATTGAAATGAATGGATGGCAACCAGGAGTCGAAATCCCCCATTGAAATGAATTGCAGTTTACCAGGGGTCAAAATCCCCCATTGAAATGAATGGCTGGCTCCCAGTGGTCGAAATCCCCCATTGAAATGAATGGCGGGCTACCAGGGGTCGAATTCGCCCATTCAAATGAATGGTGGGCTCCCAGGGGTCGAAATCTCCCATTGAAATGAATGGCGGTGGCGATTAGGGGTCGAATTCCCCCATTGAAATGAATGGCGGGCGCCCAGGAATCAAAATCCCCCAATGAAATGAATGGCGGGCTACCAGGGGTAGAAATCCCCCAATGAAATGAATTGCGGGCGCCCAGGCGTCGAAATTCCGAAATGAAATGAAAGGCGGGCTACCAGGTGTCGAAATCCCCCATTGAAATGAAAGTCGGGCTACCAGGGGTCGGAATCTCCCATTGAAATGAATGGCGGTGGCGATTAGGGGTCGAATTCCCCCATTGAAATGAATGGCGGGCGCCCAGGAATCAAAATCCCCCAATGAAATGAATGGCGGGCTACCAGGGGTAGAAATCCCCCAATGAAATGAATTGCGGGCGCCCAGGCGTCGAAATTCCGAAATGAAATGAAAGGCGGGCTACCAGGTGTCGAAATCCCCCATTGAAATGAATGGCGGGCTCCCAGGGGTCGAATTCACCCATTGAAATGAATGGCGGGCAACCAGGAGTCAAAATCCCCCATTGAAATGAATGGCGGGCGCCTAGGGGTCGAAATCCCCCATTGAAATGAATGGCTGGCTCCCAGTGGTCGAAATCCCCCATTGAAATGAATGGCGGGCAACCAGAGGTCGAATTCCCCCATTGAAATGAATGGCGGGCGCCCAGGAATCAAAATCCCCCAATGAAATGAATGGCGGGCTACCAGGGGTAAAAATCCCCCATTGAAATGAATGGCGGGCGCCGAGGAATCAAAATCCCCCAATGAAATGAAAGGCGGGCTACCAGGGGTCGGAATCTCCCATTGAAATGAATGGCGGGCGCCCAGGAATCAAAATCCCCCAATGAAATGAATGGCGGGCTACCAGGGGTCGAAATCTCCCATTGAAATGAATGGAGGGCTCCAAGGGGTCGAAATCCCTCATTGAAATGAATGGCGGGCTACCAGGGGTGGAAATCCCCCATTGAAATGTTTGGCGGGCTACCAGTGGTCGAATTCCCCTATTGAAATGAATGGCGGGCACCCAGGGATCAAAATCCCCCAATGAAATGAATGGCGGGCTACAGGGTGTCGAAATCCCCCATTGAAATGAATGGCGGGCACCCAGGGGTCGAATTCCCCCATTTAAATGAATGGTGGGCTCCCAGGAGTCGAAATCCCCCATAGGAATGAATGGCGGGTTACCAGGGGTTGAAATCCCCCATTGAAATGAATCGTGGGATACCAGGGATCGAGATCCCCCCATAGGAATGAATGGCGGGGAAGCCTAGGGGTCGAAATCCCCCATTGAAATGAATGGCTTGCTCCCAGTGGTCGAAATCCCCCAGTGAAATAAATGGCGGGCTCCCAGGGATCAAAATCCCACATTGAAATTAATGGCGGGCACCCAGAGGTCGAATTCCCCCATTTAAATGAATGGTGGGCTCCCAGGAGTCGAAATCCCCCATAGGAATGAATATCGGGTTACCAGGGGTTGAAATCCCCCATTGAAATGAATGGCGGGCGACCAGGAGTCAAAATCCCCCAAATGAAATGAATGGCGGGCGCCTAGGGGTTGAAATCCCCCATTGAAATGAATGGCTGGCTCCCAGTGGTCGAAATCCCCCATTGAAATGAATGGCGGGCTATCAGGGGTCGAATTCCCCCATTGAAATGAATGGCGGGCGCCCAGGAATCAAAATCCCCCAATGAAATGAATGGCGGGCTACCAGGGGTAGAAATCCCCCAATGAAATGAATGGCGGGCGCCCAGGCGTTTAAATCCCGCAATGAAATGAATGGCGGGCTACCAGGTGTCGAAATCCCCCATTGAAATGAATGGCTGGCTCCCAGGGGTCGAATTCACCCATTGAAATGAATGGATGGCAACCAGGAGTCGAAATCCCCCATTGAAATGAATTGCAGTTTACCAGGGGTCAAAATCCCCCATTGAAATGAATGGCTGGCTCCCAGTGGTCGAAATCCCCCATTGAAATGAATGGCGGGCTACCAGGGGTCGAATTCGCCCATTCAAATGAATGGTGGGCTCCCAGGGGTCGAAATCTCCCATTGAAATGAATGGCGGTGGCGATTAGGGGTCGAATTCCCCCATTGAAATGAATGGCGGGCGCCCAGGAATCAAAATCCCCCAATGAAATGAATGGCGGGCTACCAGGGGTAGAAATCCACCAATGAAATGAATTGCGGGCGCCCAGGCGTCGAAATTCCGAAATGAAATGAAAGGCGGGCTACCAGGTGTCGAAATCCCCCATTGAAATGAAAGTCGGGCTACCAGGGGTCGGAATCTCCCATTGAAATGAATGGCGGTGGCGATTAGGGGTCGAATTCCCCCATTGAAATGAATGGCGGGCGCCCAGGAATCAAAATCCCCCAATGAAATGAATGGCGGGCTACCAGGGGTAGAAATCCCCCAATGAAATGAATTGCGGGCGCCCAGGCGTCGAACTTCCGAAATGAAATGAAAGGCGGGCTACCAGGTGTCGAAATCCCCCATTGAAATGAATGGCGGGCTCCCAGGGGTCGAATTCACCCATTGAAATGAATGGCGGGCAACCAGGAGTCAAAATCCCCCATTGAAATGAATGGCGGGCGCCTAGGGGTCGAAATCCCCCATTGAAATGAATGGCTGGCTCCCAGTGGTCGAAATCCCCCATTGAAATGAATGGCGGGCAACCAGAGGTCGAATTCCCCCATTGAAATGAATGGCGGGCGCCCAGGAATCAAAATCCCCCAATGAAATGAATGGCGGGCTACCAGGGGTAGAAATCCCCCATTGAAATGAATGGCGGGCGCCGAGGAATCAAAATCCCCCAATGAAATGAAAGGCGGGCTACCAGGGGTCGGAATCTCCCATTGAAATGAATGGCGGGGGCGCCTAGGGGTCGAAATCCCCCATTGAAATGAATGGCTGGCTCCCAGTGGTCGAAAACCCCCATTGAAATAATTGGCGGGCTCCCAGGGATCGAATTCCCCCTTTGAAATGGATTGCGGGCGCCCAGGGGTCGAAATCCCCCATTGAAATAAATGGCGTGCTACCAGGGGTTTAAATCCCCCATTGAAATGAATGGCGGGCTACCAGGGGTCGAAATCCCCTATTGAAATGATTGGCGGGCACCCAGGGGTCGAATTCCCCCATTTAAATGAATGGTGGGCTCCCAGGAGTCGAAATCCCAAATAGGAATGAATGGCGGGCTACCAGGGTCGAAATCCCCCATTGAAATGAATGGCGGGCACCCAGGGGTCGAATTCCCCCATTTAAATGAATGTTGGGCTCCGAGGGGTCGAAATCCCCCATTGAAATGAATGGTGGGCTTCCAGGAATCGAAATCCCCCATTGAAATGAATGACGTGCGCCGAGGAATCAAAATTCCCCTAATGAAATGAATGGTGGGCTACCAGGGGTCGAAATCTCCCATTGAAATGAATGGAGGGCTAACAGGGGTCGAAATCCCTCATTTAAATGAATGGCGGGCTACCAGGGGTGGAAATCCCCCATTGAAATGTTTGGCGGGCTACCAGGGGTCGAATTCCCCTATTGAAATGAATGGCGGGCACCCAGGGATCAAAATCCCCTAATGAAATGTATGGCGGGCTACCAGGGGTCGAAATCCCCCATTGAAATGAATGGCGGGCTCCCAGGAGTCGAAATCCCTCATTGAAATGAATGACGGGCTACCAGGGGTGGAAATCCCCCATTGAAATGTTTGGCGGGCTACCAGGAGTCGAATTCCCCTATTGAAATGAATGGCGGGCACCCAGGGATCAAAATCCCCCAATGAAATGAATGGCGGTCTACCAGGTGTCGAAATCCCCCAATGAAATGAATGGCGGGCACCCAGGGGTCGAATTCCCCCATTTAAATGAATGGTGGTTTCCCAGGAGTCGAAATCCCCCATAGGAATGAATGGCGGGTTACCAGGGGTTGAAATCCCCCATTGAAATGAATGGTGGGCTACCAAGGATCGTGATCCCCCCATAGGAATGAATGGCGGGGAAGCCTAGGGGTCGAAATCCCCCATTGAAATGAATGGCTTGCTCCCAGTGGTCGAAATCCCCCATTTAAATAAATGGCGGGCTCCCAGGGATCAAAATCCCACATTGAAATTAATGGCGGGCACCCAGAGGTCGAATTCCCCCATTTAAATGAATGGTGGGCTCCCAGGAGTCGAAATCCCCCATAGGAATGAATATCGGGTTACCAGGGGTTGAAATCCCCCATTGAAATGAATGGCGGGCGACCAGGAGTCAAAATCCCCCATTGAAATGAATGGCGGGCGCCTAGGGGTTGAAATCCCCCATTGAAATGAATGGCTGGCTCCCAGTGGTCGAAATCCCCCATTGAAATGAATGGCGGGCTATCAGGGGTCGAATTCCCCCATTGAAATGAATGGCGGGCGCCCAGGAATCAAAATCCCCCAATGAAATGAATGGCGGGCTACCAGGGGTAGAAATCCCCCAATGAAATGAATGGCGGGCGCCCAGGCGTTTAAATCCCGCAATGAAATGAATGGCGGGCTACCAGGTGTCGAAATCCCCCATTGAAATGAATGGCTGGCTCCCAGGGGTCGAATTCACCCATTGAAATGAATGGATGGCAACCAGGAGTCGAAATCCCCCATTGAAATGAATTGCAGTTTACCAGGGGTCAAAATCCCCCATTGAAATGAATGGCTGGCTCTCAGTGGTCGAAATCCCCCATTGAAATGAATGGCGGGCTACCAGAGGTCGAATTCCCCCATTGAAATGAATGGCGGGCGCCCAGGAATCAAAATCCCCCAATGAAATGAATGGCGGGCTACCAGGGGTAGAAATCCCCCATTGAAATGAATGGCGGGCGCCCAGGGGTCGAAATCCCGCAATGAAATGAATGGCGGGCTACCAGGTGTCGAAATCCCCCATTGAAATGAATGGCGGGCTACCAGGGGTCGAATTCGCCCATTCAAATGAATGGTGGGCTCCCAGGGGTCGAAATCCCCCATTGAAATGAATGGCGGGCGCCGAGGAATCAAAATCCCCCAATGAAATGAAAGGCGGGCTACCAGGGGTCGGAATCTCCCATTGAAATGAATGGCGGTGGCGATTAGGGGTCGAAATCCCCCATTGAAATGAATGGCTGGCTCCCAGTGGTCGAAATCCCCCATTGAAATAATTGGCGGGCTCCCAGTGATCGAATTCCCCCTTTGAAATGGATTGCAAGCGCCCAGGGGTCGAAATCCCCCATTGAAATAAATGGCGTGCTACCAGGGGTTTAAATCCCCAATTGAAATGAATGGCGGGCTCCCAGGTCTCGAATTCCCTCATTGAAATGAATGGCGGGCGACCAGGAGTCAAAATCCCCCAATGAAATGAATTGCGGGCTATCAAGGGTCAAAATCTCCCATTGAAATGAATGGCGGGCGCCTAGGGGTCGAAATCCCTTATTGAAATGAATGGCGGGCTACCAGGGGTGGAAATCCCCCATTGAAATGTTTGGCGGGCTACCAGGGGTCGAATTCCCCTATTGAAATGAATGGCGGGCACCCAGGGATCAAAATCCCCCAATGAAATGAATGGCGGGCTACCAGGGGTCGAAATCCCCCATTGAAATGAATGGCGGGCACCCAGGGGTCGAATTCCCCCATTTAAATGAATGGTGGGCTCCCAGGAGTCGAAATCCCCCATAGGAATGAATGGCGGGCTACCAGGGGTCAAAATCCCCCATTGAAATGAATGGCGGGCACCCAGGGGTCGAATTCCCCCATTTAAATGAATGTTGGGCTCCGAGGGTTCGAAATCCCCCATTGAAATGAATGGCGGGCGCCCAGGGATAGAAATCCCCCATTGAAATGAATGACGGGCGCCGAGGAATCAAAATCCCCCAATGAAATGAATGGCGGGCTACCAGGGGTCGAAATCTCCCATTGAAATGAATGGAGGGCTCCCAGGGGTCGAAATCCCTCATTGAAATGAATGGCGGGCTACCAGGGGTGGAAATCCCCCATTGAAATGTTTGGCGGGCTACCAGGGGTCGAATTCCCCTATTGAAATGAATGGCGGGCACCCAGGAATCAAAATCCCCTTATGAAATGTATGGCGGGCTACCAGGGGTCGAAATCCCCCATTGAAATGAATGGCGGGCTCCCAGGGGTCGAAATCCCTCATTGAAATGAATGGCGGGCTACCAGGGGAGGAAATCCCCCATTGAAATGTTTGGCGGGCTACCAGTGGTCGAATTCCCCTATTGAAATGAATGGCGGGCACCCAGGGATCAAAATCCCCCAATGAAATGAATGGCAGGCTACCAGGTGTCGAAATCCCCCATTGAAATGAATGGCGGGCACACAGGGGTCGAATTCCCCCATTTAAATGAATGGTGGAAACCCAGTAGTCGAAATCCCCCATAGGAATAAATGGCGGGTTACCAGGGGTTGAAATCCCCCATTGAAATGAATAACGGGCGACCAGGAGTCTAAATCCCCCATTGAAATGAATGTCGAACGCCTAGGGGTTGAAAGTCCCCATTGAAATGAATGGCTTGCTCCCAGTGGTCGAAATCCCCCATTGAAATGAATGGCGGGCTCCCAGGAATCAAAATCCCCCAAATGAAATGAATGGCGGGCTACCAGGGGTCGAAATCTCCCATTGAAATGAATGGAGGGCTCCAAGGGGTCGAAATCCCTCATTGAAATGAATGGCGGGCTACCAGGGGTGGAAATCCCCCATTGAAATGTTTGGCGGAATACCAGTGGTCGAATTCCCCTATTGAAATGAATGGCGGGCACCCAGGGATCAAAATCCACAAATGAAATGAATGGCGGGCTAACAGGTGTCGAAATCCCCCATTGAAATGAATGGCGGGCACCCAGGGGTCGAATTCCCCCATTTAAATGAATGGTGGGCTCCCCAGGAGTCGAAATCCCCCATAGGAATGAATGGCGGGTTACCAGGGGTTGAAATCCCCCATTGAAATGAATGGTGGGCTACCAGGGATCGAGATCCCCCCATAGGAATGAATGGCGGAGAAGCCTAGGGGTTGAAATCCCCCATTGAAATGAATGGCTTGCTCCCAGTGGTCGAAATCCCCCATTGAAATGAATGGCGGGCTCCCAGGGATCAAAATCCCCCATTGAAATGAATGGCGGGCACCCAGAGGTCGAATTCCCCCATTGAAATGAATGGCGGGCACCCAGGGGTCGAATTCCCCCATTTAAATGAATGGTGGGCTCCCCAGGAGTCGAAATCCCCCATAGGAATGAATGGCGGGTTTCCAGGGGTTGAAATCCCCCATTGAAATGAATGGTGGGCTACCAGGGATCGAGATCCCCCCATAGGAATGAATGGCGGAGAAGCCTGGGGGTCGAAATCCCCCATTGAAATGAATGGCTTGCTCCCAGTGGTCGAAATCCCCCATTGAAATGAATGGCGGGCTCCCAGGGATCAAAATCCCCCATTGAAATGAATGGCGGGCACCCAGAGGTCGAATTCCCCCATTTAAATGAATGGTGGGCTCCCAGGAGTCGAAATCCCCCATAGGAATGAATGGCGGGTTACCAGGGGATGAAATCCCCCATTGAAATGAATGGCGGGCGACCAGGAGTCAAAATCCCCCATTGAAATGAATGGCGGGCGCCTAGGGGTTGAAATCCCCCATTGAAATGAAAGGCTGGCTCCCAGTGGTCGAAATCCCCCATTGAAATGAATGGCGGGCTACCAGGGGTCGAATTCCCCCATTGAAATGAATGGCGGGCGCCCAGGAATCAAAATCCCCCAATGAAATGAATGGCGGGCTACCAGGGGTGGAAATCCCCCATTGAAATGTTTGGCGGGCTACCAGGGGTCGAATTCCCCCATTGAAATGAATGGTGGGCACCCAGGGGTCGAATTCCCCCATTTAAAAAAATGTTGGGCTCCGAGGGGTCGTAATCCCCCATTGAAATGAATGGCAGTCGCCCAGGACTCGAAATCTCGCAATGAAATGAATGGTGGGCTACCAGGTGTCGAAATCCCCCATTGAAAGGAATGGTGGGCTAACAGGGGTCGAATTTGCCCATTTAAATGAATGGTGGGCTCCCAGGGGTCGAAATCCCCCATTGAAATGAATGGCGGGCGCCGAGGAATCAAAATCCCCCAATGAAATGAATAGCGGGCTACCAGGGGTCGGAATCTCCCATTAAAATGAATGGCGGGGGCGCCTAGGGGTCGAAATCCCCCATTGAAATGAATGGCTTGCTCCCAGTTGTCGAAATCCCCCATTGAAATGAATGGCGGGCTCCCAGGGATCGAATTCCCCCATTGAAATGAATTGCGGGCTACCAGGGGTTTAAATCCCCCATTGAAATGAATGGCGGGCTCCCAGGGGTCGAATTCCCTCATTGAAATGAATGGCGGGCGACCAGGGGTCAAAATCTCCCATTGAAATGAATGGCGGGCGCCTAGGGGTCGAAATCCCCCATTGAAATGAATGGCTGGCTCCCAGTGGTCGAAATCCCCCATTGAAATGAATTGCAGTTTACCAGGGGTCGAATTCCCCCATTGAAATGAATGGCGGGCGCCCAGGAATCAAAATCCCCCAATGAAATGAATGGCGGGCTACCAGGGGTCGAAATCTCCCATTGAAATGAATGGAGGGCTCCAAGGGGTCGAAATCCCTCATTGAAATGAATGGCGGGCTACCAGGGGTGGAAATCCCCCATTGAAATGTTTGGCGGGCTACCAGTGGTCGAATTCCCCTATTGAAATGAATGGCGGGCACCCAGGGATCAAAATCCCCCAATGAAATGAATGGCGGGCTACAGGGTGTCGAAATCCCCCATTGAAATGAATGGCGGGCACCCAGGGGTCGAATTCCCCCATTTAAATGAATGGTGGGCTCCCAGGAGTCGAAATCCCCCATAGGAATGAATGGCGGGTTACCAGGGGTTGAAATCCCCCATTGAAATGAATCGTGGGATACCAGGAATCGAGATACCCCCATAGGAATGAATGGCGGGGAAGCCTAGGGGTCGAAATCCCCCATTGAAATGAATGGCTTGCTCCCAGTGGTCGAAATCCCCCATTGAAATAAATGGCGGGCTCCCAGGGATCAAAATCCCACATTGAAATTAATGGCGGGCACCCAGAGGTCGAATTCCCCCATTTAAATGAATGGTGGGCTCCCAGGAGTCGAAATCCCCCATAGGAATGAATATCGGGTTACCAGGGGTTGAAATCCCCCATTGAAATGAATGGCGGGCGACCAGGAGTCAAAATCCCCCATTGAAATGAATGGCGGGCGCCTAGGGGTTGAAATCCCCCATTGAAATGAATGGCTGGCTCCCAGTGGTCGAAATCCCCCATTGAAATGAATGGCGGGCTATCAGGGGTCGAATTCCCCCATTGAAATGAATGGCGGGCGCCCAGGAATCAAAATCCCCCAATGAAATGAATGGCGGGCTACCAGGGGTAGAAATCCCCCATTGAAATGAATGGCGGGCGCCCAGGGGTCGAAATCCCGCAATGAAATGAATGGCGGGCTACCAGGGGTCGAATTCCCCCATTTAAATGAATGGTGGTTTCCCAGGAGTCGAAATCCCCCATAGGAATGAATGGCGGGTTACCAGGGGTTGAAATCCCCCATTGAAATGAATGGTGGGCTACCAAGGATCGTGATCCCCCCATAGGAATGAATGGCGGGGAAGCCTAGGGGTCGAAATCCCCCATTGAAATGAATGGCTTGCTCCCAGTGGTCGAAATCCCCCATTTAAATAAATGGCGGGCTCCCAGGGATCAAAATCCCACATTGAAATTAATGGCGGGCACCCAGAGGTCGAATTCCCCCATTTAAATGAATGGTGGGCTCCCAGGAGTCGAAATCCCCCATAGGAATGAATATCGGGTTACCAGGGGTTGAAATCCCCCATTGAAATGAATGGCGGGCGACCAGGAGTCAAAATCCCCCATTGAAATGAATGGCGGGCGCCTAGGGGTTGAAATCCCCCATTGAAATGAATGGCTGGCTCCCAGTGGTCGAAATCCCCCATTGAAATGAATGGCGGGCTATCAGGGGTCGAATTCCCCCATTGAAATGAATGGCGGGCGCCCAGGAATCAAAATCCCCCAATGAAATGAATGGCGGGCTACCAGGGGTAGAAATCCCCCAATGAAATGAATGGCGGGCGCCCAGGCGTTTAAATCCCGCAATGAAATGAATGGCGGGCTACCAGGTGTCGAAATCCCCCATTGAAATGAATGGCTGGCTCCCAGGGGTCGAATTCACCCATTGAAATGAATGGATGGCAACCAGGAGTCGAAATCCCCCATTGAAATGAATTGCAGTTTACCAGGGGTCAAAATCCCCCATTGAAATGAATGGCTGGCTCTCAGTGGTCGAAATCCCCCATTGAAATGAATGGCGGGCTACCAGAGGTCGAATTCCCCCATTGAAATGAATGGCGGGCGCCCAGGAATCAAAATCCCCCAATGAAATGAATGGCGGGCTACCAGGGGTAGAAATCCCCCATTGAAATGAATGGCGGGCGCCCAGGGGTCGAAATCCCGCAATGAAATGAATGGCGGGCTACCAGGTGTCGAAATCCCCCATTGAAATGAATGGCGGGCTACCAGGGGTCGAATTCGCCCATTCAAATGAATGGTGGGCTCCCAGGGGTCGAAATCCCCCATTGAAATGAATGGCGGGCGCCGAGGAATCAAAATCCCCCAATGAAATGAAAGGCGGGCTACCAGGGGTCGGAATCTCCCATTGAAATGAATGGCGGTGGCGATTAGGGGTCGAAATCCCCCATTGAAATGAATGGCTGGCTCCCAGTGGTCGAAATCCCCCATTGAAATAATTGGCGGGCTCCCAGTGATCGAATTCCCCCTTTGAAATGGATTGCAAGCGCCCAGGGGTCGAAATCCCCCATTGAAATAAATGGCGTGCTACCAGGGGTTTAAATCCCCAATTGAAATGAATGGCGGGCTCCCAGGTCTCGAATTCCCTCATTGAAATGAATGGCGGGCGACCAGGAGTCAAAATCCCCCAATGAAATGAATTGCGGGCTATCAAGGGTCAAAATCTCCCATTGAAATGAATGGCGGGCGCCTAGGGGTCGAAATCCCTTATTGAAATGAATGGCGGGCTACCAGGGGTGGAAATCCCCCATTGAAATGTTTGGCGGGCTACCAGGGGTCGAATTCCCCTATTGAAATGAATGGCGGGCACCCAGGGATCAAAATCCCCCAATGAAATGAATGGCGGGCTACCAGGGGTCGAAATCCCCCATTGAAATGAATGGCGGGCACCCAGGGGTCGAATTCCCCCATTTAAATGAATGGTGGGCTCCCAGGAGTCGAAATCCCCCATAGGAATGAATGGCGGGCTACCAGGGGTCAAAATCCCCCATTGAAATGAATGGCGGGCACCCAGGGGTCGAATTCCCCCATTTAAATGAATGTTGGGCTCCGAGGGTTCGAAATCCCCCATTGAAATGAATGGCGGGCGCCCAGGGATAGAAATCCCCCATTGAAATGAATGACGGGCGCCGAGGAATCAAAATCCCCCAATGAAATGAATGGCGGGCTACCAGGGGTCGAAATCTCCCATTGAAATGAATGGAGGGCTCCCAGGGGTCGAAATCCCTCATTGAAATGAATGGCGGGCTACCAGGGGTGGAAATCCCCCATTGAAATGTTTGGCGGGCTACCAGGGGTCGAATTCCCCTATTGAAATGAATGGCGGGCACCCAGGAATCAAAATCCCCTTATGAAATGTATGGCGGGCTACCAGGGGTCGAAATCCCCCATTGAAATGAATGGCGGGCTCCCAGGGGTCGAAATCCCTCATTGAAATGAATGGCGGGCTACCAGGGGAGGAAATCCCCCATTGAAATGTTTGGCGGGCTACCAGTGGTCGAATTCCCCTATTGAAATGAATGGCGGGCACCCAGGGATCAAAATCCCCCAATGAAATGAATGGCAGGCTACCAGGTGTCGAAATCCCCCATTGAAATGAATGGCGGGCACACAGGGGTCGAATTCCCCCATTTAAATGAATGGTGGAAACCCAGTAGTCGAAATCCCCCATAGGAATAAATGGCGGGTTACCAGGGGTTGAAATCCCCCATTGAAATGAATAACGGGCGACCAGGAGTCTAAATCCCCCATTGAAATGAATGTCGAACGCCTAGGGGTTGAAAGTCCCCATTGAAATGAATGGCTTGCTCCCAGTGGTCGAAATCCCCCATTGAAATGAATGGCGGGCTCCCAGGAATCAAAATCCCCCAAATGAAATGAATGGCGGGCTACCAGGGGTCGAAATCTCCCATTGAAATGAATGGAGGGCTCCAAGGGGTCGAAATCCCTCATTGAAATGAATGGCGGGCTACCAGGGGTGGAAATCCCCCATTGAAATGTTTGGCGGAATACCAGTGGTCGAATTCCCCTATTGAAATGAATGGCGGGCACCCAGGGATCAAAATCCACAAATGAAATGAATGGCGGGCTACCAGGTGTCGAAATCCCCCATTGAAATGAATGGCGGGCACCCAGGGGTCGAATTCCCCCATTTAAATGAATGGTGGGCTCCCCAGGAGTCGAAATCCCCCATAGGAATGAATGGCGGGTTACCAGGGGTTGAAATCCCCCATTGAAATGAATGGTGGGCTACCAGGGATCGAGATCCCCCCATAGGAATGAATGGCGGAGAAGCCTAGGGGTTGAAATCCCCCATTGAAATGAATGGCTTGCTCCCAGTGGTCGAAATCCCCCATTGAAATGAATGGCGGGCTCCCAGGGATCAAAATCCCCCATTGAAATGAATGGCGGGCACCCAGAGGTCGAATTCCCCCATTGAAATGAATGGCGGGCACCCAGGGGTCGAATTCCCCCATTTAAATGAATGGTGGGCTCCCCAGGAGTCGAAATCCCCCATAGGAATGAATGGCGGGTTTCCAGGGGTTGAAATCCCCCATTGAAATGAATGGTGGGCTACCAGGGATCGAGATCCCCCCATAGGAATGAATGGCGGAGAAGCCTGGGGGTCGAAATCCCCCATTGAAATGAATGGCTTGCTCCCAGTGGTCGAAATCCCCCATTGAAATGAATGGCGGGCTCCCAGGGATCAAAATCCCCCATTGAAATGAATGGCGGGCACCCAGAGGTCGAATTCCCCCATTTAAATGAATGGTGGGCTCCCAGGAGTCGAAATCCCCCATAGGAATGAATGGCGGGTTACCAGGGGATGAAATCCCCCATTGAAATGAATGGCGGGCGACCAGGAGTCAAAATCCCCCATTGAAATGAATGGCGGGCGCCTAGGGGTTGAAATCCCCCATTGAAATGAAAGGCTGGCTCCCAGTGGTCGAAATCCCCCATTGAAATGAATGGCGGGCTACCAGGGGTCGAATTCCCCCATTGAAATGAATGGCGGGCGCCCAGGAATCAAAATCCCCCAATGAAATGAATGGCGGGCTACCAGGGGTGGAAATCCCCCATTGAAATGTTTGGCGGGCTACCAGGGGTCGAATTCCCCCATTGAAATGAATGGTGGGCACCCAGGGGTCGAATTCCCCCATTTAAAAAAATGTTGGGCTCCGAGGGGTCGTAATCCCCCATTGAAATGAATGGCAGTCGCCCAGGACTCGAAATCTCGCAATGAAATGAATGGTGGGCTACCAGGTGTCGAAATCCCCCATTGAAAGGAATGGTGGGCTAACAGGGGTCGAATTTGCCCATTTAAATGAATGGTGGGCTCCCAGGGGTCGAAATCCCCCATTGAAATGAATGGCGGGCGCCGAGGAATCAAAATCCCCCAATGAAATGAATAGCGGGCTACCAGGGGTCGGAATCTCCCATTAAAATGAATGGCGGGGGCGCCTAGGGGTCGAAATCCCCCATTGAAATGAATGGCTTGCTCCCAGTTGTCGAAATCCCCCATTGAAATGAATGGCGGGCTCCCAGGGATCGAATTCCCCCATTGAAATGAATTGCGGGCTACCAGGGGTTTAAATCCCCCATTGAAATGAATGGCGGGCTCCCAGGGGTCGAATTCCCTCATTGAAATGAATGGCGGGCGACCAGGGGTCAAAATCTCCCATTGAAATGAATGGCGGGCGCCTAGGGGTCGAAATCCCCCATTGAAATGAATGGCTGGCTCCCAGTGGTCGAAATCCCCCATTGAAATGAATTGCAGTTTACCAGGGGTCGAATTCCCCCATTGAAATGAATGGCGGGCGCCCAGGAATCAAAATCCCCCAATGAAATGAATGGCGGGCTACCAGGGGTCGAAATCTCCCATTGAAATGAATGGAGGGCTCCAAGGGGTCGAAATCCCTCATTGAAATGAATGGCGGGCTACCAGGGGTGGAAATCCCCCATTGAAATGTTTGGCGGGCTACCAGTGGTCGAATTCCCCTATTGAAATGAATGGCGGGCACCCAGGGATCAAAATCCCCCAATGAAATGAATGGCGGGCTACAGGGTGTCGAAATCCCCCATTGAAATGAATGGCGGGCACCCAGGGGTCGAATTCCCCCATTTAAATGAATGGTGGGCTCCCAGGAGTCGAAATCCCCCATAGGAATGAATGGCGGGTTACCAGGGGTTGAAATCCCCCATTGAAATGAATCGTGGGATACCAGGAATCGAGATACCCCCATAGGAATGAATGGCGGGGAAGCCTAGGGGTCGAAATCCCCCATTGAAATGAATGGCTTGCTCCCAGTGGTCGAAATCCCCCATTGAAATAAATGGCGGGCTCCCAGGGATCAAAATCCCACATTGAAATTAATGGCGGGCACCCAGAGGTCGAATTCCCCCATTTAAATGAATGGTGGGCTCCCAGGAGTCGAAATCCCCCATAGGAATGAATATCGGGTTACCAGGGGTTGAAATCCCCCATTGAAATGAATGGCGGGCGACCAGGAGTCAAAATCCCCCATTGAAATGAATGGCGGGCGCCTAGGGGTTGAAATCCCCCATTGAAATGAATGGCTGGCTCCCAGTGGTCGAAATCCCCCATTGAAATGAATGGCGGGCTATCAGGGGTCGAATTCCCCCATTGAAATGAATGGCGGGCGCCCAGGAATCAAAATCCCCCAATGAAATGAATGGCGGGCTACCAGGGGTAGAAATCCCCCATTGAAATGAATGGCGGGCGCCCAGGGGTCGAAATCCCGCAATGAAATGAATGGCGGGCTACCAGGTGTCGAAATCCCCCATTGAAATGAATGGCGGGCTACCAGGGGTCGAATTCGCCCATTCAAATGAATGGTGGGCTCCCAGGGGTCGAAATCCCCCATTGAAATGAATGGCGGGCGCCGAGGAATCAAAATCCCCCAATGAAATGAAAGGCGGGCTACCAGGGGTCGGAATCTCCCATTGAAATGAATGGCGGTGGCGATTAGGGGTCGAAATCCCCCATTGAAATGAATGGCTGGCTCCCAGTGGTCGAAATCCCCCATTGAAATAATTGGCGGGCTCCCAGTGATCGAATTCCCCCTTTGAAATGGATTGCAAGCGCCCAGGGGTCGAAATCCCCCATTGAAATAAATGGCGTGCTACCAGGGGTTTAAATCCCCAATTGAAATGAATGGCGGGCTCCCAGGTCTCGAATTCCCTCATTGAAATGAATGGCGGGCGACCAGGAGTCAAAATCCCCCAATGAAATGAATTGCGGGCTATCAAGGGTCAAAATCTCCCATTGAAATGAATGGCGGGCGCCTAGGGGTCGAAATCCCTTATTGAAATGAATGGCGGGCTACCAGGGGTGGAAATCCCCCATTGAAATGTTTGGCGGGCTACCAGGGGTCGAATTCCCCTATTGAAATGAATGGCGGGCACCCAGGGATCAAAATCCCCCAATGAAATGAATGGCGGGCTACCAGGGGTCGAAATCCCCCATTGAAATGAATGGCGGGCACCCAGGGGTCGAATTCCCCCATTTAAATGAATGGTGGGCTCCCAGGAGTCGAAATCCCCCATAGGAATGAATGGCGGGCTACCAGGGGTCAAAATCCCCCATTGAAATGAATGGCGGGCACCCAGGGGTCGAATTCCCCCATTTAAATGAATGTTGGGCTCCGAGGGTTCGAAATCCCCCATTGAAATGAATGGCGGGCGCCCAGGGATAGAAATCCACCATTGAAATGAATGACGGGCGCCGAGGAATCAAAATCCCCCAATGAAATGAATGGCGGGCTACCAGGGGTCGAAATCTCCCATTGAAATGAATGGAGGGCTCCCAGGGGTCGAAATCCCTCATTGAAATGAATGGCGGGCTACCAGGGGTGGAAATCCCCCATTGAAATGTTTGGCGGGCTACCAGGGGTTGAATTCCCCTATTGAAATGAATGGCGGGCACCCAGGAATCAAAATCCCCTAATGAAATGTATGGCGGGCTACCAGGGGTCGAAATCCCCCATTGAAATGAATGGCGGGCTCCCAGGGGTCGAAATCCCTCATTGAAATGAATGGCGGGCTACCAGGGGAGGAAATCCCCCATTGAAATGTTTGGCGGGCTACCAGTGGTCGAATTCCCCTATTGAAATGAATGGCGGGCACCCAGGGATCAAAATCCCCCAATGAAATGAATGGCAGGCTACCAGGTGTCGAAATCCCCCATTGAAATGAATGGCGGGCACCCAGGGGTCGAATTCCCCCATTTAAATGAATGGTGGAAACCCAGTAGTCGAAATCCCCCATAGGAATAAATGGCGGGTTACCAGGGGTTGAAATCCCCCATTGAAATGAATAACGGGCGACCAGGAGTCTAAATCCCCCATTGAAATGAATGTCGAACGCCTAGGGGTTGAAAGTCCCCATTGAAATGAATGGCTTGCTCCCAGTGGTCGAAATCCCCCATTGAAATGAATGGCGGGCTCCCAGGAATCAAAATCCCCCAAATGAAATGAATGGCGGGCTACCAGGGGTCGAAATCTCCCATTGAAATGAATGGAGGGCTCCAAGGGGTCGAAATCCCTCATTGAAATGAATGGCGGGCTACCAGGGGTGGAAATCCCCCATTGAAATGTTTGGCGGAATACCAGTGGTCGAATTCCCCTATTGAAATGAATGGCGGGCACCCAGGGATCAAAATCCACAAATGAAATGAATGGCGGGCTACCAGGTGTCGAAATCCCCCATTGAAATGAATGGCGAGCACCCAGGGGTCGAATTCCCCCATTTAAATGAATGGTGGGCTCCCCAGGAGTCGAAATCCCCCATAGGAATGAATGGCGGGTTACCAGGGGTTGAAATCCCCCATTGAAATGAATGGTGGGCTACCAGGGATCGAGATCCCCCCATAGGAATGAATGGCGGAGAAGCCTAGGGGTCGAAATCCCCCATTGAAATGAATGGCTTGCTCCCAGTGGTCGAAATCCCCCATTGAAATGAATGGCGGGCTCCCAGGGATCAAAATCCCCCATTGAAATGAATGGCGGGCACCCAGAGGTCGAATTCCCCCATTTAAATGAATGGTGGGCTCCCAGGAGTCGAAATCCCCCATAGGAATGAATGGCGGGTTACCAGGGGATGAAATCCCCCATTGAAATGAATGGCGGGCGACCAGGAGTCAAAATCCCCCATTGAAATGAATGGCGGGCGCCTAGGGGTTGAAATCACCCATTGAAATGAATGGCTGGCTCCCAGTGGTCGAAATCCCCCATTGAAATGAATGGCGGGCTACCAGGGGTCGAATTCCCCCATTGAAATGAATGGCGGGCGCCCAGGAATCAAAATCCCCCAATGAAATGAATGGCAGGCTACCAGGGGTAGAAATCCCCCAATGAAATGAATGGCGGGCGCCCAGGGGTCGAAATCCCGCAATGAAATGAATGGCGGGCTACCAGGTGTCGAAATCCCCCATTGAAATGAATGGCGGGCTACCAGGGGTCGAATTCGCCCATTCAAATGAATGGTGGGCTCCCAGGGGTCGAAATCCCCCATTGAAATGAATGGCGGGCGCCGAGGAATCAAAATCCCCCAATTAAATGAAAGGCGGGCTACCAGGGGTCGGAATCTCCCATTGAAATGAATGGCGGTGGCGATTAGGGGTCGAAATCCCCCATTGAAATGAATGGCTGGCTCCCAGTGGTCGAAATCCCCCATTGAAATAATTGGCGGGCTCCCAGTGATCGAATTCCCCCTTTGAAATGGATTGCAAGCGCCCAGGGGTCGAAATCCCCCATTGAAATAAATGGCGTGCTACCAGGGGTTTAAATCCCCAATTGAAATGAATGGCGGGCTCCCAGGTCTCGAATTCCCTCATTGAAATGAATGGCGGGCGACCAGGAGTCAAAATCCCCCAATGAAATGAATTGCGGGCTATCAAGGGTCAAAATTTCCCATTGAAATGAATGGCGGGCGCCTAGGGGTCGAAATCCCTTATTGAAATGAATGGCGGGCTACCAGGGGTGGAAATCCCCCATTGAAATGTTTGGCGGGCTACCAGGGGTCGAATTCCCCTATTGAAATGAATGGCGGGCACCCAGGGATCAAAATCCCCCAATGAAATGAATGGCGGGCTACCAGGGGTCGAAATCCCCCATTGAAATGAATGGCGGGCACCCAGGGGTCGAATTCCCCCATTTAAATGAATGGTGGGCTCCCAGGAGTCGAAATCCCCCATAGGAATGAATGGCGGGCTACCAGGGGTCAAAATCCCCCATTGAAATGAATGGCGGGCACCCAGGGGTCGAATTCCCCCATTTAAATGAATGTTGGGCTCCGAGGGTTAGAAATCCCCCATTGAAATGAATGGCGGGCGCCCAGGGATAGAAATCCCCCATTGAAATGAATGACGGGCGCCGAGGAATCAAAATCCCCCAATGAAATGAATGGCGGGCTACCAGGGGTCGAAATCTCCCATTGAAATGAATGGAGGGCTCCCAGGGGTCGAAATCCCTCATTGAAATGAATGGCGGGCTACCAGGGGTGGAAATCCCCCATTGAAATGTTTGGCGGGCTACCAGGGGTCGAATTCCCCTATTGAAATGAATGGCGGGCACCCAGGAATCAAAATCCCCTAATGAAATGTATGGCGGGCTACCAGGGGTCGAAATCCCCCATTGAAATGAATGGCGGGCTCCCAGGGGTCGAAATCCCTCATTGAAATGAATGGCGGGCTACCAGGGGAGGAAATCCCCCATTGAAATGTTTGGCGGGCTACCAGTGGTCGAATTCCCCTATTGAAATGAATGGCGGGCACCCAGGGATCAAAATCCCCCAATGAAATGAATGGCGGGCTACCAGGTGTCGAAATCCCCCATTGAAATGAATGGCGGGCACCCAGGGGTCGAATTCCCCCATTTAAATGAATGGTGGAAACCCAGTAGTCGAAATCCCCCATAGGAATAAATGGCGGGTTACCAGGGGTTGAAATCCCCCATTGAAATGAATAACGGGCGACCAGGAGTCTAAATCCCCCATTGAAATGAATGGCGAACGCCTAGGGGTTGAAAGTCCCCATTGAAATGAATGGCTTGCTCCCAGTGGTCGAAATCCCCCATTGAAATGAATGGCGGGCTCCCAGGAATCAAAATCCCCCAAATGAAATAAATGGCGGGCTACCAGGGGTCGAAATCTCCCATTGAAATGAATGGAGGGCTCCAAGGGGTCGAAATCCCTCATTGAAATGAATGGCGGGCTACCAGGGGTGGAAATCCCCCATTGAAATGTTTGGCGGAATACCAGTGGTCGAATTCCCCTATTGAAATGAATGGCGGGCACCCAGGGATCAAAATCCACAAATGAAATGAATGGCGGGCTACCAGGTGTCGAAATCCCCCATTGAAATGAATGGCGGGCACCCAGGGGTCGAATTCCCCCATTTAAATGAATGGTGGGCTCCCCAGGAGTCGAAATCCCCCATAGGAATGAATGGCGGGTTACCAGGGGTTGAAATCCCCCATTGAAATGAATGGTGGGCTACCAGGGATCGAGATCCCCCCATAGGAATGAATGGCGGAGAAGCCTAGGGGTCGAAATCCCCCATTGAAATGAATGGCTTGCTCCCAGTGGTCGAAATTCCCCATTGAAATGAATGGCGGGCTCCCAGGGATCAAAATCCCCCATTGAAATGAATTGAAATGGGCGCCTAGGGGTTGAAATCACCCATTGAAATGAATGGCTGGCTCCCAGTGGTCGAAATCCCCCATTGAAATGAATGGCGGGCTACCAGGGGTCGAATTCCCCCATTGAAATGAATGGCGGGCGCCCAGGAATAAAAATCCCCCAATGAAATGAATGGCGGGCTACCAGGGGTAGAAATCCCCCAATGAAATGAATGGCGGGCGCCCAGGCGTCGAAATCCCGCAATGAAATGAATGGCGGGCTACCAGGTGTCGAAATCCCCTATTGAAATGAATGGCGGGCTCCCAGGGGTCGAATTCACCCATTGAAATGAATGGCGGGCAACCAGGAGTCAAAATCCCCCATTGAAATGAATGGCGGGCGCCTAGGGGTCGAAATCCCCCATTGAAATGAATGGCTGGCTCCCAGTGGTCGAAATCCCCCATTGAAATGAATGGCGGGCTAGCAGAGGTCGAATTTCCCCATTGAAATGAATGGCGGGCGCCCAGGAATCAAAATCCCCCAATGAAATGAATGGCGGGCTACCAGGGGTAGAAATCCCCCATTGAAATGAATGGCGGGCGCCCAGGGGTCGAAATCCCGCAATGAAATGAATGGCGGGCTACCAGGTGTCGAAATCCCCCATTGAAATGAATGGCGGGCTACCAGGGGTCGAAATCCCCCATTATAATGAATGGCGGGCGCCAAGGAATCAAAATCCCCCAATGAAATGAAAGGCGGGCTACCAGGGGTCGGAATCTCCCATTGAAATGAATGGCGGGGGCGCCTAGGGGTCGAAATCCCCCATTGAAATGAATGGCTGGCTCCCAGTGGTCGAAATCCCCCATTGAAATAATTGGCGGGCTCCCAGGGATCGAATTCCCCCTTTGAAATGGATTGCGGGCGCCCAGGGGTCGAAATCCCCCATTGAAATAAATGGCGTGCTACCAGGTGTTTAAATCCCCCATTGAAATGAATGGCGGGCTCCCAGGGGTCGAATTCCCCCATTGAAATGAATGGCGGGCGCCCAGGGGTCGAAATCCCGCAATGAAATGAATGGCGGGCTACCAGGTGTCGAAATCCCCCATTGAAATGAATGGCGGGCTACCAGGGGTAGAAATCCCCCATTGAAATGTTTGGCGGGCTACCAGGGGTCGAATTCCCCTATTGAAATGAATGGCGGGCACCCAGGGATCAAAATCCCCCAATGAAATGAATGGCGGGCTACCAGGGGTCGAAATCCCCTATTGAAATGAATGGCGGGCACCCAGGGGTCGAATTCCCCCATTTAAATGAATGGTGGGCTCCCAGGAGTCGAAATCCCCCATAGGAATGAATGGCGGGCTACCAGGGTCGAAATCCCCCATTGAAATGAATGGCGGGCACCCAGGGGTCGAATTCCCCCATTTAAATGAATGTTGGGCTCCGAGGGGTCGAAATCCCCCATTGAAATGAATGGCGGGCTTCCAGGAATCGAAATCCCCCATTGAAATGAAAGACGGGCGCCGAGGAATCAAAATCCCCCAATGAAATGAATGGCGGGCTACCAGGGGTCGAAATCTCCCATTGAAATGAATGGAGGGCTCCCAGGGGTCGAAATCCCTCATTGAAATGAATGGCGGGCTACCAGGGTTGGAAATCCCCCATTGAAATGTTTGGCGGGCTACCAGGGGTCGATTTCCCCTATTGAAATGAATGGCGGGCACCCAGGGACCAAAATCCCCTAATGAAATGTATGGCGGGCTACCAGGGGTCGAAATCCCCCATTGAAATGAATGGCGGGCTCCCAGGGGTCGAAATCCCTCATTGAAATGAATGGCGGGCTACCAGGGGTGGAAATCCCCCATTGAAATGTTTGGCGGGCTACCAGTGGTCGAATTCCCCTATTGAAATGAATGGCGGGCACCCAGGGATCAAAATCCCCCAATGAAATGAATGGCGGTCTACCAGGTGTCGAAATCCCCCATTGAAATAAATAACGGGCACCCAGGGGTCAAATTCCCCCATTTAAATGAATGGTTTTGCTCCCAGGAGTCGAAATCCCCCATAGGAATGAATGGCGGGTTACCAGGGGTTGAAATCCTCCATTGAAATGAATGGTGGGCTACCAAGGATCGAGATCCCCCCATAGGAATGAATGGCGGGGAAGCCTAGGAGTCGAAATCCCCCATTGAAATGAATGGCTTGCTCCCAGTGGTCGAAATCCCCCATTGAAATGAATGGCGGGCTCCCAGGGATCAAAATCCCCCATTGAAATGAATGGCGGGCACCCAGAGGTCGAATTCCCCCATTTAAATGAATGGTGGGCTCCCAGGAGTCGAAATCCCCCATAGGAATGAATGGCAGGTTACCAGGGGTTGAAATCCCCCATTGAAATGAATGGCAGGCGCCAAGGAATCAAAATCCCCCAATGAAATGAAAGGCGGGCTACCAGGGGTCGGAATCTCCCATTGAAATGAATGGCGGGGGCGCCTAGGGGTCGAAATCCCCCATTGAAATGAATGGCTGGCTCCCAGTGGTCGAAATCCCCCATTGAAATAATTGGCGGGCTCCCAGGGATCGAATTCCCCCTTTGAAATGGATTGCGGGCGCCCAGGGGTCGAAATCCCCCATTGAAATAAATGGCGTGCTACCAGGTGTTTAAATCCCCCATTGAAATGAATGGCGGGCTCCCAGGGGTCGAATTCCCTCATTGAAATGAATGGCGGCCGACCAGGAGTCAAAATCCCCCAATGAAATGAATTGCGTGCTACCAAGGGTCAAAATCTCCCATTGAAATGAATGGCGGGCGCCTAGGGGTCGAAATCCCTTATTGAAATGAATGGCGGGCTACCAGGGGTAGAAATCCCCCATTGAAATGTTTGGCGGGCTACCAGGGGTCGAATTCCCCTATTGAAATGAATGGCGGGCACCCAGGGATCAAAATCCCCCAATGAAATGAATGGCGGGCTACCAGGGGTCGAAATCCCCTATTGAAATGAATGGCGGGCACCCATGGGTCGAATTCCCCCATTTAAATGAATGGTGGGCTCCCAGGAGTCGAAATCCCCCATAGGAATGAATGGCGGGCTACCAGGGTCGAAATCCCCCATTGAAATGAATGGCGGGCACCCAGGGGTCGAATTCCCCCATTTAAATGAATGTTGGGGTCCGAGGGGTCGAAATCCCCCATTGAAATGAATGGCGGGCTTCCAGGAATCGAAATCCCCCATTGAAATGAAAGACGGGCGCCGAGGAATCAAAATCCCCCAATGAAATGAATGTCGGGCTACCAGGGGTCGAAATCTCCCATTGAAATGAATGGAGGGCTCCCAGGGGTCGAAATCCCTCATTGAAATGAATGGCGGGCTACCAGGGTTGGAAATCCCCCATTGAAATGTTTGGCGGGCTACCAGGGGTCGATTTCCCCTATTGAAATGAATGGCGGGCACCCAGGGACCAAAATCCCCTAATGAAATGTATGGAGGGCTACCAGGGGTCGAAATCCCCCATTGAAATGAATGGCGGGCTCCCAGGGGTCGAAATCCCTCATTGAAATGAATGGCGGGCTACCAGGGGTGGAAATCCCCCATTGAAATGTTTGGCGGGCTACCAGTGGTCGAATTCCCCTATTGAAATGAATGGCGGGCACCCAGGGATCAAAATCCCCCAATGAAATGAATGGCGGTCTACCAGGTGTCGAAATCCCCCATTGAAATAAATAACGGGCACCCAGGGGTCAAATTCCCCCATTTAAATGAATGGTGGGCTCCCAGGAGTCGAAATCCCCCATAGGAATGAATGGCAGGTTACCAGGGGTTGAAATCCCCCATTGAAATGAATGGCAGGCGACCAGGAGTCAAAATCCCCCATTGAAATGAATAGCGGGCGCCTAGGGGTTGGAATCCCCCATTGAAATGAATGGCTGGCTCCCAGTGGTCGAAATCCCCCATTGAAATGAATGGCGGGCTACCAGGGGTCGAATTCCCCCATTGAAATGAATGGCGGGCGCCCAGGAATCAAAATCCCCCAATGAAATGAATGGCGGGCTACCAGGGGTAGAAATCCCCCAATGAAATGAATTGCGGGCGCCCAGGCGTCGAAATTCCGAAATGAAATGAATGGCGGGCTACCAGGTGTCGAAATCCCCCATTGAAATGAATGGCGGGCTCCCAGGGGTCGAATTCACCCATTGAAATAAATGGCGGGCAACCAGGAGTCAAAATCCCCCATTGAAATGAATGGCGGGCGCCTAGGGGTCGAAATCCCCCATTGAAATGAATGGCTGGCTCCCAGTGGTCGAAATCCCCCATTGAAATGAATGGCGGGCAACCAGAGGTCGAATTCCCCCATTGAAATGAATGGCGGGCGCCCAGGAATCAAAATCCCCCAATGAAATGAATGGCGGGCTACCAGGGGTAGAAATCCCCCATTGAAATGAAAGGCGGGCGCCGAGGAATCAAAATCCCCCAATGAAATGAAAGGCGGGCTACCAGGGGTCGGAATCTCCCATTGAAATGAATGGCGGGGGCGCCTAGGGGTCGAAATCCCCCATTGAAATGAATGGCTGGCTCCCAGTGGTCGAAATCCCCCATTGAAATAATTGGCGGGCTCCCAGGGATCGAATTCCCCCTTTGAAATGGATTGCGGGCGCCCAGGGGTCGAAATCCCCCATTGAAATAAATGGCGTGCTACCAGGGGTTTAAATCCCCCATTGAAATGAATGGCGGGCTACCAGGGGTCGAAATCCCCTATTGAAATGATTGGCGGGCACCCAGGGGTCGAATTCCCCCATTTAAATGAATGGTGGGCTCCCAGGAGTCGAAATCCCAAATAGGAATGAATGGCGGGCTACCAGGGTCGAAATCCCCCATTGAAATGAATGGCGGGCACCCAGGGGTCGAATTCCCCCATTTAAATGAATGTTGGGCTCCGAGGGGTCGAAATCCCCCATTGAAATGAATGGCGGGCTTCCAGGAATCGAAATCCCCCATTGAAATGAATGACGGGCGCCGAGGAATCAAAATCCCCCAATGAAATGAATGGTGGGCTACCAGGGGTCGAAATCTCCCATTGAAATGAATGGAGGGCTAACAGGGGTCGAAATCCCTCATTTAAATGAATGGCGGGCTACCAGGGGTGGAAATCCCCCATTGAAATGTTTGGCGGGCTACCAGGGGTCGAATTCCCCTATTGAAATGAATGGCGGGCACCCAGGGATCAAAATCCCCTAATGAAATGTATGGCGGGCTACCAGGGGTCGAAATCCCCCATTGAAATGAATGGCGGGCTCCCAGGAGTCGAAATCCCTCATTGAAATGAATGGCGGGCTACCAGGGGTGGAAATCCCCCATTGAAATGTTTGGCGGGCTACCAGTGGTCGAATTCCCCTATTGAAATGAATGGCGGGCACCCAGGGATCAAAATCCCCCAATGAAATGAATGGCGGTCTACCAGGTGTCGAAATCCCCCATTGAAATGAATGGCGGGCACCCAGGGGTCGAATTCCCCCATTTAAATGAATGGTGGTTTCCCAGGAGTCGAAATCCCCCATAGGAATGAATGGCGGGTTACCAAGGGTTGAAATCCCCCATTGAAATGAATGGTGGGCTACCAAGGATCGTGATCCCCCCATAGGAATGAATGGCGGGGAAGCCTAGGGGTCGAAATCCCCCATTGAAATGAATGGCTTGCTCCCAGTGGTCGAAATCCCCCATTGAAATGAATGGCGGGCTCCCAGGGATCAAAATCCCCCATTGAAATGAATGGCGGGCACCCAGATGTCGAATTCCCCCATTTAAATGAATGGTGGGCTCCCAGGAGTCGAAATCCCCCATAGGAATGAATGGCGGGTTACCAGGGGATGAAATCCCCCATTGAAATGAATGCCGGGCGACCAGGAGTCAAAATCCCCCATTGAAATGAATGCCGGCGCCTAGGGGTTGAAATCCCCCATTGAAATGAATGGCTGGCTCCCAGTGGTCGAAATCCCCCATTGAAATGAATGGCGTGCTACCAGGGGTCGAATTCCCCCATTGAAATGAATGGCGGGCGCCCAGGAATCAAATTCCCCCAATGAAATGAATGGCGGGCTACCAGGGGTGGAAATCCCCCATTGAAATGTTTGGCGGGCTACCAGGGGTCGAATTCCCCCATTGAAATGAATGGCGGGCACCCAGGGGTCGAATTCCCCCATTTAAATGAATGTTGGGCTCCGAGGGGTCGAAATCCCGCAATGAAATGAATGGTGGGCTACCAGGTGTCGAAATCCCCCATTGAAATAAATGGCGGGCTAACAGGGGTCGAATTTGCCCATTTAAATGAATGGTGGGCTCCCAGGAATCAAATTCCCCCAATGAAATGAATGGCGGGCTACCAGGGGTGGAAATCCCCCATTGAAATGTTTGGCGGGCTACCAGGGGTCGAATTCCCCCATTGAAATGAATGGCGGGCACCCAGGGGTCGAATTCCCCCATTTAAATGAATGTTGGGCTCCGAGGGGTCGAAATCCCGCAATGAAATGAATGGTGGGCTACCAGGTGTCGAAATCCCCCATTGAAATGAATGGCGGGCTAACAGGGGTCGAATTTGCCCATTTAAATGAATGGTGGGCTCCCAGGGGTCGAAATCCCCCATTGAAATGAATGGTGGGCGCCGAGGAATCAAAATCCCCCAATGAAATTAATGGCGGGCTACCAGGGAACGGAATCTCCCATTAAAATGAATGGCGGGGGCGCCTAGGGTTCGAAATCCCCCATTGAAATGAATGGCTTGCTCCCAGTGGTCGAAATCCCCCATTGAAATGAATGGCGGGCTCCCAGGGATCGAATTCCCCCATTGAAATGGATTGCGGGCGCCCAGGGGTCGAAATCCCCCATTGAAATAATTGGCGGGCTACCAGGGGTTTAAATCCCCCATTGAAATGAATGGCGGGCTCCCAGGGGTCGAATTCCCTCATTGAAATGAATGGCGGGCGACCAGGGGTCAAAATCTCCCATTGAAATGAATGGCGGGCGCCTAGGGGTCGAAATCCCCCATTGAAATGAATGGCTGGCTCCCAGTGGTCGAAATCCCCCATTGAAATGAATTGCAGTTTACCAGGGGTCGAATTCCCCCATTGAAATGAATGGCGGGCGCCCAGGAATCAAAATCCCCCAATGAAATGAATGGCGGGCTACCAGGGGTCGAAATCTCCCATTGAAATGAATGGCGGGCGCCCAGGGGTCGAAATCCCGCAATGAAATGAATGGCGGGCTACCAGGTGTCGAAATCCCCCATTGAAATGAATGGCGGGCTACCAGGGGTGGAAATCCCCCATTGAAATGTTTGGCGGGCTACCAGTGGTCGAATTCCCCTATTGAAATGAATGGCGGGCACCCAGGGATCAAAATCCCCCAATGAAATGAATGGCGGGCTACAGGGTGTCGAAATCCCCCATTGAAATGAATGGCGGGCACCCAGGGGTCGAATTCCCCCATTTAAATGAATGGTGGGCTCCCAGGAGTCGAAATCCCCCATAGGAATGAATGGCGGGTTACCAGGGGTTGAAATCCCCCATTGAAATGAATCGTGGGATACCAGGGATCGAGATCCCCCCATAGGAATGAATGGCGGGGAAGCCTAGGGGTCGAAATCCCCCATTGAAATGAATGGCTTGCTCCCAGTGGTCGAAATCCCCCATTGAAATGAATGGCGGGCTCCCAGGGATCAAAATCTTACATTGAAATGAATGGCGGGCACCCAGAGGTCGAATTCCACCATTTAAATGAATGGTGGGCTCCCAGGAGTCGAAATCCCCCATAGGAATGAATGGCGGGTTACCAGGGGATGAAATCCCCCATTGAAATGAATGCCGGGCGACCAGGAGTCAAAATCCCCCATTGAAATGAATGCCGGCGCCTAGGGGTTGAAATCCCCCATTGAAATGAATGGCTGGCTCCCAGTGGTCGAAATCCCCCATTGAAATGAATGGCGTGCTACCAGGGGTCGAATTCCCCCATTGAAATGAATGGCGGGCGCCCAGGAATCAAATTCCCCCAATGAAATGAATGGCGGGCTACCAGGGGTGGAAATCCCCCATTGAAATGTTTGGCGGGCTACCAGGGGTCGAATTCCCCCATTGAAATGAATGGCGGGCACCCAGGGGTCGAATTCCCCCATTTAAATGAATGTTGGGCTCCGAGGGGTCGAAATCCCGCAATGAAATGAATGGTGGGCTACCAGGTGTCGAAATCCCCCATTGAAATAAATGGCGGGCTAACAGGGGTCGAATTTGCCCATTTAAATGAATGGTGGGCTCCCAGGAATCAAATTCCCCCAATGAAATGAATGGCGGGCTACCAGGGGTGGAAATCCCCCATTGAAATGTTTGGCGGGCTACCAGGGGTCGAATTCCCCCATTGAAATGAATGGCGGGCACCCAGGGGTCGAATTCCCCCATTTAAATGAATGTTGGGCTCCGAGGGGTCGAAATCCCGCAATGAAATGAATGGTGGGCTACCAGGTGTCGAAATCCCCCATTGAAATGAATGGCGGGCTAACAGGGGTCGAATTTGCCCATTTAAATGAATGGTGGGCTCCCAGGGGTCGAAATCCCCCATTGAAATGAATGGCGGGCGCCGAGGAATCAAAATCCCCCAATGAAATGAATGGCGGGCTACCAGGGAACGGAATCTCCCATTAAAATCAATGGCGGGGGCGCCTAGGGTTCGAAATCCCCCATTGAAATGAATGGCTTGCTCCCAGTGGTCGAAATCCCCCATTGAAATGAATGGCGGGCTCCCAGGGATCGAATTCCCCCATTGAAATGGATTGCGGGCGCCCAGGGGTCGAAATCCCCCATTGAAATAATTGGCGGGCTACCAGGGGTTTAAATCCCCCATTGAAATGAATGGCGGGCTCCCAGGGGTCGAATTCCATCATTGAAATGAATGGCGGGCGACCAGGGGTCAAAATCTCCCATTGAAATGAATGGCGGGCGCCTAGGGGTCGAAATCCCCCATTGAAATGAATGGCTGGCTCCCAGTGGTCGAAATCCCCCATTTAAATGAATTGCAGTTTACCAGGGGTCGAATTCCCCCATTGAAATGAATGGCGGGCGCCCAGGAATCAAAATCCCCCAATGAAATGAATGGCGGGCTACCAGGGGTCGAAATCTCCCATTGAAATGAATGGCGGGCGCCCAGGGGTCGAAATCCCGCAATGAAATGAATGGCGGGCTACCAGGTGTCGAAATCCCCCATTGAAATGAATGGCGGGCTACCAGGGGTGGAAATCCCCCATTGAAATGTTTGGCGGGCTACCAGTGGTCGAATTCCCCTATTGAAATGAATGGCGGGCACCCAGGGATCAAAATCCCCCAATGAAATGAATGGCGGGCTACAGGGTGTCGAAATCCCCCATTGAAATGAATGGCGGGCACCCAGGGGTCGAATTCCCCCATTTAAATGAATGGTGGGCTCCCAGGAGTCGAAATCCCCCATAGGAATGAATGGCGGGTTACCAGGGGTTGAAATCCCCCATTGAAATGAATCGTGGGATACCAGGGATCGAGATCCCCCCATAGGAATGAATGGCGGGGAAGCCTAGGGGTCGAAATCCCCCATTGAAATGAATGGCTTGCTCCCAGTGGTCGAAATCCCCCATTGAAATGAATGGCGGGCTCCCAGGGATCAAAATCTTACATTGAAATGAATGGCGGGCACCCAGAGGTCGAATTCCCCCATTTAAATGAATGGTGGGCTCCCAGGAGTCGAAATCCCCCATAGGAATGAATGGCGGGTTACCAGGGGTTGAAATCCCCCATTGAAATAAATGGCGGGCGACCAGGAGTCAAAATCCCCCATTGAAATGAATGGCGGGCGCCTAGGGGTTGAAATCCCCCATTGAAATGAATGGCGGGCGCCCAGGAATCAAAATCCCCCATTGAAATGAATGGCGGGCTACCAGGGGTCGAATTCCCCCATTGAAATGAATGGCGGGCGCCCAGGAATCAAAATCCCCCAATGAAATGAATGGCTGGCTACCAGGTGTCGAAATCCCCCATTGAAATGAATGGCTGGCTCCCAGGGGTCGAATTCACCCATTGAAATGAATGGCGGCCAACCAGGAATCAAAATCCCACATTGAAATGAATGGCGGGCGCCTAGGGGTCAAAATCCCCCATTGAAATGAATGGCTGGCTCCCAGTGGTCGAAATCCCCCATTGAAATGAATGGCGGGCTACCAGAGGTCGAATTCCCCCATTGAAATGAATGGCGGGCGCCCAGGAATCAAAATCCCCCAATGAAATGAATGGCGGGCTACCAGGGGTAGAAATCCCCCATTGAAATGAATGGCGGGCGCCCAGGGGTCGAAATCCCGCAATGAAATGAATGGCGGGCTACCAGGTGTCGAAATCCCCCATTGAAATGAATGGCGGGCTACCAGGGGTCGAATTCGCCCATTCAAATGAATGGTGGGCTCCCAGGGGTCGAAATCCCCCATTGAAATGAATGGCGGGCGCCGAGGAATCAAAATCCCTCATTGAAATGAATGGCGGGCTACCAGGGGTGGAAATCCCCCATTGAAATGTTTGGCGGGCTACCAGGGGTCGAATTCCCCTATTGAAATGAATGGCGGGCACCCAGGGATCAAAATCCCCCAATGAAATGAATGGCGGGCTACCAGGGGTCGAAATCCCCCATTGAAATGAATGGCGGGCGCCCAGGGGTCGAAATCCCGCAATGAAATGAATGGCGGGCTACCAGGTGTCGAAATCCCCCATTGAAATGAATGGCGGGCTACCAGGGGTCGAATTCGCCCATTCAAATGAATGGTGGGCTCCCAGGGGTCGAAATCCCCCATTGAAATGAATGGCGGGCGCCGAGGAATCAAAATCCCTCATTGAAATGAATGGCGGGCTACCAGGGTTGGAAATCCCCCATTGAAATGTTTGGCGGGCTACCAGGCATCGAATTCCCCTATTGAAATGAATGGCGGGCACCCAGGGATCAAAATCCCCCAATGAAATGAATGGCGGGCTACCAGGGGTCGAAATCCCCCATTGAAATGAATGGCGGGCACCCAGGGATCGAATTCCCCCATTTAAATGAATGGTGGGCTCCCAGGAGTCGAAATCCCCCATAGGAATGAATGGCGGGCTACCAGGGGTCGAAATCCCCCATTGAAATGAATGGCGGGCACCCAGGGGTCGAATTCCCCGATTTAAATGAATGTTGGGCTCCGAGGGTTCGAAATCCCCCATTGAAATGAATGGCGGGCGCCCAGGGATGGAAATCCCCCATTGAAATGAATGACGGGCGCCGAGGAATCAAAATCGCCCCAATGAAATGAATGGCGGGCTACCAGGGGTCGAAATCTCCCATTGAAATGAATGGAGGGCTCCCAGGGGTCGAAATCCCTCATTGAAATGAATGGCGGGCTACCAGGGGTGGAAATCCCCCATTGAAATGTTTGGCGGGCTACCAGGGGTCGAATTCCCCTATTGAAATGAATGGCGGGCACCCAGGAATCAAAATCCCCTAATGAAATGTATGGCGGGCTACCAGGGGTCGAAATCCCCCATTGAAATGAATGGCGGGCTCCCAGGGGTCGAAATCCCTCATTGAAATGAATGGCGGGCTACCAGGGGTGGAAATCCCCCATTGAAATGTTTGGCGGGCTACCAGTGGTCGAATTCCCCTATTGAAATGAATGGCGGGAACCCAGGGATCAAAATCCCCCAATGAAATGAATGGCGGGCTACCAGGTGTCGAAATCCCCCATTGAAATGAATGGCGGGCACCCAGGAGTCGAAATCCCCCATAGGAATAAATGGCGGGTTACCAGGGGTTGAAATCCCCCATTGAAATGAATAACGGGCGACCAGGAGTCTAAATCCCCCATTGAAATGAATGGCGGGCGCCTAGGGGTTGAAAGTCCCCATTGAAATGAATGGCTTGCTCCCAGTGGTCGAAATCCCCCATTGAAATGAATGGCGGGCTACCAGGGGTCGAATTCCCCCATTGAAATGAATGGCGGGCGCCCAGGAATCAAAATCCCCCAATGAAATGAATGGCAGGCTACCAGGGGTAGAAATCCCCCAATGAAATGAATGGCAGGCGCCCAGGCGTCGAAATCCCGCAATAAAATGAATGGCGAACTAGCAGGTGTCGAAATCCCCCATTGAAATGAATGGCGGGCTTCCAGGGGTCGAATTCACCCATTGAAATGAATGGCGGGCTCCCAGGGGTCGAAATCCCCCATTGAAATGAATGGCGGGCGCCGAGGAATCAAAATCCCCCAATGAAATGAATGGCGTGCTACCAAGGGTCAAAATCTCCCATTGAAATGAATGGCGGGCGCCGAGGAATTAAAATCCCCCAATGAAATGAATGGCGGGCTACCAGGGGTCGGAATCTCCCATTGAAATGAATGGCGGGGGCGCCTAGGGGTCGAAATCCCCCATTGAAATGAATGGCTGGCTCCCAGTGGTCGAAATCCCCCATTGAAATAATTGGCGGGCTCCCAGGGATTGAATTCCCCCTTTGAAATGGATTGCGGGCGCCCAGGGGTAAAAATCCCCCATTGAAATAAATGGCGTGTTACCAGGGCTTTAAATCCCCCATTGAAATGAATGGCGGGCTCCCAGGGGTCGAATTCCCTCATTGAAATGAATGGCGGGCGACCAGGAGTCAAAATCCCCCAATGAAATGAATTGCGGGCTACCAAGGGTCAAAATCTCCCATTGAAATGAATGGCGGGCGCCTAGGGGTCGAAATCCCTCATTGAAATGAATGGCGGGCTACCAGGGGTGGAAATCCTCCATTGAAATGTTTGGCGGGCTACCAGGGGTCGAATTCCCCTATTGAAATGAATGGCGGGCACCCAGGGATCAAAATCCCCCAATGAAATGAATGGCGGGCTACCAGGGGTCGAAATCCCCCATTGAAATGAATGGCGGGCACCCAGGGGTCGAATTCCCCCATTTAAATGAATGGTGGGCTCCCAGGAGTCGAAATCCCCCATAGGAATGAATGGCGGGCTACCAGGGTCGAAATCCCCCATTGAAATGAATGGCGGGCGCCCAGGCGTCGAAATCCCGCAATGAAATGAATGGTGGGCTACCAGGTGTCGAAATCCCCCATTGAAATGAATGGCGGGCTCCCAGGGGTCGAATTCACCCATTGAAATGAATGGCGGGCAACCAGGAGTCAAAATCCCCCATTGAAATGAATGAAGGGCGCCCAGGGGTCGAAATCCCGCAATGAAATGAATGGCAGGCTACCAGGTGTCGAAATCCCCCATTGAAATGAATGGCGGGCTACCAGGGGTCGAATTCGCCCATTCAAATGAATGGTGGGCTCCCAGGGGTCGAAATCCCCCATTGAAATGAATGGCGGGCGCCGAGGAATCAAAATCCCCCAATGAAATGAAAGGCGGGCTCCCAGGAGTCGAAATCCCCCATAGGAATGAATGGCGGGCTACCAGGGGTCGAAATCCCCCATTGAAATGAATGGCGGGCACCCAGGGGTCGAATTCCCCCATTTAAATGAATGTTGGGCTCCGAGGGGTCGAAATCCCCCATTGAAATGAATGGTGGGTGCCCAGGAATCGAAATCCCCCATTGAAATGAATGACGGGCGTCGAGGAATCAAAATCCCCCATTGAAATGAATGGCGGGCTCCCAGGGGTCGAAATCCCTCATTGAAATGAATGGCGGGCTACCAGGGGTGGAAATCCCCCATAGGAATGAATGGCGGGTTACCAGGGGTTGATATCCCCCATTGAAATGAATGGTGGGCTACCAGGGATCGAGATCCCCCCATAGGAATGAATGGCGGGGAAGCCTAGGGGTCGAAATCCCCCATTGAAATGATTGGCTTGCTCCCAGTGGTCGAAATCCCCCATTAAAATGAATGGCAGACTCCCAGGGATCAAAATCCCCCTTTGAAATGAATGGCGGGCACCCAGAGGTCGAATTACCCCATTTAAATGAATGGTGGGCTCCCAGGAGTCGAAATCCCCCATAGGAATGAATGGCGGGTTACCAGGGGTTGAAATCCCCCATTGAAATGAATGGCGGGCGCCAAGGGGTTGAAATCCCCCATTGAAAAGAATGGCTGGCTCCCAGTGGTCGAAATCCCCCATTGAAATGAATGGCGGGCTACCAGGGGTCGAATTCCCCCATTGAAATGAATGGCGGGCGCCCAGGAATCAAAATCCCCCAATGAAATGAATGGCGGGCTACCAGGGGTAGAAATCCCCCAATGAAATGAATGGCGGGTGCCCAGGTGTCGAAATCCCGCAATGAAATGAATGGCGGGCTACCAGGTGTCGAAATCCCCCATTGAAATGAATGGCGGGCGCCCAGGCGTCGAAATCCCGCAATGAAATGAATGGCGGGCTACCAGGTGTCGAAATCCCCCATTGAAATGAATGGCGGGCTCCCAGGGGTCGAATTCACCCATTGAAATGAATAGCGGGCAACCAGGAGTCAAAATCCCCCATTGAAATGAATGGCGGGCGCCTAGGGGTCGAAATCCCCCATTGAAATGAATGGCTGGCTCCCAGTGGTCGAAAACCCCCATTGAAATGAATGGCGGGCTACCAGAGGTCGAATTCCCCCATTGAAATGAATGGCGGGCGGCCAGGAATCAAAATCCCGCAATGAAATGAATGGCGGGCTACCAGGGGTAGAAATCCCCCATTGAAATGAATGGCGGGCGCCCAGGGGTCGAAATCCCGCAATGAAATGAATGGCGGGCTACCAGGTGTCGAAATCCCCCATTGAAATGAATGGCGGGCTACCAGGGGTCGAATTCGCCCATTCAAATGAATGGTGGGCTCCCAGGGGTCGAAATCCCCCATTGAAATGAATGGCGGGCGCCGAGGAATCAAAATCCCCCAATGAAATGAAAGGCGGGCTACCAGGGGTCGGAATCTTTCATTGAAATGAATGGCGGGGGCGCCTAGGGGTCGAAATCCCCCATTGAAATGAATGGCTGGCTCCCAGTGGTCGAAATCCCCCATTGAAATAATTGGCGGGCTCCAAGGGATCGAATTCCCCCTTTGAAATGGATTGCGGGCGCCCAGGGGTCGAAATCCCCCATTGAAATAAATGGCGTGCTACCAGGGGTTTAAATCCCCCATTGAAATGAATGGCGGGCTCCCAGGGGTCGAATTCCCTCATTGAAATGAATGGCGGGCGACCAGGAGTCAAAATCCCCCAATGAAATGAATTGCGTGCTACCAAGGGTCAAAATCTCCCATTGAAATGAATGGCGGGCGCCTAGGGGTCGAAATCCCTCATTGAAATGAATGGCGGGCTACCAGGGGTGGAAATCCCCCATTGAAATGTTTGGCGGGCTACCAGGGGTCGAATTCCCCTATTGAAATGAATGGTGGGCACCCAGGGATCAAAATCCCCCAATGAAATGAATGGCGGGCTACCAGGGGTCGAAATCCCCCATTGAAATGAATGGCGGGCACCCAGGGGTCGAATTCCCCCATTTAAATGAATGGTGGGCTCCCAGGAGTCGAAATCCCCCATAGGAATGAATGGCGGGCTACCAGGGTCGAAATCCCCCATTGAAATGAATGGCGGGCACCCAGGGGTCGAATTCCCCCATTTAAATGAATGTTGGGCTCCGAGGGGTCAAAATCCCCCATTGAAATGAATGACGGGCGCCGAGGAATCAAAATCCCCGAATGAAATGAATGGCGGGCTACCAGGGGTCGAAATCTCCCATTGAAATGAATGGAGGGCTCCCAGGGGTCGAAATCCCTTATTGAAATGAATGGCGGGCTACCAGGGGTGGAAATCCCCCATTGAAATGTTTGGCGGGCTACCAGGGGTCGAATTCCAATATTGAAATGAATGGCGGGCACCCAGGGATCAAAATCCCCTAATGAAATGTATGGCGGGCTACCAGGTGTCGAAATCCCCCATTGAAATGAATGGCGGGCTCCCAGGTGTCAAAATCCCTCATTGAAATGAATGGCGGGCTACCAGGGGTGGAAATCCCCCATTGAAATGTTTGGCGGGCTACCAGTGGTCGAATTCCCCTATTGAAATGAATGGCGGGCACCCAGGGATCAAAACCCCCAATGAAATGAATGGCGGGCTACCAGGTGTCGAAATCCCCCATTGAAATGAATGGCGGGCACCCAGGGGTCGAATTCCAACATTTAAATGAATGGTGGGCTCCCAGGAGTCGAAATCCCCCATAGGAATGAATGGCGGGTTACCAGGGGTTGAAATCCCCCATTGAAATGAATGGTGGGCTACCAAGGATCGAGATCCCCCCATAGGAATGAATGGCGTGGAAGCCTAGGGGTCGAAATCCCCCATTGAAATGAATGGCTTGCTCCCAGTGGTCGAAATCCCCCCTTGAAATGAATGGCGGGCTCCCAGGGATCAAAATCCCCCATTGAAATGAATGGCGGGCACCCAGAGGTCGAATTCCCCCATTTAAATGAATGGTGGGCTCCCAGGAGTCGAAATCCCCCATAGGAATGAATGGCGGGTTACCAGGGGTTGAAATCCCCCATTGAAATTGTGAAGTTGCTTAAAACAGTAGTCTTAACATTATGTGTATTTTAAAGAATATCCTGTATATATTTTTATGTTTTTATATTATCAACTGTCGTTTAGAGGCGCCGCTCAACTTTCTCTAATGTTTTGTATTTTTCCATGACGTATGAAACGAAACTGAAACTTAACTGTAATAAAAGCGACGAGGTGGCCGGGGGAGGAGAGAGAGTCGGAAGGAGCCGAGCGTGAGTTAAGGTCTCGCGCCTCCTCTCCTCTCCCAGCCGCGGTTGCAATAAAACAAAGCAACAGCTTCTGCCTCCTTTTTCCTTGGTGCACGGTCAGTAACTAAGGGGATCTGTAATATCAGACCCAACATTTAATTGGTGCCGAAACCTGGGACCTGCATCTGGACGGACGACCGCCGCCGAACCGAGGACACCGAGAATCTGTCGACAGCGCCTCCCCTTGCGTGACGGGTCTCGTCGCTCCGGCCACGGCCGTTCGCCCGGACACCGGGTCCTGCGAACCAGACCGGCACCGAGGACTAACAGGTATTATGCTGTTTAATTATCACGATTTACACAGAAGTTTGAAAAAGGGAACACTAAATATACTGAAGAAGTAAGAGAAAAATAGAAAAGTGGGGAGTAAAAGAGAAGCGCTTGGGCGTTGGCCCGTGAAGAAGAGAAAAAAAACCCATGGTATATATGATCCGGGCATCAAAGGGATCACGGTTTTATTAGATGAGATCCAAAATACTTTTATTGACTAGTTTTTAACTTGTTAAAAAAAAGTGTCGTTTTCGGGTGCCCGGGTAGAGGAAATTAAACGTTGCCGTAAATACGTAATAATTTACACCTCACCACTCATTGGTTACCAAAATATCTGTGTTCAATATAACTAAGATTTATTAGGTCAGAACAGAACTGACTGCGATTAAAAATAATCGCCTAAAGCACAGAAAAGACTAAGTGTGTGTGTTTGTGTGTGAGTTTATGTGTGTGTGTGTGTGGTTGTGTGCGTGTGTTTTTGTGTGGGTGTGTACTTTGTGCGTGTTTATGAGATAAGGTTAGAAGGGAGTAACTGCTGCCCGCTCGGGAATAGATACAATGGGCCAGTCATTGAGAAAAGAAATAGAGGATGTTAAATTTATTGCAAGCTTTGACGCTAATGCGTGCAAGTATCTGGAATCCTGGGTGACCAAGTATGATTTTAACCCGTCTTTGAGAGATGTCAGGAACAAAGAGGAAGTTAAGAAAAGTTTAGTGGAGAAAAGAGCAAAGAAGATTAAAAAGGGAAAGAATGTAGAAAAATTGGAAGCACAACTACGTGCTGTTGAAGTGTGGACAAAACAGTGTAAAATGAGGACAGAAAGCATTTTGGAAAGTGAAAAAAGAAAAAAGGAAAAGACAGAAAGAAAAGTGTACCAGATGAAGATAAGACCAACGGAAGAAACCGGCGCCAGACGAAGAGACAACGGAAATGCACCGGCTGAAGTGCGACAGCAAAATGATCCAGAAGAGGAAGTAAACGTCAACCAACAGTGGGAACCGCCTACCCCGTCTACCTCCTCCCCAAATTCCACCTCCACGAGTTTTGGGGACGGAGCCTCCCCTCCTATTGGAAGCCGTACAAGATCAAACAAACCAACAGCAGACGTCCTGGCTGCAACAACAAAATTATACCCAGACATTCAGCAGGTGGCAGCATATCCCATGGTAGCTGTAGCCAACCCAGCTTATGGAATGCCAAATCCTGGTCAACCTGCTCATCCACAGACCTTGCTGCTCTATCGCCCATGGACCGAAGAAGAAAAAGTAGCCGCATGCGCATCAGTTCCTCCCATTGAAGATAACGTTGAAAAATGGGCAGCTGCAATTAGAGAACTACATGGATCCTATCACCTCAATGGCAATGAATTACTAAGCGTCCTACGTCTGACCGCAGGACATCGAGTCGGAAGATTCCAAGGAGCCTTTGCTCCAGCCAACCAACGAAGCCAAGTCTACCAACCAGGCCAAGAACTAGACAACGCCCTAAATACTCTTTTAGAAAGAGCCATCGCAGTGTTCAAGAAACCACCTGATTTAACTAAAGTCCGCCAATGCCGCCAAGAACCTGAAGAAAGCGCACAAAAATATGTGGACCGCCTCCAAGACGTACTGAAACTACATGGTGGCATCGAAGAAAGCACTGAGGCACAAAGCACATACCAAACATTACTGCGGGCAACATTCCTGGATGGACTAGTGGACGGTACAGTCAATTTTATCAAGAAACATTACCACACCTGGAGAACTGCCCCTGTGAATGATCTCGTAGCTTGGGCCTCACACGCTGAAGACCTAAAAAGACAAAAAGCGCAATCATCAGTCTTCAATGCCATGCACACATTTTTTCAACATGCCTCTCCTCCACCTTCTGGACCAATTTACTACCAAAACCAACCCAATCGGGGTAGAGGACGTGGACGCGGAAGAGGAAGAGGCCGACCAGCCACCAGACAGGATGTGTGCTACAATTGTGGCAAGTACGGCCACTTTGCCCGAGATTGCCGCTCCAAACAAAAAATTGAGACCCCAAAATCTGACCACTGGGATCCAACCGAATGACGCGAGCAGGAAAGGTCAAGTGATGAAAACCCTGATGACACCAGAACGATCGTCGAGGTGCTTGACCTGACAGTCCTGTTTAGCCAGATGTCCTCTATTGACCCAGCAGTAAGAAAACTAGGCTTAGGGCCATTTACTACAACATTGAAATTCATTGTGGATTCAGGAGCACAATCCTCCGTGATCACTGATCTACCAACAGGTGTCAAATTGTCAAAAAGCACAATAATGGTCATAGGAGTGGGAGGTAGACCAGCCATCCATTACTTTACCGAACCACTGACCATTATTGATGAAGACGGAACAGAATACCCAGATCAAACTTTCGTTTACGTGCCTCGTTGTCCTGAAAACCTCATCGGACGAGATTTGATAAAAGCCATGAGCCTTGTATTAATGGTCGAAGGCTCTAGCATGGTCGTGACAAAAAGAGGACAAGAAACACCAATGCAGATGTTAGTACTAGAAGGAAAAGACAAACCACGCCCATTCTACAGTCTAGATCCGATCCAAAAAGGTCCAACATCAGTAACAAACAATCTGCACCAGATGCCAGAACAAATCCTACCAAATTCAAATTGGGTGCCCCAAACCACGTACCCACTTCACTCCACCATCCGCTTCGCCCTGAACAAAGAGGACAGAGACTTCTTTGATCAATGGTCCCGATTGACAACCATGCGGGCCCAAATAAAAGACCTAATTTGGGACGAACAGGCAGGATGGATGGCAGCCACAGTAATCTTTCCAGATTACATATATGCATTAACCACATATGAAGGCTTTGGCATTCCCTTCCACATTTCACTGGCAAAACCAACAGGCTGGAGATGGAAAGACATAGGATCAAAAATAAGAGATGTAACATGGTCCGAACAACGACTTCCGTGGACTCCATGTCAAGATGGAAGATTTAAACGCATCATGTCATCAGGAAACGTGGTCTGGAGGAAAAAACTAAACTGGGTGACAACATTTGTCCCCAGCACCCACCTAAGTACATGACATCCGGAGGAAACCACGATCCTGGCACTAAAAGACGCCATGGATCAAATACCACCTGAGCTGTGGTCAGCGTCAAAAACCGATGTGGGCCTAATGACCACAGCCACAGAAGTAACAATTGAACCAAGAACAAACTATCGCCCACGAATCAATCAATACCCACTCAAACCTGATGCCAAAGAAGGAATCACACCAGTAATCATGAACATGGTAAAAGCTGGAGTGCTCATAGAAGCCCCCAAGGTAACTTGTAACACTCCAATCTTTCCAGTAAAGAAAGCAGACACCACGACCTGGCGAATGGTCCACGACTTAAGAGCCGTAAATCAGGCAGTAAAACAGAGAGCCCCCTGCGTCCCCGACCCCCACACTCTACTCAATGCGCTGAAGCCACAACAGAAATGGTTCACAGTAATTGATCTAAGCAACGCCTTCTTTTCCATCCCATTGCACGAGTCTGCCCGTCATTGGTTTGGTTTCACCTTTAATCAAAAGAAGTACACCTATACGAGACTACCCCAAGGCTATGCAGAGAGCCCCACCATTTTCTCTCAAGAAATCAACAACTGTCTGAGCCTCCATGAACACAGTGAAACCACTCAAATCTTGATTTACGGAGATGACATTCTCATCGCCAGTCCAACCAAAGAAGAAAATCAAGAAGAAGCAGTGAAACTGTGTCAACACCTGGCAAAGACAGGAAACAAAGCCTCACTGACCAAACTACAGTGGACTCAGACCGAAGTAGTTTTCTTAGGTCACATCATATCGGCAGAAGGAAGAAAACTAACCTCTGATCGGAAACAAGCTATCCTTGATGCCCCCAAACCAAAGACCAAAAGACAGATGATGGCCTTCCTAGGCCTAGTGAACTTTTGCCGTCTATGGGTTCTGGATTTCGCCGAAATAACGCAACCACTGGTGGATTTAATTTACCAAGAAGACATCGCCCTGGCCGATCCCATCACATGGACGAAAATAGCTAATGACAAGTTCAATCAGATAAAACAGACCATCACAAGCACAGGCCCCTTGGGCCTACCCGACTACAAGAAACTGTTTACCCAAACAGTGGACTGCAAAGACGGATTCATGACATCCGTCCTACTCCAACAACATGGTACACAAATGCGACCAGTGGCCTACTACTCAAAGAAACTTGATGCTGTCGCCAGAGCCCTGCCCCAGTGTGTCCAAGCAGTGTGTGCCGCAGCAATGGCTGTCCAAGCATCCGCCGAATTGGTGTTGTTCCATCCCACCACTCTACTAGTAACACACTCAGTAGATGTTCTTTTGACTCAAACAAAGATGTCATTTCTCTCACCAGCAAGACATCTTGGCCTAACAGCTGTACTGTTGTCCCAACCCCATCTTACCATCAAGAGATGCAGCACTCTCAATCCTGCAAGTCTCCTCCCGGTGGAGACAGATGGGACACCACACAGTTGCACAGAAGCCACCGAGGAAATCTGCAAACCAAGAAGAGATTTGTTAGACACACCCTTACAAGAAGGAGAAGCAGTGTTTGTAGATGGTTCCTCAAGCAAAGATGAACTAGGCAACACCAACACAGGCTATGCAGTGGTCACACAACAAAAGACACTGAAGAGCGGACGATTAATAGGAAATCTGTCAGCACAAGCAGCAGAACTCATCGCGCTAACAGAAGCATGTAAATTATTCAAAGACAAAGCAGTAACAATTTGGACCGACAGCCAATATGCCCACTCGACATTGCACATCTTTGCCGCCATGTGGGCTCGACGAGGAATGAAAACATCAACAGGAAAACCTGTTCAACACGCCAAATTACTCACTGACCTTTTGGCCGCTGTACTGCTACCCTCCAAAATAGCAGTATGCAAATGCAAAGCTCACACCTCAGCAAAAGACGCCGTTTCTGTAGGAAATGCAAAAGCAGATTTGGCAGCCAAGCAAGCAGGCCAAGACAAAACAAAGATCGTCATGCTCGCCAACCACAAAGAAACACAACAACACAACAACATTCCAAAACAAGTACTAATTGACATGCAAAACAACGCTCCAGACAAAGAAAAAACACTATGGAAAATGATGAACATTGAACTCACCCCAGAAGGCCTCTACCACAAAGAAGACCGACCAGTCATCCCCCGCAGTCTGTTCCACGCAGTAGCCACATTGAGTCATGGCAAGTCCCATGTCTCAACAGGAGGGATGATATCTATGGTAGAACAGACAATGACAATACCACAGGGCTTACAAACCTATTTTAAAACTTTTTGTAGGTCATGTATGGTGTGTTGTCGTCACAATGCTCAGGGAAACTTAAGACCACAGAGAGGGAAATGCCCAGTGGGCTCCTACCCATTTGAAGTTTTACACATGGACTTTATTGAACTACACAAAAGTGGTCAGCACAAGTACTGTTTAGTGTTAGTAGACTCACTAACTAAATGGGTTGAACTTGTTCCTTCAAAACATCCAAACGCCCTCACAGTAGCTAAAGCTATTTGTAAACACATAATACCAGAACATGGCATTCCACGAGTCTTGTGGAGTGATAACGGTAGCCATTTTGTAAATACCATTGTTGACAATATGGGCATTCACTTAGGGATCACCCTAAAAATCATTGTGCATATCACCCACAGAGCGCAGGCTTAGTTGAACGGACCAACGGTACTATTAAACTAAGACTCAAAAAGACCATGGAAGAAACCAAAAAACCATGGCCTGAGTGTTTATCTCTAGTAAAAACTTACATGAGAATAACGCCAAACCCACAAGGGATCACGCCCTTTGAGGCAGTAACGGGCAGACCCTTTGTGCTCCCCTTATGGGAAAATCAGCCATGGTCAGACAAAACAGGAGAGGCAGATCCACTGACTAAATGGTTATGTGACTTGTTTAAAGAACGGACTGTGTCAAGAGCAAATGATCTGCCCTCTACTTCTCTTCCTCCTGCACAGGAAACGGTGACCCCGGGTGACCTGGTGTTGGTGAAGGTGATAAAAAGGAAAACATGGTCGAGCCCATGCTGGGACGGCCCATTCGTTGTTCTCCTGACCACACCCACCGCTCTCAAAATCGCTGAGAGAGAGACGTGGATCCACCAGAGTCACTGCAAAAAGGTCACCGAACTCACATAAGGGATTACCCCCGGATTCTTGTCAAAAAGAAGAAGAACAAAGGAGAAGATGACCCTTTTTCAGACATTGTTTGGACTTTGCCTGTGGCTAACCATCACCACAAGCGCCACGAAGATAAAAATGCAAATCTGGGGCCCTGAAGCGTCACGTTTACAGTGTCCAACTTGGCTGAACCCCAAAACCCTCGAGTACGCCTACACCGTCTGCTCCCCACAGGCCCCTGGAACTGTAGATCTTGTGGTGCCCCTAGAAGGACTCAGAAGCAGGTGCACTCCCTGTAGTATGGGGTACTTCGATACTACTACACTGGTGACTGGAAGCGCATATCCAACACCACAGTGGTATGCAGGGATTCAACCAGAGTGGGACGGGATGAAATATGGGGAGGGGTGGGATTCAGTTTTTGCCATGTCCGATTCCACCATCACCTGGAAGATCACTGACACTGCAAAACAATACCAGGAAGAAGTCCCCAAACTCAAGAAGAACAATACCCATTTGACCATAACTGTAAAAACTGAGGAACAAGGGTGTCTCCAGTTCGCTTTAGTGCCATGGGAATCAGCTTATGATCCAGCATTCCCATTTCAATTCTGTATCTTAGAACCAGAAGCACAACCCACTTATACTGGGGGCAACCCCGATCCGTACAAAATTGTCCCCGTTAGCATCATTAAAGTAAAAGAAAAAGATCCGATCACTCTGTTACAAGCTTGGGATGACCCCTTTAATAATGGTGAACATACACACCCCCTAGCAGCCAACACCTGGTGGCAATATGCCAATATGACTGCATACAAGAATAACGTGTCTGGTTGTTATGTTTGTTCCCTCTTACCCCATGCAGCTGCACAGCCAGCTTTGTATGCTACGCCACTTACATACACAGACGGATTAGAAGCCAGGGCCAAAACCTTTGCCCCCCCACCCACTTCTAATGCCAAGCGCCTTTCTGTGCTCAATCAAGCGTCTGCTACAGGATTTAAAGTCACCCTGGACAAATCACATTTGGCTCATTGTAATGATATTGAAGACGACTCATATTGTTTCCCCTTGTGTGTCAACTTAACAGGAACAGGGGACATGTCCATCTCATCAGTCGACTCCAAATACTGTAACCACACTACACTCGTGCCACATAATGATACACCCGAGGCAATTGAGGGAGTCTGGTGGATGTGTGGCTGGAAGGCGTATATGCAACTGCCTCAGCGCCGCAGCCATCTGTACTCCTGTCTCTGTCTCTGATCACACGTACATAGTAACAGCAATACCAGCCCCCCCAATCAAAAGGCCCAAACGCTATGTTACTTTCAGTGAACATGATCCCATTTGGGGAAGTAATGTCCCCATAGAGCACAGATATTGGTCGACTGGTGACAGAATTACACAAGCCCTGTTCCCCCACACTGGTGTAGTGAAACTCGCACTCAGAATAGAAACTATTGACTACAGATTCCAAAGTTTTGTTAATGCCTCCATCCTTTTAGAAGAAGCCCAGAATGAAGTTATTTCTGCCACTCGCCTTATGGCCCTTCAAACTAGAATGGCAGTTGATTTGGCCTTAGCTCCCCAAGGAGGAGTGTGTGCAATGATTGGAGATCATTGCTGTACTTACATCCCTGACAATAACCAAACCATAATAGACGTCCTACACACTATGAAGAACCTTAGGGATACCATGACACGTGAAGACCAGGTTACCCCTGGCTGGTTAGACTGCTTATTCTCTGGCTCCTGGTCCCAGGTTCTCCTTAAAATTTTGGGCCCATTCCTTGTGATCATTATAATGTTTATCTTATTATGTGTTATTTGTTCCTGCTGTATTGTCCCAATGTCTAAGAGATTAGTCGCCCGTATGTTCGTGGCCCAGATGTATCAATATAACTTACTACGCGTAGAGGATTATGTTGACACTGTGGAGACCGACACAAAAGTGTGACCCTCATCTTATTGTGTTTTCCTAACTTCAAATTCAGTTCCATTCTCAGACCAAGAGGTTCTCGTCACCGTGCGGTGGGGGAGTTATGGAATTTTTCCCTTTAAGTTAAGGGTTTTCGCCATTTCCTGAGAATGGTTCAAATGTTGTGAATCCATTAATGAAGTAATACTGAGAAAAATTAATTGTTTTAGTATTTACTGATGTTCTTTTAAATCCACAACAGGAGGGAATGTGAAGTTGCTTAAAACAGTAGTCTTAACATTATGTGTATTTTAAAGAATATCCTGTATATATTTTTATGTTTTTATATTATCAACTGTCGTTTAGAGGCGCCGCTCAACTTTCTCTAATGTTTTGTATTTTTCCATGACGTATGAAACGAAACTGAAACTTAACTGTAATAAAAGCGACGAGGTGGCCGGGGGAGGAGAGAGAGTCGGAAGGAGCCGAGCGTGAGTTAAGGTCTCGCGCCTCCTCTCCTCTCCCAGCCGCGGTTGCAATAAAACAAAGCAACAGCTTCTGCCTCCTTTTTCCTTGGTGCACGGTCAGTAACTAAGGGGATCTGTAATATCAGACCCAACAGAAATGAATGGCGGGCTCCCAGGGGTCAAATTCACCCATTGAAATGAATGACGGGCGCCCAGGAATCAAAATCCCCCAATGAAATGAATGGCGGTCTACCAGGGGTCGAAATCCCGCAATGAAATGAATGGCGGGCTACCAGGTGTCGAAATCTCCCATTGAAATGAATGGCGGGCTACCAGGCGTCGAATTCGCCCATTCAAATGAATGGTGGTCTCCCAGGGGTCGAAATCCCCCATTGAAATGAATGGCAGGCGCCGAAGAATCAAAATCCCCCAATGAAATGAATGGCGGGCTACCAGGGGTCGGAATCTCCCATTGAAATGAATGGCGGGGGCGCCTAGGGGGCGAAATCCCCCATTGAAATGAATGGCTGGCTCCCAGGGGTCGAAATCCCCCATTGAAATGAATGGCGGGCTCCCAGGGATCGAATTCCCCCATTGAAATGAATTGCAGGCGACCAGGGGTCGAATTCCCCCATTGAAATGAATGGCGGGCGCCCAGGAATCAAAATCCCCCAATGAAATGAATGGCGGGCTACCAGGGGTCGAAATCTCCCATTGAAATGAATGGAGGGCTCCAAGGGGTCAAAATCCCTCATTGAAATGAAAGGCGGGCTACCAGGGGTGGAAATCCCCCATTGAAATGTTTGGCGAACTACCAGTGGTCGAATTCCCCTATTGAAATGAATGGCGGGCACCCAGGGATCAAAATCCCCCAATGAAATGAATGGCGGGCTACCAGGTGTCGAAATCCCCCATTGAAATGAATGGCGGGCACCCAGGGGTCGATTTCCCCCATTTAAATGAATGGTGGGCTCCCAGGAGTCGAAATCCCCCATAGGAATGAATGGCGGGTTACCAGGGCTTGAAATCCCCCATTGAAATGAATGGTGGGCTACCAGGGATCGAGATCCCCCCATAGGAATGAATGGCGGGGAAGCCTAGGGGTCGAAATCCCCCATTGAAATGAATGGCTTGCTCCCAGTGGTCGAAATCCCCCATTGAAATGAATGGCTTGCTCCCAGTGGTCGAAATCCCCCATTGAAATGAATGGCGGGCTCCCAGGGATCAAAATCCCCCATAGAAATGAATGGCGGGCACCCAGAGGTCGAATTCCCCCATTTAAATAAATGGTGGGCTCCCAGGAGTCGAAATCCCTCATAGGAATGAATGGCGGGTTACCAGGGGTTGAAATCCCCCATTGAAATGAATGGCGGGCGACCAGGAGTCAAAATCCCCCATTGAAATGAATGGCGGACGCCTAGGGGTTGAAATCCCCCATTGAAATGAATGGCTGGCTCCCAGTGGTCGAAATCCCCCATTGAAATGAATGGCGGGCTACCAGAGGTCGAATTCCCCCATTGAAATGAATGGCGGGCGCCCAGGAATCAAAATCCCCCATTGAAATGAATGGCGGGCTACCAGGGGTAGAAATCCCCCATTGAAATGAATGGCGGGCTACCAGGGGTCGAATTCGCCCATTCAAATGAATGGTGGGCTCCCAGGGGTCGAAATCCCCCATTGAAATGAATGGCGGGCGCCGAGGAATCAAAATCCCCCAATGAAATGAAAGGCGGGCTACCAGGGGTCGGAATCTCCCATTGAAATGAATGGCGGGGGCGCCTAGGGGTCGAAATCCCCCATTGAAATGAATGGCTGGCTCCCAGTGGTCGAAATCCCCCATTGAAATAATTGGCGGGCTCCCAGGGATCGAATACCCCCTTTGAAATGGATTGCGGGCGCCCAGGGGTCGAAATCCCCCATTGAAATGAATGGCGGGCACCCAGGGGTCGAATTCCCCCATTTAAATGAATGGTGGGCTCCCAGGAGTCGAAATCCCCCATAGGAATAAATGGCGGGCTACCAGGGTCGAAATCCCCCATTGAAATGAATGGCGGGCACCCAGGGGTCGAATTCCCCCATTGAAATGAATGGCGGGTGCCTAGGGGTTGAAATCCCCCATTGAAATGAATGGCTGGCTCCCAGTGGTCGAAATCCCCCATAGGAATGAATGGCGGGTTACCAGGGGTTGAAATCCCCCATTGAAATGAATGGCGGTCGCCGAGGGGTCGAAATCCCCCATTGAAATGAATGGCGGGCTACCAGGGGTTGAATTCCCCCATTGAAATGAATGGCGGGCGCCCAGGAATCAAAATCCCCCAATGAAATGAATGGCGGGCTACCAGGTGTCAAAATCCCCCATTGAAATGAATGGCGGTCTACCAGGGGTCGAAATCCCGCAATGAAATGAATGGCGGGCTACCAGGTGTCGAAATCTCCCATTGAAATGAATGGCGGGCTACCAGGGGTCGAATTCGCCCATTCAAATGAATGGTGGTCTCCAAGGGGTCGAAATCCCCCATTGAAATGAATGGCGGGCGCCGAGGAATCAAAATCCCCCAATGAAATGAATGGCGGGCTACCAGGAGTCGGAATCTCCCATTGAAATGAATGGCGGGGGCGCCTAGGGGGCGAAATCCCCCATTGAAATGAATGGCTGGCTCCCAGTGGTCGAAATCCCCCATTGAAATGAATGGCGGGCTCCCAGGGATCGAATTCCCCCATTGAAATGAATTGCAGGCAACCAGGGGTCGAATTCCCCCATTGAAATGAATGGCGGGCTCCCAGGGGTCGAATTCCCTCATTGAAATGAATGGCGGGCGACCAGGAGTCAAAATCCACCAATGAAATGAATTGCGGGCTACCAGGGGTCAAAATCTCCCATTGAAATGAATGGCGGGCGCCTAGGGGTCGAAATCCCCCATTGAAATTAATGGCTGGCTCCCAGTGGTCGAAATCCCCCATTGAAATGAATTGCAGGCTACCAGGGGTCGAATTCCCCCATTGAAATGAATGGCGGGCGCCCAGGAATCAAAATCCCCCAATGAAATGAATGGCGGTCTACCAGGGGTCGAAATCTCCCATTGAAATGAATGGAGGGCTCCAAGGGGTCGAAATCCCTCATTGAAATGAATGGCGGGCTACCAGGGGTGGAAATCCCCCATTGAAATGTTTGGCGGGCTACCAGTGGTCGAATTCCCCTATTGAAATGAATGGCGGGCACCCAGGGATCAAAATCCCCCAATGAAATGAATGGCGGGCTACCAGGGGTCGAAATCCCCCATTGAAATGAATGGCGGGCACCCAGGGGTCGAATTCCCCCATTTAAATGAATGGTGGGCTCCCAGGAGTCGAAATCCCCCATAGGAATGAATGGCGGGTTACCAGGGGTTGAAATCCCCCATTGAAATGAATGGTGGGCTACCAGGGATCGAGATCCCCCCATAGGAATGAATGGCGGGGAAGTCTAGGGGTCGAAATCCCCCATTGAAATGAATGGCTGGTTCCCAGTGGTCGAAATCCCCGATTGAAATGAATTACGGGCTCCCAGGGGTCGAATTCCCCCATTGAAATGAATGGCGGGCTACCAGGGGTCGAAATCTCCCATTGAAATGAATGGAGGGCTCCCAGGGGTCGAAATCCCCCATTGAAATGAATGGCGGGCGCCGAGGAATCAAAATCCCCCAATGAAATGAATGGCGGGCTACCAGGGGTCGGAATCTCCCATTGAAATGAATGGCGGGGGCGCCTAGGGGTCGAAATCCCCCATTGAAATGAATGGCTGGCTCCCAGTGGTCGAAATCCCCCATTGAAATAATTGGCGGGCTCCCAGGGATCGAATTCCCCCTTTGAAATGGATTGCGGGCGCCCAGGGGTAAAAATCCCCCATTGAAATAAATGGCGTGCTACCAGGGCTTTAAATCCCCCATTGAAATGAATGGCGGGCTCCCAGGGGTCGAATTCCCTCATTGAAATGAATGGCGGGCGACCAGGAGTCAAAATCCCCCAATGAAATGAATTGCGGGCTACCAAGGGTCAAAATCTCCCATTGAAATGAATGGCGGGCGCCTAGGGGTCGAAATCCCTCATTGAAATGAATGGCGGGCTACCAGGGGTGGAAATCCTCCATTGAAATGTTTGGCGGGCTACCAGGGGTCGAATTCCCCTATTGAAATGAATGGCGGGCACCCAGGGATCAAAATCCCCCAATGAAATGAATGGTGGGCTACCAGGGGTCGAAATCCCCCATTGAAATGGATGGCGGGCACCCATGGGTCGAATTCCCCCATTTAAATGAATGGTGGGCTCCCAGGAGTCGAAATCCCCCATAGGAATGAATTGCGGGCTACCAGGGGTCGAAATCCCCCATTGAAATGAATGGCGGGCACCCAGGGGTCGAATTCCCCCATTTAAATGAATGGTGGGCTACCAGGGATCGAGATCCCCCCATAGGAATGAATGGCGGGGAAGCCTAGGGGTCGAAATCCCCCATTGAAATGAATGGCTTGCTCCCAGTGGTCGAAATCCCCCATTGAAATGAATGGCGGGCTCCCAGGGATCAAAATCCCCCATTGAAATGAATGGCGGGCACCCAGAGGTCGAATTCCCCCATTTAAATGAATGATGGGCTCCCAGGAGTCGAAATCCCCCATAGGAATGAATGGCGGGTTACCAGGGGTTGAAATCCCCCATTGAAATGAATGGCGGGCGACCAGGAGTCAAAATCCCCCATTGAAATGAATGGCGGGCGCCTAGGGGTTGAAATCCCCCATTGAAATGAATGGCTGGCTCCCAGTGGTCGAAATCCCCAATTGAAATGAATGGCGGGCTACCAGAGGTCGAATTCCCCCATTGAAATGAATGGCGGGCGCCCAGGAATCAAAATCCCCCAATGAAATGAATGGCGGGCTACCAGGGATAGAAATCCCTCAATGAAATGAATGGCGGGCGCCCAGGCGTCGAAATCCCGCAATGAAATGAATGGCGGGCTACCAGGTGTCGAAATCCTCCATTGAAATGAGTGGCGGGCTCCCAGGGGTCGAATTCACCCATTGAAATGAATGGCGGGCAACCAGGAGTCAAAATCCCCCATTGAAATGAATGGCGGGCGCCTAGGGGTCGAAATCCCCCATTGAAATGAATGGCTGGCTCCCAGTGGTCGAAATCCCCCATTGAAATGAATGGCGGGCGCCCACGAATCAAAATCCCCCAATGAAATGAATGGCGGGCTACCAAGGGTAGAAATCCCCCATTGAAATGAATGGCGGGCGCCCAGGGGTCGAAATCCCGCAATGAAATGAATGGCGGACTACCAAGGGTAGAAATCCCCCATTGAAATGAATGGCGGGCGCCCAGGGGTCGAAATCCCGCAATGAAATGAATGGCGGACTACCAGGTGTCGAAATCCCCCATTGAAATGAATGGCGGGCTCCCAGTGGTCGAAATCCCCCATTGAAATGAATGGAGGGCTCCCAGGGGTCGAAATCCCCCATTGAAATGAATGGCGGGTTACCAGGGGTTGAAATCCCCCATTGAAATGAATGGCGGGCGACCAGGAGTCAAAATCCCCCATTGAAATGAATGGCGGGCGCCTAGGGGTTGAAATCCCCCATTGAAATGAATGGCTAGCTCCCAGTGGTCGAAATCCCCAATTGAAATGAATGGCGGGCTACCAGAGGTCGAATTCCCCCATTGAAATGAATGGCGGGCGCCCAGGAATCAAAATCCCCCAATGAAATGAATGGCGGGCTACCAGGGATAGAAATCCCTCAATGAAATGAATGGCGGGCGCCCAGGCGTCGAAATCCCGCAATAAAATGAATGGCGGGCTTCCAGGTGTCGAAATCCCCCATTGAAATGAATGGCGGGCTCCCAGGGGTCGAATTCACGCATTGAAATGAATGGCGGGCAACCAGGAGTCAAAATCCCCCATTGAAATGAATGGCGGGCGCCTAGGGGTCGAAATCCCCCATTGAAATGAATGGCTGGCTCCCAGTGGTCGAAATCCCCCATTGAAATGAATGGCGGTCTACCAGAGGTCGAATTCCCCCATTGAAATGAATGGCGGGTAACCAGGAAAAAAAATCCCCCAATGAAATGAATGGCGGGCTTCCAGGGGTAGAAATCCCCCATTGAAATGAATGGCGGGCTACAAGGGGTCGAATTCGCCCATTCAAATGAATGGTGGGCTCCCAGGGGTCGAAATCCCCCATTGAAATGAATGGCGGGCGCCGAGGAATCAAAATCCCCCAATGAAATGAAAGGCGGGCTACCAGGGGTCGGAATCTCCCATTGAAATGAATGTCGGGGGCGCCTAGGGGTCGAAATCCCCCATTGAAATGAATGGCTGGCTCCCAGTGGTCGAAATCCCCCATTGAAATAATTGGCGGGCTCCCAGGGATCGAATTCCCCCTTTGAAATGGATTGCGGGCGCCCAGGGGTCGAAATCCCCCATTGAAATAAATGGCGTGCTACCAGGGGTTTAAATCCCCCATTGAAATGAATGGCGGGCTCCCAGGGGTCGAATTCCCTCATTGAAATGAATGGCGGGCGACCAGGAGTCAAAATCCCCCAATGAAATGAATTGCGTGCTACCAAGGGTCAAAATCTCCCATTGAAATGAATGGCGGGCGCCTAGGGGTCGAAATCCCTCATTGAAATGAATGGCGGGCTACCAGGGGTGGAAATCCCCCATTGAAATGTTTGGCGGGCTACCAGGGGTCGAATTCCCCTATTGAAATGAATGGCGGGCACCCAGGGGTCGAATTCCCCCATTTAAATGAATGTTGGGCTCCGAGGGGTCGAAATCCCCCATTGAAATGAATGGCGGGCGCCCAGGAGTCAAAATCCCCAATTAAAATGAATGGCGGGCGCCTAGGGGTTGAAATCCCCCATTGAAATGAATGGCTGGCTCCCAGTGGTCGAAATCCCCCATAGGAATGAATGGCGGGTTACCAGGGGTTGAAATCCCCCATTGAAATGAATGGCGGTCGCCGAGGGGTCGAAATCCCCCATTGAAATGAATGGCGGGCTACCAGGGGTTGAATTCCCCCATTGAAATGAATGGCGGGCGCCCAGGAATCAAAATCCCCCAATGAAATGAATGGCGGGCTACCAGGGGTAGAAATCCCCCATTGAAATGAATGGCGGGCGCCCAGGTGTCGAAATCCCGCAATGAAATGAATGGCGGGCTACCAGGTGTCGAAATCCCCCATTGAAATGAATGGCGGTCTCCCAGGGGTCGAATTCTCCCATTGAAATGAATGGCGGGCGACCAGGAGTCAAAATCCCCCATTGAAATGAATGGCGGGCGCCCAGGGATCAAAATCCCCCAATGAAATGAATGGCTGGCTCCCAGTGGTCGAAATCCCCCTTTGAAATGAATGTCGGGCACCGAGGTGTCGAAATCCCCCAATGAAATGAATGGCGGGCTACCAGGGGTCGAAATCCCCCATTGAAATGAATGGCGGGCACCCAGGGGTCGAATTCCCCCATTTAAATAAATCTTGGGCTCCGAGGGGTCGAAATCCCCCATTGAAATGAATGGCGGGCGCCCAGGGATCTAAATCCCCCATTGAAATGAATGACGGGCGCCGAGGAATCAAAATCCCCCAATGAAATGAATGGCGGGCTACCAGGGGTCGAAATCTCCCATTGAAATGAATGGAGGGCTCCCAGGGGTCGAAATCCCTCATTGAAATGAATGGCGGGCTACCAGGGGTGGAAATCCACCATTGAAACGTTTGGCGGGCTACCAGGGGTCGAATTCCCCTATTGAAATGAATGGCGGGCACCCAGGGATCAAAATCCCCCAATGAAATGAATGGCGGGCTACCAGGGGTCGAAATCCCCCATTGAAATGAATGGTGGGCTACCAGGGATCGAGATCCCCCCATAGGAATGAATGACGGGAAAGCCTAGGGGTCGAAATCCCCCATTGAAATGAATGGCTGGCTCCCAGTGGTCGAAATCCCCCATTGAAATGAATAGCGGGCACCCAGGGGTCGAATTCCCCCATTTAAATGAATGGTGGGCTCCCAGGAGTCGAAATCCCCCATAGGAATGAATGGCGGGTTACCAGGGGTTGAAATCCCCCATTGAAATGAATGGTGGGCTACCAGGGATCGAGATCCCCCCATAGGAATGAATGGCGGGGAAGCCTAGGGGTCGAAATCCCCCATTGAAATGAATGGCTGGCTCCCAGTGGTCGAAATCCCCCATTGAAATGAATGGCGGGCTCCCAAGTGTCAAATTCCCCCATTGAAATGAATGGCGGATTACCAGGAGTCAAAATCCCCCATTGAAATGAATGGCGGGCGCCTAGGGGTCGAAATCCCCCATTGAAATATATGGCTGGCTCCCAATTATCAAAATCCCCCAATGAAATGAATGGCGGTCTACCAGGGGTCGAATTCCCCCATTGAAATGAATGGCAGGCGACCAGGAGTCAAAATCCCCCATTGAAATGAATGGCGGGCGCCTAGGGGTCGAAATCCCGCATTGAAATGAATGGCTGGCTCCCAGTGGTCGAAATCCCCCATTGAAATGAATGGCGGGCTACCAGATGTTGAATTCCCCCATTGAAATGAATGGCGGGCGCCCAGGAATCAAAATCACCCAATGAAATGAATGGCAGGCTACCAGGGGTAGAAATCCCCCATTGAAATGAATGGCAGGCGCCCAGGGGTTGAAATCCCGCAATGAAATGAATGGCGGGCTACCAGGTGTCGAAATCCCCCATTGAAATGAATGGCGGGCTACCAGGTGTCGAAATCCCCCATTGAAATGAATGGCGGGCGCCGAGGAATCAAAATCAACCAATGAAATGAATGGCGGGCTAACAGGGGTAGAAATTCCCCATTGAAATGAATGGCGGGCTACCAGGTGTCGAAATCCCCGATTGAAATGAATGGAGGGCTCCCAGGTGTCGAAATCCCTCATTGAAATGAATGGCGGGCACCCAGGAATCAAAATCCCCCATTGAAATGAATGGCGGGCGCCCAGGAATCAAAATCCCCCAATGAAATGAATGGCGGGCGCCCAGGGGTAGAAATCCCCCATTGAAATGAATGGCGGGCGCCTAGGTGTCGAAATCCCCCATTGAAATGAATGGCGGGCTACCAGGTGTCGAAATCCCCCATTGAAACGAATGGCGGGCTACCAGGGGTCGAATTCCCCCATTGAAATGAATGGCGGGCGCCCAGGAATCAAAATCCCCCAATGAAATGAATGGCGGGTTACCAGGGGTAGAAATCCCCCATTGAAATGAATGGCAGGCTCCCAGGGGTCGAATTCCCTCATTGAAATGAATGGCGGGCGACCAGGAGTCAAAATCCCCCAATGAAATGAATTGCGGGCTACCAGGGGTCAAATTCTCCCATTGAAATGAATGGCGGGCACCTAGGGGTCGAAATCCCCCATTGAAATGAATGGCTGTCTCCCAGTGGTCGAAATCCACCATTGAAATGAATGGCGGCCTACCAGGGGTCGAATTCCCCCATTGAAATGAATGGCGGGCGCCCAGGAATCAAAATCCCCCAATGAAATGAATGGCGGGCTACCAGGGGTAGAAATCCCCCATTGAAATGAATGGCGGGCTACCAGGTGTCGAAATCCCCCATTGAAATGAATGGCGGGCTACCAGGGGTCGAATTCGCCCATTTAAATGAATGGTGGGCTCCCAGGGGTAGAAATCCCCCATTGAAATGAATGGCGGGCTACCAGGTGTCGAAATCCCCCATTGAAATGAATGGCGGGCGCCGAGGAATCAAAATCCCCCAATGAAATGAATGGCGGGCTACCAGGGTTCGGAATCTCCCATTGAATCGAATGGCGGGGGCGCCTAGGGGTTGAAATCCCCCATTGAAATCAATGGCTGGCTCCCAGTGGTCGAAATCCCCCATTGAAATGAATGACGGGCTCCCAGGAATCGAATTCCCCCATTGAAATTGATTGCGGGCGCCCAGGGGTCGAAATCCCCCATTGAAATAAATGGAGGGCTACCAGGGGTCGAAATCCCCCATTGAAATAAATGGAGGGCTACCAGGGGTTTAAATCCCCCAATGAAATGAATTGCGGGCTACCAGGGGTCGAAATCCCCCAATGAAATGAATGACGGGCGCCGAGGAATCAAAATCCCCCAATGAAATGAATGGCCGGCTACCAGGTGTCGAAATCCCCCATTGAAATGAATGGCGGGCTACCAGGGGTCGAATTCGCCCATTTAAATTAATGGTGGGCTCCTAGGGGTCGAAATCCCCCATTGAAATGAATGGAGGGCTCCCAGGTGTCGAAATCCCCCATTGAAATGAATGGCGGGCTCCCAGGGATCAAAATCCCCAATTGAAATGAATGGCGGGCACCCAGAGGTCGAATTCCCCCATTTAAATGAATGGTGGGCTCCCAGGAGTCGAAATCCCCCATAGGAATGAATGGCGGGTTACCAAGGGTTGAAATCCCCCATTGAAATTAATGGCGGGCGACCAGGATTCAAAATCCCCCATTGAAATGAATGGTGGGCGCCTAGGGGTTGAAATCCCCCATTGAAATGAATGGCTGGCTCCCAGTGGTCGAAATCCCCCATTGAAATTAATGGCGGGCTACCAGGGGTCGAATTCCCCCATTGAAATGAATGGCGGGCTCCCAGGGGTCGAATTCACCCATTGAAATGAATGGCGGGCGCCCAGGAATCAAAATCCCCCAATGAAATGAATGGCGGTCTACCAGGGGTAGAAATCCCCCATTGAAATGAATGGCGGGCGCCCAGGGGTCGAAATCCCGCAATGAAATGAATGGCGGGCTACCAGGTGTCGAAATCCCCCATTGAAATGAATGGCGGGCTACCAGGGGTCGAATTCGCCCATTCAAATGAATGGTGGGCTCCCAGGGGTCGAAATCCCCCATTGAAATGAATGGCGGGCGCCGAGGAATCAAAATCCCCCAATGAAATGAATGGCGGGCTACCAGGGGTCGGAATCTCCCATTGAAATGAATGGCTTGCTCCTAGTGGTCGAAATCCCCCATTGAAATTAATGGCGGGCTCCCAGGGATCGAATTCCCCCATTGAAATGGATTGTAGGCACCCAGGGGTCGAAATCCCCCATTGAAATAAATGGCGTGCTACCAGGGGTTTAAATCCCCCATTGAAATGAATGGCGGGCTCCCAGGGGTCGAATTCCCTCATTGAAATGAATGGCGGGTGACCAGGAGTCAAAATCCCCCAATGAAATGAATTGCGGGCTACCATGTGTCAAAATCTCCCATTGAAATGAATGGCGGGCGCCAAGGGGTCGAAATCCCTCATTGAAATGAATGGCGGGCTACCAGGGGTGGAAATCCCCCATTGAAATGTTTGGCGGGCTACCAGGGGTCGAATTCCCCTATTGAAATGAATGGCGGGCACCCAGGGATCAAAATCCCCCAATGAAATGAATGTCGGGCTACCAGGGGTCGAAATCCCCCATTGAAATGAATGGCGGGCACCCAGGGGTCGAATTCCCCCATTTAAATGAATGGTGGGCTCCCAGGAGTCGAAATCCCCCATAGGAATGAATGGCGGGTTACCAGGGGTTGAAATCCCCCATTGAAATGAATGGTGGGCTACCAGGGATCGAGATCCCCCCATAGGAATGAATGGCGGGGAAGCCTAGGGGTCGAAATACCCCATTGAAATGAATGGCTGGTTCCCAGTGGTCGAAATCCCCCATTGAAATGAATGACGGGCTCCCAGGGGTCGAATTCCCCCATTGAAATGAATTGCGGGCTACCAGGGGTCGGAATCTCCCATTGAAATGAATGGCGGGGGCGCCTAGGGGTCGAAATCCCCCATTGAAATGAATGGCGGGCTCCCAGTGGTCGAAATATCCCATTGAAATGGATTGCAGGCGCCCAGGGGTCGAAATCCCTAATTGAAATAAATGGCGGGCTACCAGGGGTTTAAATCCCCCATTGAAATGAATGGCGGGCTCCCAGGGGTCGAATTCCCTCATTGAAATGAATGACGGGCGACCAGGAGTCAAAATCCCCCAATGAAATGAATTGCGGGCTACCAGGGGTCAAAATCCCCCATAGGAATGAATGGCGGGGAAGCCTAGGGGTCGAAATCCCCCATTGAAATGAATGGCTTGCTCCCAGTGGTCGAAATCCCCCATTGAAATGAATGGCGGGCTATGAGGGGTGGAAATCCCCCATTGAAATGTTTGGCGGGCTACCAGGGGTCGAATTCCCCTATTGAAATGAATGGCGGGCACCCAGGGGTCGAATTCCCCCATTTAAATGAATGGTGGGCTCCTAGGAGTCGAAATCCCCCATAGGAATGAATGGCGGGTTACCAGGGGTTGAAATCCCCCATTGAAATGAATGGCGGGCGACCAGGAGTCAAAGTCCTCCATTGAAATGAATGGCGGGCGCCTAGGGGTTGAAATCCCCCATTGAAATGAATGGCTGGCTCCCAGTGGTCGAAATCCCTTATTGAAATGAATGGCGGGCTCCCAGGAATCAAAATCCCCCAATGAAATGAATGGCGGGCTATCAAGGGTAGAAATCCCCCAATGAAATGAATGGCGGGCGCCCAGGCGTCGAAATCCCGCAATGAAATGAATGGCGGGCTACCAGGTGTCGAAATCCCCCATTGAAATGGATGGTGGGCTCCCAGGGGTCGAATTCACCCATTGAAATGAATGGCGGGCGCCCAGGAATCAAAATCCCCCAATGAAATGAATGGCGGGCTACCAGGGGTAGAAATCCCCCATTGAAATGAATGGCGGGCGCCCAGGGGTCGAAATCCCGCAATGAAATGAATGGCGGGCTACCAGGTGTCGAAATCCCTCATTGAAATGAATGGCGGGTGACCAGGAGTCAAAATCCCCCAATGAAATGAATTGCGGGCTACCATGTGTCAAAATCTCCCATTGAAATGAATGGCGGGCGCCAAGGGGTCGAAATCCCTCATTGAAATGAATGGCGGGCTACCAGGGGTGGAAATCCCCCATTGAAATGTTTGGCGGGCTACCAGGGGTCGAATTCCCCTATTGAAATGAATGGCGGGCACCCAGGGATCAAAATCCCCCAATGAAATGAATGGCGGGCTACCAGGGGTCGAAATCCCCCATTGAAATGAATGGCGGGCACCCAGGGGTCGAATTCCCCCATTTAAATGAATGGTGGGCTCCCAGGAGTCGAAATCCCCCATAGGAATGAATGGCGGGTTACCAGGGGTTGAAATCCCCCATTGAAATGAATGGTGGGCTACCAGGGATCGAGATCCCCCCATAGGAATGAATGGCGGGGAAGCCTAGGGGTCGAAATACCCCATTGAAATGAATGGCTGGTTCCCAGTGGTCGAAATCCCCCATTGAAATGAATGACGGGCTCCCAGGGGTCGAATTCCCCCATTGAAATGAATTGCGGGCTACCAGGGGTCGGAATCTCCCATTGAAATGAATGGCGGGGGCGCCTAGGGGTCGAAATCCCCCATTGAAATGAATGGCGGGCTCCCAGTGGTCGAAATATCCCATTGAAATGGATTGCAGGCGCCCAGGGGTCGAAATCCCTAATTGAAATAAATGGCGGGCTACCAGGGGTTTAAATCCCCCATTGAAATGAATGGCGGGCTCCCAGGGGTCGAATTCCCTCATTGAAATGAATGACGGGCGACCAGGAGTCAAAATCCCCCAATGAAATGAATTGCGGGCTACCAGGGGTCAAAATCTCCCATTGAAATGAATGGCGGGCGGCTAGGGGTCGAAATCCCCCATTGAAATTAATGGCTGGCTCCCAGTGGTCGAAATCCCCCATTGAAATGAATTGCAGGCTACCAGGGGTCGAATTCCCCCATTGAAATGAATGGCGGGCGCCCAGGAATCAAAATCCCCCAATGAAATGAATGGCGGTCTACCAGTGGTCAAAATATCCCATTGAAATGGATTGCAGGCGCCCAGGGGTCGAAATCCCTAATTGAAATAAATGGCGGGCTACCAGGGGTTTAAATCCCCCATTTAAATGAATGGTGGGCTCCTAGGAGTCGAAATCCCCCATAGGAATGAATGGCGGGTTACCAGGGGTTGAAATCCCCCATTGAAATGAATGGTGGGCTACCAGGGATCGAGATCCCCCCATAGGAATGAATGGCGGGGAAGCCTAGGGGTCGAAATCCCCCATTGAAATGAATGGCTTGCTCCCAGTGGTCGAAATCCCCCATTGAAATGAATGGCGGGCTATGAGGGGTGGAAATCCCCCATTGAAATGTTTGGCGGGCTACCAGGGGTCGAATTCCCCTATTGAAATGAATGGCGGGCACTTAGGGATCAAAATCCCCCAATGAAATGAATGGCGGGCTACCAGTTGTCGAAATCCCCCATTGAAATGAATGGCGGGCACCCAGAGGTCGAATTCCCCCATTAAAATGAATGGTGGGCTCCCAGGAGTCGAAATCCCCCATAGGAATGAATGGCGGGTTACCAGGGGTTGAAATCCCCCATTGAAATGAATGGCGGGCGACCAGGAGTCAAAATCCCCCATTGAAATGAATGGTGGGCGCCTAGGGGTCGAAATCCCCCATTGAAATGAATGGCGGGCTACCAGGGGTCGAATTCCCCTATTGAAATGAATGGCGGGCTCCCAGGCGTCGAATTCACCCATTGAAATGAATGGTGGGCGCACAGGAATCAAAATCCCCCAATGAAATGAATTGCGGGCTCCCAGGGGTCGAATTCCCTCATTGAAACGAATGGCGGGCGACCAGGAGTCAAAATCCCCCAATGAAATGAATTGCGGGCTACCAGGGGTCAAAATCTCCCATTGAAATGAATGGCGGGCGCCTAGGGGTCGAAATCCCCCATTGAAATTAATGGCTGGCTCCCAGTGGTCGAAATCCCCCATTGAAATGAATTGCAGGCTACCAGGGGTCGAATTCCCCCATTGAAATGAATGGCGGGCGACCAGGAATTAAAATCCCCCAATGAAATGAATAGCGGTCTACCAGGGGTCGAAATCTCCCATTGAAATGAATGGAGGGCTCCAAGGGGTCGAAATCCCTCATTGAAATGAATGGCGGGCTACCAGGGGTGGAAATCCCCCATTGAAATGTTTGGCGGGCTACCAGTGGTCGAATTCCCCTATTGAAATGAATGGCGGGCACCCAGGGATCAAAATCCCCCAATGAAATGAATGGCGGGCTACCAGGTGTCGAAATCCCCCATTGAAATGAATGGCGGGCACCCAGGGGTCGAATTCCCCCATTTAAATGAATGGTGGGCTCCTAGGAGTCGAAATCCCCCATAGGAATGAATGGCGGGTTACCAGGGGTTGAAATCCCCCATTGAAATGAATGGCGGGCGACCAGGAGTCAAAATCCCCCATTGAAATGAATGGCGGGCGCCTAGGGGTTGAAATCCCCCATTGAAATGAATGGCTGGCTCCCAGTGGTCGAAATCCCTTATTGAAATGAATGGCGGGCTCCCAGGAATCAAAATCCCCCAATGAAATGAATGGCGGGCTATCAAGGGTAGAAATCCCCCAATGAAATGAATGGCGGGCGCCCAGGCGTCGAAATCCCGCAATGAAATGAATGGCGGGCTACCAGGTGTCGAAATCCCCCAATGAAATAAATGGTGGGCTCCCAGGGGTCGAATTCACCCATTGAAATGAATGGCGGGCGCCCAGGAATCAAAATCCCCCAATGAAATGAATGGCGGGCTACCAGGGGTAGAAATCCCCCATTGAAATGAATGGCGGGCGCCCAGGGGTCGAAATCCCGCAATGAAATGAATGGCGGGCTACCAGGTGTCGAAATCCCTCATTGAAATGAATGGCGGGTGACCAGGAGTCAAAATCCCCCAATGAAATGAATTGCGGGCTACCATGTGTCAAAATCTCCCATTGAAATGAATGGCGGGCGCCAAGGGGTCGAAGTCCCTCATTGAAATGAATGGCGGGCTACCAGGGGTGGAAATCCCCCATTGAAATGTTTGGCGGGCTACCAGGGGTCGAATTCCCCTATTGAAATGAATGGCGGGCACCCAGGGATCAAAATCCCCCAATGAAATGAATGGCGGGCTACCAGGGGTCGAAATCCCCCATTGAAATGAATGGCGGGCACCCAGGGGTCGAATTCCCCCATTTAAATGAATGGTGGGCTCCCAGGAGTCGAAATCCCCCATAGGAATGAATGGCGGGTTACCAGGGGTTGAAATCCCCCATTGAAATGAATGGTGGGCTACCAGGGATCGAGATCCCCCCATAGGAATGAATGGCGGGGAAGCCTAGGGGTCGAAATAACCCATTGAAATGAATGGCTGGTTCCCAGTGGTCGAAATCCCCCATTGAAATGAATGACGGGCTCCCAGGGGTCGAATTCCCCCATTGAAATGAATTGCGGGCTACCAGGGGTCGGAATCTCCCATTGAAATGAATGGCGGGGGCGCCTAGGGGTCGAAATCCCCCATTGAAATGAATGGCGGGCTCCCAGTGGTCGAAATATCCCATTGAAATGGATTGCAGGCGCCCAGGGGTCGAAATCCCTAATTGAAATAAATGGCGGGCTACCAGGGGTTTAAATCCCCCATTGAAATGAATGGCGGGCTCCCAGGGGTCGAATTCCCTCATTGAAATGAATGACGGGCGACCAGGAGTCAAAATCCCCCAATGAAATGAATTGCGGGCTACCAGGGGTCAAAATCTCCCATTGAAATGAATGGCGGGCGGCTAGGGGTCGAAATCCCCCATTGAAATTAATGGCTGGCTCCCAGTGGTCGAAATCCCCCATTGAAATGAATTGCAGGCTACCAGGGGTCGAATTCCCCCATTGAAATGAATGGCGGGCGCCCAGGAATCAAAATCCCCCAATGAAATGAATGGCGGTCTACCAGTGGTCAAAATATCCCATTGAAATGGATTGCAGGCGCCCAGGGGTCGAAATCCCTAATTGAAATAAATGGCGGGCTACCAGGGGTTTAAATCCCCCATTTAAATGAATGGTGGGCTCCTAGGAGTCGAAATCCCCCATAGGAATGAATGGCGGGTTACCAGGGGTTGAAATCCCCCATTGAAATGAATGGTGGGCTACCAGGGATCGAGATCCCCCCATAGGAATGAATGGCGGGGAAGCCTAGGGGTCGAAATCCCCCACTGAAATGAATGGCTTGCTCCCAGTGGTCGAAATCCCCCATTGAAATGAATGGCGGGCTATGAGGGGTGGAAATCCCCCATTGAAATGTTTGGCGGGCTACCAGGGGTCGAATTCCCCTATTGAAATGAATGGCGGGCACTTAGGGATCAAAATCCCCCAATGAAATGAATGGCGGGCTACCAGTTGTCGAAATCCCCCATTGAAATGAATGGCGGGCACCCAGAGGTCGAATTCCCCCATTAAAATGAATGGTGGGCTCCCAGGAGTCGAAATCCCCCATAGGAATGAATGGCGGGTTACCAGGGGTTGAAATCCCCCATTGAAATGAATGGCGGGCGACCAGGAGTCAAAATCCCCCATTGAAATGAATGGTGGGCGCCTAGGGGTCGAAATCCCCCATTGAAATGAATGGCGGGCTACCAGGGGTCGAATTCCCCCATTGAAATGAATGGCGGGCTCCCAGGCGTCGAATTCACCCATTGAAATGAATGGTGGGCGCCCAGGAATCAAAATCCCCCAATGAAATGAATTGCGGGCTCCCAGGGGTCGAATTCCCTCATTGAAATGAATGGCGGGCGACCAGGAGTCAAAATCCCCCAATGAAATGAATTGCGGGCTACCAGGGGTCAAAATCTCCCATTGAAATGAATGGCGGGCGCCTAGGGGTCGAAATCCCCCATTGAAATTAATGGCTGGCTCCCAGTGGTCGAAATCCCCCATTGAAATGAATTGCAGGCTACCAGGGGTCGAATTCCCCCATTGAAATGAATGGCGGGCGACCAGGAATTAAAATCCCCCAATGAAATGAATAGCGGTCTACCAGGGGTCGAAATCTCCCATTGAAATGAATGGAGGGCTCCAAGGGGTCGAAATCCCTCATTGAAATGAATGGCGGGCTACCAGGGGTGGAAATCCCCCATTGAAATGTTTGGCGGGCTACCAGTGGTCGAATTCCCCTATTGAAATGAATGGCGGGCACCCAGGGATCAAAATCCCCCAATGAAATGAATGGCGGGCTACCAGGTGTCGAAATCCCCCATTGAAATGAATGGCGGGCACCCAGGGGTCGAATTCCCCCATTTAAATGAATGGTGGGCTCCTAGGAGTCGAAATCCCCCATAGGAATGAATGGCGGGTTACCAGGGGTTGAAATCCCCCATTGAAATGAATGGCGGGCGACCAGGAGTCAAAATCCCCCATTGAAATGAATGGCGGGCGCCTAGGGGTTGAAATCCCCCATTGAAATGAATGGCTGGCTCCCAGTGGTCGAAATCCCTTATTGAAATGAATGGCGGGCTCCCAGGAATCAAAATCCCCCAATGAAATGAATGGCGGGCTATCAAGGGTAGAAATCCCCCAATGAAATGAATGGCGGGCGCCCAGGCGTCGAAATCCCGCAATGAAATGAATGGCGGGCTACCAGGTGTCGAAATCCCCCATTGAAATGAATGGTGGGCTCCCAGGGGTCGAATTCACCCATTGAAATGAATGGCGGGCGCCCAGGAATCAAAATCCCCCAATGAAATGAATGGCGGGCTACCAGGGGTAGAAATCCCCCATTGAAATGAATGGCGGGCGCCCAGGGGTCGAAATCCCGCAATGAAATGAATGGCGGGCTACCAGGTGTCGAAATCCCCCATTGAAATGAATGGCGGGCTACCAGGGGTCGAATTCGCCCATTCAAATGAATGGTGGACTCCCAGGGGTCGAAATCCCCCATTGAAATGAATGGCGGGCGCCGAGGAATCAAAATCCCCCAATGAAATGAATGGCGGGCTACCAGGGGTCGGAATCTCCCATTGAAATGAATGGCGGGGGCGCCTAGGGGTCGAAATCCCCCATTGAAATGAATGGCTGGCTCCCAGTGGTCGAAATCCCCCATTGAAATGAATGGCGGGCTCCCAGGGATCGAATTCCCCCATTGAAATGGATTGCGGGCGCCCAGGGGTCGAAATCCCCCATTGAAATAAATGGCGTGCTACCAGGGGTTTAAATCCCCCATTGAAATGAATGGCGGGCTCCCAGTGGTCGAATTCCCTCATTGAAATGAATGGCGGGCGACCAGGAGTCAAAATTCCCCAATGAAATGAATTGCGGGCTACCAAGGGTCAAAATCTCCCATTGAAATGAATGGCGGGCGCCTAGGGGTCGAAATCCCTCATTGAAATAAATGGCGGGCTACCAGGGGTGGAAATCCCCCATTGAAATGTTTGGCGGGCTACCAGGGGTCGAATTCCCCTATTGAAATGAATGGCGGGCACCCAGGGATCAAAATCCCCCAATGAAATGAATGGCGGGCTACCGAGGGGTCAAAATCCCCAATTGAAATGAATGGCGGGCACCCAGGGGTCGAATTTCCCCATTTAAATGAATGGTGGGCTCCCAGGAGTCGAAATCCCCCATAGGAATGAATGGCGGGTTACCAGGGGTTGAAATCCCCCATTGAAATGAATGGCGGGCTACCAGGGGTTTAAATCCCCCATTGAAATGAATGGCGGGCTCCCAGGGGTCGAATTCCCTCATTGAAATGAATGGCGGGCACCCAGGGATCAAAATCCCCCAATGAAATAAATAGCGAGCTACCAGGTGTCGAAATCCCCCATTGAAATGAATGGCGGGCACCCAGGGGTTGAATTCCCCCATTTAAATGAATGGTGGGCTCCTAGGAGTCGAAATCCCCCATAGGAATGAATGGTGGGTTACCAGGGGTTGAAATCCCCCATTGAAATGAATGGTGGGCTACCAGGGATCGAGATCCCCCCATAGGAATGAATGGCGGGGAAGCCTAGGGGTCGAAATCCCCCATTGAAATGAATGGCTTGCTCCCAGTGGTCGAAATCCCCCATTGAAATGAATGGCGGGCTACCAGGGGTGGAAATCCCCCATTGAAATGTTTGGCGGGCTACCAGGGGTCGAATTCCCCTATTGAAATGAATGGCGGGCACTTAGGGATCAAAATCCCCCAATGAAATGAATGGCGGGCTACCAGTTGTCGAAATCCCCCATTGAAATGAATGGCGGGCACCCAGAGGTCGAATTCCCCCATTAAAATGAATGGTGGGCTCCCAGGAGTCGAAATCCCCCATAGGAATGAATGGCGGGTTACCAGGGGTTAAAATCCCCCATTGAAATGAATGGCGGGCGACCAGGAGTCAAAATCCCCCATTGAAATGAATGGTGGGCGCCTAGGGGTCGAAATCCCCCATTGAAATGAATGGCGGGCTACCAGGGGTCGAATTCCCCCATTGAAATGAATGGCGGGCTCCCAGGCGTCGAATTCACCCATTGAAATGAATGGTGGGCGCCCAGGAATCAAAATCCCCCAATGAAATGAATGGCGGGCTCCCAGGGGTCGAATTCCCTCATTGAAATGAATGGCGGGCGACCAGGAGTCAAAATCCCCCAATGAAATGAATTGCGGGCTACCAGGGGTCAAAATCTCCCATTGAAATGAATGGCGGGCGCCTAGGGGTCGAAATCCCCCATTGAAATTAATGGCTGACTCCCAGTGGTCGAAATCCCCCATTGAAATGAATTGCAGGCTACCAGGGGTCGAATTCCCCCATTGAAATGAATGGCGGGCGACCAGGAATTAAAATCCCCCAATGAAATGAATAGCGGTCTACCAGGGGTCGAAATCTCCCATTGAAATGAATGGAGGGCTCCAAGGGGTCTAAATCCCTCATTGAAATGAATGGCGGGCTACCAGGGGTGGAAATCCCCCATTGAAATGTTTGGCGGGCTACCAGTGGTCGAATTCCCCTATTGAAATGAATGGCGGGCACCCAGGGATCAAAATCCCCCAATGAAATGAATGGCGGGCTACCAGGTGTCGAAATCCCCCATTGAAATGAATGGCGGGCACCCAGGGGTCGAATTCCCCCATTTAAATGAATGGTGGGCTCCTAGGAGTCGAAATCCCCCATAGGAATGAATGGCGGGCGCCTAGGGGTTGAAATCCCCCATTGAAATGAATGGCTGGCTCCCAGTGGTCGAAATCCCTTATTGAAATGAATGGCGGGCTCCCAGGAATCAAAATCCCCCAATGAAATGAATGGCGGGCTATCAAGGGTAGAAATCCCCCAATGAAATGAATGGCGGGCGCCCAGGCGTCGAAATCCCGCAATGAAATGAATCGCGGGCTACCAGGTGTCGAAATCCCCCATTGAAATGAATGGTGGGCTCCCAGGGGTCGAATTCACCCATTGAAATGAATGGCGGGCGCCCAGGAATCAAAATCCCCCAATGAAATGAATGGCGGGCTACCAGGGGTAGAAATCCCCCATTGAAATGAATGGCGGGCGCCCAGGGGTCGAAATCCCGCAATGAAATGAATGGCGGGCTACCAGGTGTCGAAATCCCCCATTGAAATGAATGGCGGGCTACCAGGGGTCGAATTTGCCCATTCAAATGAATGGTGGACTCCCAGGGGTCGAAATCCCCCATTGAAATGAATGGCGGGCGCCGAGGAATCAAAATCCCCCAATGAATTGAATGGCGGGCTACCAGGGGTCGGAATCTCCCATTGAAATGAATGGCGGCGGTGCCTAGGGGTCGAAATCCCCCATTGAAATGAATGGCTGGCTCCCAGTGGTCGAAATCCCCCATTGAAATGAATGGCGGGCTCCCAGGGATCGAATTCACCCATTGAAATGAATGGCGGGCGCCCAGGGATCGAGATCCCCTCATAGGAATGAATGGCGGGGAAGCCTAGGGGTCGAAATCCCCCATTGAAATGAATGGCTGTTTCCCAGTGGTCGAAATCCCCCATTGAAATGAATGACGGGCGCCCAGGGATCGAGATCCCCTCATAGGAATGAATGGCGGGGGCGCCTAGGGGTCGAAATCCCCCATTGAAATGAATGGCGGGCGCCGAGGAATCAAAAAACCCCAATGAAATGAATGGCGGGCTACCAGGGGTCGGAATCTCACATTGAAATGAATGGCGGGGGCGCCTAGGGGTCGAAATCCCCCATTGAAATGAATGGTTGGCTCCCAGTGGTCGAATTCCCCCAATGAAATGGATTGCGGGCGCCCAGGGGTCGAAATCCTCCATTGAAATAAATGGCGTGCTACCAGGGGTTTAAATCCCCCATTGAAATGAATGGCGGGCTACCAGAGGTCGAATTCCCCCATTGAAATGAATGGCGGGCGCCCAGGAATCAAAATTCCCAATGAAATGAATGGCGGGCTAACAGGGGTAGAAATCCCCCATTGAAATGAATGGCGAGCGCCCAGGGGTCGAAATCCCGCAATGAAATGAATGGCGGGCTACCAGGTGTCGAAATCCCCCATTGAAATGAATGGCGGGCTACCAGGGGTCGAATTCGCCCATTCAAATGAATGGTGGACTCCCAGGGGTCGAAATCCCCCATTGAAATGAATGGCGGGCGCCGAGGAATCAAAATCCCCCAATGAAATGAATGGCGGGCTACCAGGGGTCGGAATCTCCCATTGAAATGAATGGCAGGGGCGCCTAGGGGTCGAAATTCCCCATTGAAATGAATGGCTGGCTCCCAGTGGTCGAAATCCCCCATTGAAATAATTGGCGAGCTCCAATTGATCGAATTCCCCCATTGAAATGGATTGCGGGCGCCCAGGGGTCGAAATCCCCCATTGAAATAAATGGCGTGCTACCAGGGGTTTAAATCCCCCATTGAAATGAATGGCGGGCTCCCAGGGGTTGAATTCCCTCATTGAAATTAATGGCGGGCGACCAGGAGTCAAAATCCCCCAATGAAATGAATGGCGGTCTACCAGGTGTAGAAATCCCCCATTGAAATGAATGGCGGGCGCCCAGGGGTCGAAATCCCGCAATGAAATGAAGGGCGGGCTACCAGATGTCGAAATCCCCCATTGAAATTAAAGGCGGGCTACCAGGGGTCGAATTCGCCCATTCAAATGAATGGTGGGCTCCCAGGGGTCGAAATCCCCCATTGAATTGATTGGCGGGCGCCGAGGAATCAAAATCCCCCAATGAAATGAATGGCGGGCTACCAGGGGTCGGAATCTCCCATTGAAATGAATGGCTGGCTCCCAGTGGTCGAAATCCCCCATTGAAATGAATTGCGGGCTCCCAGGGATCGAATTCCCCCATTGAAATGGATTGCGGGCACCCAGGGGTCGAAATCCCCCATTGAAATAAATGGCGTGCTACCAGGGGTTTAAATCCCCCATTGAAATGAATGGCGGGCTCCCAGGGGTCGAATTCCCTCATTGAAATGAATGGCGGGCGACCAGGAGTCAAAAACACCCAATGAAATGAATGGCGGGCTACCAGGTGTCGAAATCCCCCATTGAAATGAATGGCGGGCTCCCAGGGGTCGAATTCACCGATTGAAATGAATGGAGGGCGCCCAGGAATCAAAATCCCACAATGAAATGAATGGCGGGCTACCAGGGGTCGAAATTTCCCATTGAAATGAATGGAGGACTCCAAGGGGTCGAAATCCCTCATTGAAATGAATGGCGGGCTACCAGGGGTGGAAATCCCCAATTGAAATGTTTGGCGGGCTACCAGTGGTCGAATTCCCCTATTGAAATGAATGGCGGGCACCCAGGGATCAAAATCCCCTAATGAAATGTATGGCGGGCTACCAGGGGTCGAAATCCCCCATTGAAATGAATGGCGGGCTACCAGGGGTGGAAATCCCCCATTGAAATGTTTGGCGGGCTACCAGTGGTCGAATTCCCCTATTGAAATGAATGGCGGAAACCCAGGGATCAAAATCCCCCAATGAAATGAATGGCGGGCTACCAGTTGTCGAAATCCCCAATTGAAATGAATGGTGGGCACCCAGAGGTCGAATTCCCCCATTTAAATGAATGGTGGGCTCCCAGGAGTCGAAATCCCCCATAGAAATGAATGGCGGGTTACCAGGGGTTGAAATCCCCTATTGAAATGAATGGCGGGCGACCAGGAGTCAAAATCCCCCATTGAAATGAATGGCGGGCGCCTAGGGGTTGAAATCCCCCATTGAAATGAATGGCTGGCTCCCAGTGGTCGAAATCCCTTATTGAAATGAATGGCGGGCTCCCAGGAATCAAAATCCCCCAATGAAATGAATGGCGGGCTACCAAGGGTAGAAATCCCCCAATGAAATGAATGGCGGGCGCCCAGGCGTCGAAATCCCGCAATGAAATGAATGGCGGGCTACCAGGTGTCGAAATCCCCCATTGAAATGAATGGCGGGCTCCCAGGGGTCGAATTCACCCAATGAAATGAATGGCGGGCTAGCAGGGGTAGAAATCCCCCATTGAAATGAATGGCGGGCGCCTAGGGGTCGAAATCCCGCAATGAAATGAATGGCGGGCTACCAGGTGTCGAAATCCCCCATTGAAATGAATGGCGGGCTACCAGGGGTCGAATTCGCCCATTCAAATGAATGGTGGACTCCCAGGGGTCAAAATCCCCCATTGAAATGAATGGCGGGCGCCGAGGAATCAAAATCCCCCAATGAAATAAATGGCGGGCTACCAGGGGTCGGAATCTCCCATTGAAATGAATGGCGGGGGCGCCTAGGGGTCGAAATCCCCCATTGAAATGAATGGCTGGCTCCCAGTGGTCGAAATCCCCCATTGAAATGAATGGCGGGCTCCTAGGGATCGAATTCCCCCATTGAAATGGATTGCGGGCGCCCAGGGGTCGAAATCCCCCATTGAAATAAATGCCGTGCTACCAGGGATTTAAATCCCCCATTGAAATGAATGGCGGGCTCCCAGTGGTCGAATTCCCTCATTGAAATGAATGGCGGGCGACCAGGAGTCAAAATCCCCCAATGAAATGAATTGCGGGCTACCAAGGGTCAAAATCTCCCATTGAAATGAATGGCGGGCGCCTAGGGGTCGAAATCCCTCATTGAAATGAATGGCGGGCTACCAGGGGTGGAAATCCCCCATTGAAATGTTTGGCGGGCTACCAGGGGTCGAATTCCCCTATTGAAATGAATGGCGGGCACCCAGGGATCAAAATCCCCCAATGAAATGAATGGCGGGCTACCAGGTGTCGAAATCCCCCATTGAAATGAATGGCGGGCTACCAGGGGTCGAATTCGCCCATTCAAATGAATGGTGGACTCCCAGGGGTCGAAATCCCCCATTGAAATGAAAGGCGGGCGCCGAGGAATCAAAATCCCCCAATGAAATGAATTGCGGGCTACCAGGGGTCGGAATCTCCCATTGAAATGAATGGCGGGGGCGCCTAGGGGTCGAAAACCCCCATTGAAATGAATGGCTGGCTCCCAGTGGTCGAAATCCCCCATTGAAATAATTGGCGAGCTCCAAGGGATCGAATTCCCCCATTGAAATGGATTGCGGGCGCCCAGGGGTCGAAATCCCCCATTGAAATAAATGGCGTGCTACCAGGGGTTTAAATCCCCCATTGAAATGAATGGCGGGCTCCCAGGGGTCGAATTCCCTCATTGAAATGAATGGCGGGCGACCAGGAGTCAAAATCCCCCAATGAAAGGAATGGCGGGCTACCAGGTGTCGAAATCCCCTATTGAAATGAATGGCGGGCTCCCAGGGGTCGAATTCACCCATTGAAATGAATGGCAGGCGCCCAGGAATCAAAATCCCCCAATGAAATGAATTGCGGTCTACCAGGGGTCGAAATCTCCCATTGAAATGAATGGAGGGCTCCAAGGGGTCGAAATCCCTCATTGAAATGAATGGCGGGCTACCAGGGGTGGAAATCCCCCATTGAAATGTTTGGCGGGCTACCAGTGGTCGAATTCCCCTATTGAAATGAATGGCGGGCACCCAGGGATCAAAATCCCCCAATGAAATGAATGGCGGGCGCTGAGGAATCAAAATCCCCTAATGAAATGAATGGCGGGCTACCAGGGGTCGGAATCTCCCATTGAAATGAATGGCGGGGGCGCCTAGGGGTCGAAATCCCCCATTGAAATGAATGGCTGGCTCCCAGTGGTCGAAATCCCCCATTGAAATGAATGGCGGGCTCCCAGGGATCGAATTCCCCCATTGAAATGGATTGCTGGCGCCCAGGGGTCGAAATCCCCCATTGAAATAAATGGCGTGCTACCAGGGGTTTCAATCCCCCATTGAAATGAATGGCGGGCTCCCAGTGGTCAAATTCCCTCATTGAAATGAATGGCGGGCGACCAGGAGTAAAAATCCCCCAATGAAATGAATTGCGGGCTACCAAGGGTCAAAATCTCCCATTGAAATGAATGGCGGGCGCCTAGGGGTCGAAATCCCTCATTGAAATGAATGGCGGGCTACCAGGGGTGGAAATCCCCCATTGAAATGTTTGGCGGGCTACCAGGGGTCGAATTCCCCTATTGAAATGAATGGTGGGCACCCAGGGATCAAAATCCCCCAATGAAATGAATGGCGGGCTACCAGGGGTCGAAATCCCCCATTGAAATGAATGGCGGGCACCCAGGGGTCGAATTCCCCCATTTAAATGAATGGTGGGCTCCCAGGAGTCGAAATCCCCCATAGGAATGAATGGCGGGTTACCAGGGGTTGAAATCCCCCATTGAAATGAATGGTGGGCTACCAGGGATCGAGATCCCCCCATAGGAATGAATGGCGGGGAAGCCTAGGGGTCGAAATCCCCCATTGAAATGAATGGCTGGTTCCCAGTGGTCGAAATCCCCCATTGAAATGAATGACGGGCTCCCAGGGGTCGAATTCCCCCATTGAAATGAATGGCGGGCTACCAGGGGTCGAAATCTCCCATTGAAATGAATGGAGGGCTCCCAGGGGTCGAAATCCCCCATTGAAATGAATGGCGTTCGCCGAGGAATCAAAATCCCCCAATGAAATGAATGGCGGGCTACCAGGGGTCGGAATCTCCCATTGAAATCAATGGCGGGGGCGCCTAGGGGTCGAAATCCCCCATTGAAATGAATGGCGGGCTCCCAGTGGTCGAAATATCCCATTGAAATGGATTGCAGGCGCCCAGGGGTCGAAATCCCCAATTGAAATAAATGGCGGGCTACCAGGGGTTTAAATCCCCCATTGAAATGAATGGCGGGCGACCAGGGGTCGAATTCCCTCATTGAAATGAATGGCGGGAGACCAGGAGTCAAAATCCCCCAATGAAATGAATTGCGGGCTACCAGGGGTCAAAATCTCACATTGAAATGAATGGCGGGCGCCTAGGGGTCGAAATCCCCCATTGAAATTAATGGCTGGCTCCCAGTGGTCGAAATCCCCCATTAAAATGAATTGCAGGCTACCAGGAGTCGAATTCCCGCATTGAAATGAATGGCGGGCGCCCAGGAATCAAAATCCCCCATTGAAATGTTTGGCGGGCTACCAGTGGTCGAATTCCCCTATTGAAATGAATGGCGGGCACCCAGGGATCAAAATCCCCCAATGAAATGAATGGCGGGCTACCAGGTGTCGAAATCCCCCATTGAAATAAATGGCGGGCACCCAGGGGTCGAATTCCCCCATTTAATTGAATGGTGGGCTCCTAGGAGTCGAAATCCCCCATAGGAATGAATTGCGGGTTACCAGGGGTTGAAATCCCCCATTGAAATGAATGGCGGGCGCCTAGGGGTTGAAATCCCCCATTGAAATGAATGTCTGGCTCCCAGTGGTCGAAATCCCTTATTGAAATGAATGGCGGGCTCCCAGGAATCAAAATCCCCCAATGAAATGAATGGCGGTCTACCAAGGGTAGAAATCCCCCAATGAAATGAATGGCGGGCGCCCAGGCGTCGAAATCCCGCAATGAAATGAATGGCGGGCTACCAGGTGTCGAAATCCTCCATTGAAATGAATGGCGGGCTCCCAGGGGTCGAATTCACCCATTGAAATGAATGGCGGGCGCCCAGGAATCAAAATCCCCCAATGAAATGAATGGCGGGCTACCAGGGGTCGGAATCTCCCATTGAAATGAATGGCGGGGGCGCCTAGGGGTCGAAATCCCCCATTGAAATGAATGGCTGGCTCCCAGTGGTCGAAATCCCCCATTGAAATGAATGGCGGGCTCCCAGGGATCGAATTCCCCCATTGAAATGGATTGCCGGCGCCCAGGGGTCGAAATCCCTCATTGAAATAAATGGCGTGCTACCAGGGGTTTAAATCCCCCATTGAAATGAATGGCGGGCTCCCAGTGGTCGAATTCCCTCATTGAAATGATTGGCGGGCGACCAGGAGTCAAAATCCCCCAATGAAATGAATTGCGGGCTTCCAAGGGTCAAAATCTCCCATTGAAATGAATGGTGGGCGCCTAGGGGTCGAAATCCCTCATTGAAATGAATGGCGGGCTACCAGGGGTGGAAATCCACCATTGAAATGTTTGCTGGGCTACCAGGGGTCGAATTCCCCTATTGAAATGAATGGCGGGCACCCAGGGATCAAAATCCCCCAATGAAATGAATGGCGGGCACCCAGGGGTCGAATTTCCCCATTTATATGAATGGTGGGCTCCCAGGAGTCGAAATCCCCCATAGGAATGAATGGCGGGTTACCAGGGGTTGAAATCCCCCATTGAAATGAATGGTGGGCTACCAGGGATCGAGATCCCCTCATAGGAATGAATGGCGGGGAAGCCTAGGGGTCGAAATCCCCCATTGAAATGAATGGCTGTTTCCCAGTGGTCGAAATCCCCCATTGAAATGAATGACGGTTTCCCAGGGGTCGAATTCCCACATTGAAATGAATGGCGGGCTACCAGGGGTCGAAATCTCCCATTGAAATGAATGGCGGGCGCCGAGGAATCAAAATCCCCCAATGAAATGAATGGCGGGCTACCGGGGGTCGAATTCCCCCATTTAAATGAATGGTGGGCTCCTAGGAGTCGAAATCCCCCATAGGAATGAATGGCGGGTTACCAGGGGTTGAAATCCCCCATTGAAATGAATGGTGGGCTACCAGGGATCGAGATCCCCCCATAGGAATGAATGGCGGGGAAGCCTAGGGGTCGAAATCCCCCATTGAAATGAATGGCTTGCTCCCAGTGGTCGAAATCCCCCATTGAAATGAATGGCGGGATACCAGGGGTGGAAATCCCCCATTGAAATGTTTGGCGGGCTACCAGGGGTCGAATTCCCCTATTGAAATGAATGGCGGGCACCCAGGGATCAAAATCCCCTAATGAAATGTATGGCGGGCTACCAGGGGTCGAAATCCCCCATTGAAATGAATGGCGGGCTCCCAGGGGTCGAAATCCCTCATTGAAATGAATGGCGGGCTACCAGGGGTGGAAATCCCCCATTGAAATGTTTGGCGGGCTACCAGTGGTCGAATTCCCCTATTGAAATGAATGGCGGAAACCCAGGGATCAAAATCCCCCAATGAAATGAATGGCGGGCTACCAGTTGTCGAAATCCCCCATTGAAATGAATGGCGGGCACCCAGAGGTCGAATTCCCCCATTTAAATGAATGGTGGACTCCCAGGAGTCAAAATCCCCCATAGGAATGAATGGCGGGTTACCAGGGGTTGAAATCCCCCATTGAAATGAATGGCGGGCGACCAGGAGTCAAAATCCCCCATTGAAATGAATGGCGGGCGCCTAGGAGTTGAAATCCCCCATTGAAATGAATGGCGGGCTCCCAGGGGTCGAATTCATCCATTGAAATGAATGGCGGGCGCCCAGGAATCAAAATCCCCCAATGAAATGAATGGCGGGCTACCAGGGGTAGAAATCCCCCATTGAAATGAATGGCGGGCGCCCAGGTGTCGAAATCCCGCAATGAAATGAAGGGCGGGCTACCAGGTGTCGAAATCCCCCATTGAAATGAATGGCGGGCTACCAGGGGTCGAATTCGCCCATTCAAATGAATGGTGGGCTCCCAGGGGTCGAAATCTCCCATTGAAATGAATGGAGGGCTCCAAGGGGTCGAAATCCCTCATTGAAATGAATGGCGGGCTACCAGGGGTGGAAATCCCCCATTGAAATGTTTGGCGGGCTACCAGTGGTCGAATTCCCCTATTGAAATGAATGGCGGGCACCCAGGGATCAAAATCCCCCAATGAAATGAATGGCGGGCGCCGAGGAATCAAAATCCCCCAATGAAATGAATGGCGGGCTACCAGGGGTCGGAATCTCCCATTGAAATGAATGGCGGGGGCGCCTAGGGGTCGAAATCCCCCATTGAAATGAATGGCTGGCTCCCAGTGGTCGAAATCCCCTATTGAAATGAATGGCGGGCACCCAGGGATCAAAATCCCCCATTGAAATGAATGGCGGGCTCCCAGGGATCGAATTCCCCCATTGAAATGGATTGCGGGCGCCCAGGGGTCGAAATCCCCCATTGAAATAAATGGCGTGCTACCAGGGGTTTAAATCCCCCATTGAAATGAATGGCGGCTCCCAGTGGTCGAATTCCCCAATGAAATGAATTGCGGGCTACCAAGGGTCAAAATCTCCCATTGAAATGAATGGTGGGCGCCTAGGGGTCGAAATCCCTCATTAAAATGAATGGCGGGCTACCAGGGGTGGAAATTCCCCATTGAAATGTTTGGCGGGCTACCAGGGGTCGAATTCCCCTATTGAAATGAATGGCGGGCACCCAGGGATCAAAATCCCTCAATGAAATGAATGGCGGGCACCCAGGGGTCGAATTTCCCCATTTAAATGAATGGTGGGCTCCCAGGAGTCGAAATCCCCCATAGGAATGAATGGCGGGTTACCAGGGGTTGAAATCCCCCATTGAAATGAATGGTGGGCTACCAGGGATCGAGATCCCCTCATAGGAATGAATGGCGGGGAAGCCTAGGGGTCGAAATCCCCCATTGAAATGAATGGCTGTTTCCCAGTGGTCGAAATCCCCCATTGAAATGAATGACGGTTTCCCAGGGGTCAAATTCCCACATTGAAATGAATGGCGGGCTACCAGGGGTCGAAATCTCCCATTGAAATGAATGGTGGGCGCCGAGGAATCAAAATCCTCCAATGAAATGAATGGCGGGCTACCGGGGGTCGGAATCTCACATTGAAATGAATGGCGGGGGCGCCTAGGGGTCGAAATCCCCCATTGAAATGAATGGCGGGCGCCGAGGAATCAAAATCCGCCAATGAAATGAATGGCGGGCTACCAGGGGTCGGAATCTCACATTGAAATGAATGGCGGGGGACCCTAGGGGTCGAAATCCCCCATTGAAATGAATGGCTGGCTCCCAGTGGTCGAATTCCCCCAATGAAATGGATTGCGGGCGCCCAGGGGTCGAAATCCTCCATTGAAATAAAAGGCGTGCTAACAGGGGTTTAAATCCCCCATTGAAATGAATGGCGGGCTACCAGGGGTTGAAATCCCCCATTGAAATGAATGGTGGGCTACCAGGGATCGAGATCCCCCCATAGGAATGAATGGCGGGGAAGCCTAGGGGTCGAAATCCCCCATTGAAATGAATGGTTGGTTCCCAGTGGTCGAAATCCCCCATTGAAATGAATGACGGGCTCCCAGGGGTCGAATTCCCCCATTGAAATGAATGGCGGGCTACCAGGGGTCGAAATCTCCCATTGAAATGAATGGAGGGCTCCCAGGGGTCGAAATCCCCCATTGAAATGAATGGCGTTCGCCGAGGAATCAAAATCCCCCAATGAAATGAATGGCGGGCTACCAGGGGTCGGAATCTCCCATTGAAATGAATGGCGGGGGCGCCTAGGGGTCGAAATCCCCCATTGAAATGAATGGCGGGCTCCCAGTGGTCGAAATATCCCATTGAAATGGATTGCAGGCGCCCAGGGGTCGAAATCCCCAATTGAAATAAATGGCGGGCTACCAGGGGTTTAAATCCCCCATTGAAATGAATGGCGGGCGACCAGGGGTCGAATTCCCTCATTGAAATGAATGGCGGGAGACCAGGAGTCAAAATCCCCCAATGAAATGAATTGCGGGCTACCAGGGGTCAAAATCTCCCATTGAAATGAATGGCGGGCGCCTAGGGGTCGAAATCCCCCATTGAAATTAATGGCTGGCTCCCAGTGGTCGAAATCCCCCATTGAAATGAATTGCAGGCTACCAGGAGTCGAATTCCCGCATTGAAATGAATGGCGGGCGCCCAGGAATCAAAATCCCCCATTGAAATGTTTGGCGGGCTACCAGTGGTCGAATTCCCCTATTGAAATGAATGGCGGGCACCCAGGGATCAAAATCCCCCAATGAAATGAATGGCGGGCTACCAGGTGTCGAAATCCCCCATTGAAATGAATGGCGGGCACTCAGGGGTCGAATTCCCCCATTTAAATGAATGGTGGGCTCCTAGGAGTCGAAATCCCCCATAGGAATGAATTGCGGGTTACCAGGGGTTGAAATCCCCCATTGAAATGAATGGTGGGCTACCAGGGATCGAGATCCCCCCATAGGAATGAATGGCGGGGAAGCCTAGGGGTCGAAATCCCCCATTGAAATGAATGGCTTGCTCCCAGTGGTCGAAATCCCCCATTGAAATGAATGGCGGGCTACCAGGGGTGGAAATCCCCCATTGAAATGTTTGGCGGGCTACCAGGGGTCGAATTCCCCTATTGAAATGAATGGCGGGCACCCAGGGATCAAAATCCCCTAATGAAATGTATGGCGGGCTACCAGGGGTCGAAATCCCCCATTGAAATGAATGGCGGGCTCCCAGGGGTCGAAATCCCTCATTGAAATGAATGGCGGGCTACCAGGGGTGGAAATCCCCCATTGAAATGTTTGGCGGGCTACCAGTGGTCGAATTCCCCTATTGAAATGAATGGCGGAAACCCAGGGATCAAAATCCCCCAATGAAATGAATGGCGGGCTACCAGTTGTCGAAATCCCCCATTGAAATGAATGGCGGGCACCCAGAGGTCGAATTCCCCCATTTAAATGAATGGTGGACTCCCAGGAGTCGAAATCCCCCATAGGAATGAATGGCGGGTTACCAGTGGTCGAAATCCCCCATTGAAATGAATGACGGTTTCCCAGGGGTCGAATTCCCACATTGAAATGAATGGCGGGCTACCAGGGGTCGAAATCTCCCATTGAAATGAATGGCGGGCGCCGAGGAATATAAATCCTCCAATGAAATGAATGGCGGGCTACCGGGGGTCGGAATCTCACATTGAAATGAATGGCGGGGGCGCCTAGGGGTCGAAATCCCCCATTGAAATGAATGGCGGGCGCCAAGGAATCAAAATCCGCCAATGAAATGAATGGCGGGCTACCAGGGGTCGGAATCTCACATTGAAATGAATGGCGGGGGACCCTAGGGGTCGAAATCCCCCATTGAAATGAATGGCTGGCTCCCAGTGGTCGAATTCCCCCAATGAAATGGATTGCGGGCGCCCAGGGGTCGAAATCCTCCATTGAAATAAATTGCGTGCTACCAAGGGTTTAAATCCCCCATTGAAATGAATGGCGGGCTACCAGGGTTTGAAATCCCCCATTGAAATGAATGGTGGGCTACCAGGGATCGAGATCCCCCCATAGGAATGAATGGCGGGGAAGCCTAGGGGTCGAAATCCCCCATTGAAATGAATGGTTGGTTCCCAGTGGTCGAAATCCCCCATTGAAATGAATGACGGGCTCCCAGGGGTCGAATTCCCCCATTGAAATGAATGGCGGGCTACCAGGGGTCGAAATCTCCCATTGAAATGAATGGAGGGCTCCCAGGGGTCGAAATCCCCCATTGAAATGAATGGCGTTCGCCGAGGAATCAAAATCCCCCAATGAAATGAATGGCGGGCTACCAGGGGTCGGAATCTCCCATTGAAATGAATGGCGGGGGCGCCTAGGGGTCGAAATCCCCCATTGAAATGAATGGCGGGCTCCCAGTGGTCGAAATATCCCATTGAAATGGATTGCAGGCGCCCAGGGGTCGAAATCCCCAATTGAAATAAATGGCGGGCTACCAGGGGTTTAAATCCCCCATTGAAATGAATGGCGGGCGACCAGGGGTCGAATTCCCTCATTGAAATGAATGGCGGGAGACCAGGAGTCAAAATCCCCCAATGAAATGAATTGCGGGCTACCAGGGGTCAAAATCTCCCATTGAAATGAATGGCGGGCGCCTAGGGGTCGAAATCCCCCATTGAAATTAATGGCTGGCTCCCAGTGGTCAAAATCCCTCATTGAAATGAATTGCAGGCTACCAGGAGTCGAATTCCCGCATTGAAATGAATGGCGGGCGCCCAGGAATCAAAATCCCCCATTGAAATGTTTGGCGGGCAACCAGTGGTCGAATTCCCCTATTGAAATGAATGGCGGGCACCCAGGGATCAAAATCCCCCAATGAAATGAATGGCGGGCTACCAGGTGTCGAAATCCCCCATTGAAATGAATGGCGGGCACCCAGGGGTCGAATTCCCCCATTTAAATGAATGGTGGGCTCCTAGGAGTCGAAATCCCCCATAGGAATGAATTGCGGGTTACCAGGGGTTGAAATCCCCCATTGAAATGAATGGTGGGCTACCAGGGATCGAGATCCCCCCATAGGAATGAATGGCGGGGAAGCCTAGGGGTCGAAATCCCCCATTGAAATGAATGGCTTGCTCCCAGTGGTCGAAATCCCCCATTGAAATGAATGGCGGGCTACCAGGGGTGGAAATCCCCCATTGAAATGTTTGGCGGGCTACCAGGGGTCGAATTCCCCTATTGAAATGAATGGCGGGCACCCAGGGATCAAAATCCCCTAATGAAATGTATGGCGGGCTACCAGGGGTCGAAATCCCCCATTGAAATGAATGGCGGGCTCCCAGGGGTCGAAATCCCTCATTGAAATGAATAACGGGCTACCAGGGGTGGAAATCCCCCATTGAAATGTTTGGCGGGCTACCAGTGGTCGAATTCCCCTATTGAAATGAATGGCGGAAACCCAGGGATCAAAATCCCCCAATGAAATGAATGGCGGGCTACCAGTTGTCGAAATCCCCCATTGAAATGAATGGCGGGCACCCAGAGGTCGAATTCCCCCATTTAAATGAATGGTGGACTCCCAGGAGTCGAAATCCCCCATAGGAATGAATGGCGGGTTACCAGGGGTTGAAATCCCCCATTGAAATGAATGGCGGGCGCCTAGGGGTTGAAATCCCCCATTGAAATGAATGTCTGGCTCCCAGTGGTCGAAATCCCTTATTGAAATGAATGGCGGGCTCCCAGGAATCAAAATCCACCAATGAAATGAATGGCGGGCTACCAAGGGTAGAAATCCCCCAATGAAATGAATGGCGGGCGCCCAGGCGTCGAAATCCCGCAATGAAATAAATGGCGGGCTACCAGGTGTCGAAATCCTCCATTGAAATGAATGGCGGGCTCCCAGGGGTCGAATTCACCCATTGAAATGAATGGCGGGCGCCCAGGAATCAAAATCCCCCAATGAAATGAAATGCGGGCTACCAGGGGTCGGAATCTCCCATTGAAATGAATGACGGGGGCTCTAGGGGTCGAAATCCCCCATTGAAATGAATGGCTGGCTCCCAGTGGTCGAAATCCCCCATTGAAATGAATGGCGGGCTCCCAGGGATCGAATACCCCCATTGAAATGGATTGCGGGCGCCCAGGGGTTGAAATCCCCCATTGAAATAAATGGCGTGCTACCAGGGGTTTAAATCCCCCATTGAAATGAATGGCGGGCTCCCAGTGGTCGAATTCCCTCATTGAAATGATTGGCGGGCGACCAGGAGTCAAAATCCCCCAATGAAATGAATTGCGGGCTTCCAAGGGTCAAAATCTCCCATTGAAATGAATGGTGGGCGCCTAGGGGTCGAAATCCCTCATTGAAATGAATGGCGGGCTACCAGGGGTGGAAATCCCCCATTGAAATGTTTGCTGGGCTACCAGGGGTCGAATTCCCCTATTGAAATGAATGGCGGGCACCCAGGGATCAAAATCCCCCAATGAAATGAATGGCGGGCACCCAGGGGTCGAATTTCCCCATTTAAATGAATGGTGGGCTCCCAGGAGTCGAAATCCCCCATAGGAATGAATGGCGGGTTACCAGGGGTTGAAATCCCCCATTGAAATGAATGGTGGGCTACCAGGGATCGAGATCCCCTCATAGGAATGAATGGCTGGGAAGCCTAGGGGTCGAAATCCCCCATTGAAATGAATGGCTGTTTCCCAGTGGTCGAAATCCCCCATTGAAATGAATGACGGTTTCCCAGGGGTCGAATTCCCACATTGAAATGAATGGCGGGCTACCAGGGGTCGAAATCACCCATTGAAATAATGGCGGGCGCCGAGGAATCAAAATCCCCCAATGAAATGAATGGCGGGCTACCGGGGGTCGAATTCCCCCATTTAAATGAATGGTGGGCTCCTAGGAGTCGAAATCCCCCATAGGAATGAATGGCGGGTTACCAGGGGTTGAAATCCCCCATTGAAATGAATGGTGGGCTACCAGGGATCGAGATCCCCCCATAGGAATGAATGGCGGGGAAGCCTAGGGGTCGAAATCCCCCATTGAAATGAATGGCTTGCTCCCAGTGGTCGAAATCCCCCATTGAAATGAATGGCGGGCTACCAGGGGTGGAAATCCCCCATTGAAATGTTTGGCGGGCTACCAGGGGTCGAATTCCCCTATTGAAATGAATGGCGGGCACCCAGGGATCAAAATCCCCTAATGAAATGTATGGCGGGCTACCAGGGGTCGAAATCCCCCATTGAAATGAATGGCGGGCTCCCAGGGGTCGAAATCCCTCATTGAAATGAATGGCGGGCTACCAGGGGTGGAAATCCCCCATTGAAATGTTTAGCGGGCTACCAGTGGTCAAATTCCCCTATTGAAATGAATGGCGGAAACCCAGGGATCAAAATCCCCCAATGAAATGAATGGCGGGCTACCAGTTGTCGAAATCCCCCATTGAAATGAATGGCGGGCTACCAGTTGTCGAAATCCCCCATTGAAATGAATGGCGGGCACCCAGAGGTCGAATTCCCCCATTTAAATGAATGGTGGACTCCCAGGAGTCGAAATCCCCCATAGGAATGAATGGCGGGTTACCAGGGGTTGAAATCCCCCATTGAAATGAATGGCGGGCGACCAGGAGTCAAAATCCCCCATTGAAATGAATGGCGGGCGCCTAGGGGTTGAAATCCCCCATTGAAATGAATGGCGGGCTCCCAGGGGTCGAATTCACCCATTGAAATGAATGGCGGGCGCCCAGGAATCAAAATCCCCCAATGAAATGAATGGCGGGCTACCAGGGGTAGAAATCCCCCATTGAAATGAATAACGGGCGCCCAGGTGTCGAAATCCCGCAATGAAATGAAGGGCGGGCTACCAGGTGTCGAAATCCCCCATTGAAATGAATGGCGGGCTACCAGGGGTCGAATTCGCCCATTCAAATGAATGGTGGGCTCCCAGGGGTCGAAATCTCCCATTGAAATGAATGGAGGGCTCCAAGGGGTCGAAATCCCTCATTGAAATGAATGGCGGGCTACCAGGGGTGGAAATCCCCCATTGAAATGTTTGGCGGGCTACCAGTGGTCGAATTCCCCTATTGAAATGAATGGCGGGCACCCAGGGATCAAAATCCCCCAATGAAATGAATGGCGGGCGCCGAGGAATCAAAATCCCCCAATGAAATGAATGGCTGGCTCCCAGTGGTCGAATTCCCCCAATGAAATGGATTGCGGGCGCCCAGGGGTCGAAATCCTCCATTGAAATAAATGGCGTGCTACCAGGGGTTTAAATCCCCCATTGAAATGAATGGCGGGCTACCAGAGGTCGAATTCCCCCATTGAAATGAATGGCGGGCGCCCAGGAATCAAAATTCCCAATGAAATGAATGGCGGGCTACCAGGGGTAGAAATCCCCCATTGAAATGAATGGCGGGCGCCCAGGGGTCGAAATCCCGCAATGAAATGAATGGCGGGCTACCAGGTGTCGAATTTCCCCATTTAAATGAATGGTGGGCTCCCAGGAGTCGAAATCCCCCATAGGAATGAATGGCGGGTTACCAGGGGTTGAAATCCCCCATTGAAATGAATGGTGGGCGCTGAGGAATCAAAATCCCCCAATGAAATGAATGGCGGGCTACCAGGGGTCGGAATCTCCCATTGAAATGAATGGCGGGCACCCAGGGATCAAAATCCCCCATTGAAATGAAAAGCTGGCTCCCAGTGGTCGAAATCCCCTATTGAAATGAATGGCGGGCACCCAGGGATCAAAATCCCCCATTGAAATGAATGGCGGGCTCCCAGGGATCGAATTCCCCCATTGAAATGGATTGCGGGCGCCCAGGGGTCGAAATCCCCCATTGAAATAAATGGCGTGCTACCAGGGGTTTAAATCCCCCATTGAAATGAATGGCGGCTCCCAGTGGTCGAATTCCCCAATGAAATGAATTGCGTGCTACCAAGGGTCAAAATCTCCCATTGAAATGAATGGTGGGCGCCTAGGGGTCGAAATCCCTCATTAAAATGAATGGCGGGCTACCAGGGGTGGAAATCCCCCATTGAAATGTTTGGCGGGCTACCAGGGGTCGAATTCCCCTATTGAAATGAATGGCGGGCACCCAGGGATCAAAATCCCCCAATGAAATGAATGGCGGGCACCCAGGGGTCGAATTTCCCCATTTAAATGAATGGTGGGCTCCCAGGAGTCGAAATCCCCCATAGGAATGAATGGCGGGTTACCAGGGGTTGAAATCCCCCATTGAAATGAATGGTGGGCTACCAGGGATCGAGATCCCCTCATAGGAATGAATGGCGGGGAAGCCTAGGGGTCGAAATCCCCCATTGAAATGAATGGCTGTTTCCCAGTGGTCGAAATCCCCCATTGAAATGAATGACGGTTTCCCAGGGGTCGAATTCCCACATTGAAATGAATGGCGGGCTACCAGGGGTCGAAATCTCCCATTGAAATGAATGGCGGGCGCCGAGGAATCAAAATCCTCCAATGAAATGAATGGCGGGCTAACGGGGGTCGGAATCTCACATTGAAATGAATGGCGGGGGCGCCTAGGGGTCGAAATCCCCCATTGAAATGAATGGCGGGCGCCGAGGAATCAAAATCCGCCAATGAAATGAATGGCGGGCTACCAGGGGTCGGAATCTCACATTGAAATGAATGGCGGGGGACCCTAGGGGTCGAAATCCCCCATTGAAATGAATGGCTGGCTCCCAGTGGTCGAATTCCCCCAATGAAATGGATTGCGGGCGCCCAGGGGTCGAAATCCTCCATTGAAATAAATGGCGTGCTACCAGGGGTTTAAATCCCCCATTGAAATGAATAGCGGGCTACCAGAGGTCGAATTCCCCCATTGAAATGAATGGCGGGCGCCCAGGAATCAAAATTCCCAATGAAATGAATGGCGGGCTACCAGGGGTAGAAATCCCCCATTGAAATGAATGGCGGGCGCCCATGGGTCGAAATCCCGCAATGAAATGAATGGCGGGCTACCAGGTGTCGAATTTCCCCATTTAAATGAATGGTGGGCTCCCAGGAGTCGAAATCCCCCATAGGAATGAATGGCGGGTTACCAGGGGTTGAAATCCCCCATTGAAATGAATGGTGGGCGCTGAGGAATCAAAATCCCCCAATGAAATGAATGGCGGGCTACCAGGGGTCGGAATCTCCCATTGAAATGAATGGCGGGGGCGACTAGGGGTCGAAATCCCCCATTGAAATGAATGGCTGGCTCCCAGTGGTCGAAATCCCCCATTGAAATAATTGGCGAGCTCCAAGGGATCGAATTCCCCCATTGAAATGGATTGCGGGCGCCCAGGGGTCGAAATCCCCCATTGAAATAAATGGCGTGCTACCAGGGGTTTAAATCCCCCATTGAAATGAATGGCGGGCTCCCAGGGGTTGAATTCCCTCATTGAAATTAATGGCGGGTGACCAGGAGTCAAAATCCCCCAATGAAATGAATGGCGGTCTACCAGGTGTAGAAATCCCCCATTGAATTGAATAGCGGGCGCCCAGGGGTCGAAATCCCGCAATGAAATGAAGGGCGGGCTACCAGGTGTCGAAATCCCCCATTGAAATGAATGGCGGGCTACCAGGGGTCGAATTCGCCCATTCAAATGAATGGTGGGCTCCCAGGGGTCGAAATCCCCCATTAAAATGATTGGCGGGCGCCGAGGAATCAAAATCCCCCAATGAAATGAATGGCGGGCTACCAGTGGTCGAAATCCCCCAGTGAAATGAATGGCGGGCTCCCAGGGATCGAATTCCCCCATTGAAATGGATTGCGGGCACCCAGGGGTCGAAATCCCCCATTGAAATAAATGGCGTGCTACCAGGGGTTTAAATCCCCCATTGAAATGAATCGCGGGCTCCCAGGGGTCGAAATCCCCCATTGAAATGAATGGCGGGCGCCGAGGAATCAAAATCCCCCAATGAAATGAATGGCGGGCTACCAGGGGTCGGAATCTCCCATTGAAATGAATGGCGGGGGCGCCTAGGGGTCGAAATCCCCCATTGAAATGAATGGCTGGCTCCCAGTGGTCGAAATCCCCCATTGAAATGAATGGCGGGCTCCCAGGGATCGAATTCCCCCATTGAAATGGATTGCGGGCGCCCAGGGGTCGAAATCCCCCATTGAAATAAATGGCGTGCTACCAGGGGTTTAAATCCCCCATTGAAATGAATGGCGGGCTCCCAGTGGTCGAATTCCCTCATTGAAATGAATGGCGGGCGACCAGGAGTCAAAATCCCCCAATGAAATGAATTGCGGGCTACCAAGGGTCAAAATCTCCCATTGAAATGAATGGCGGGCACCCAGGGATCAAAATCCCCCAATGAAATGAATGGCGGGCGACCAGGAGTCAAAATCCCCCATTGAAATGAATGGCGGGCGCCTAGGGGTTGAAATCCCCCATTGAAATGAATGGGCTGGCTCCCAGTGGTCGAAATCACCCCTTGAAATGAATGGCGGGCTCAAAGGGATCAAAATCCCCCATTGAAATGAATGGCGGGCACCCAGGGGTCGAATTCCCCCATTTAAATGAATGGTGGGCTCCCAGGAGTCGAAATCCCCCATAGGAATGAATGGCGGGTTACCAGGGGTTGAAATCCCCCATTGAAATGAATGGCGGGCGACCAGGAGTTAAAATCCCCCATTGAAATGAATGGCGGGCGCCTAGGGGTTGAAATCCCCCATTGAAATGAATGGCTGGCTCCCAGTGGTCGAAATCCCCCATTGAAATGAATGGCGGGCTACCAGGGGTCGAATTCCCCCATTGAAATGAATGGCGGGCGCCCAGGAATCAAAATCCCCCAATGAAATGAATGGCGGGCTACCAGGGGTAGAAATCACCCAATGAAATGAATGGCGGGCGCACAGGCGTCGAAATCCCCCATTGAAATGAATGGCGGGCTCCCAGGGGTCGAATTCACCCATTGAAATGAATGGCGGGCGCCCAGGAATCAAAATCCCCCAATGAAATGAATGGCGGGCTACCAGGTGTAGAAATCCCCCATTGAAATTAATGGCGGGCGCCCAGAGGTCGAAATCCCGCAATGAAATGAATGGCGGGCTACCAGGTGTCGAAATCCCCCATTGAAATGAATGGCGGGCTACCAGGGGTCGAATTCGCCCATTCAAATGAATGGTGGGATCCCAGGGGTCGAAATCCCCCATTGAAGTGAATGCCGGGCGCCGAGGAATCAAAATCCCTTAATGAAATGAATGGCGGGCTCCCAGGGGTCGGAATCTCCCATTGAAATGAATGGCGTGCTACCAGGGGTTTAAATCCCCCATTGAAATGAATGGCGGGCTCCCAGGGGTCGAATTCCCTCATTTAAATGAATGGCGGGCGACCAGGAGTCAAAATCCCCCAATGAAATGAATTGCGGGCTACCAAGGGTCAAAATCTCCCATTGAAATGAATGGCGGGCGCCTAGGGGTCGAAATCCCTCATTGAAATGAATGGCAGGCTACCAGGGGTGGAAATCCCCCATTGAAATGTTTGGCGGGCTACCAGGGGTCGAATTCCCCTATTGAAATGAATGGCGGGCACCCAGGGATCTAAATCCCCCAATGAAATGAATGGCGGGCTACCAGGGGTCGAAATCCCCCATTGAAATGAATGGCGGGCACCCAGGGGTCGAATTCCCCAATTTAAATGAATGGTGGGCTCCCAGGAGTCGAAATCCCCCATAGGAATGAATGGTGGGCTACCAGGGATCGAGATCCCCCCATAGGAATGAATGGCGGGGAAGCCTAGGGGTCGAAATCCCCCATTGAAATGAATGGTTGGTTCCCAGTGGTCGAAATCCCCCATTGAAATGAATGACGGGCTCCCAGGGGTCGAAATCTCCCAGTGAAATGAATGGAGGGCTCCCTAGTGTCGAAATCCCCCATAGAAATGAATGGCGGGCGCCGAGGAATCAAAATCCCCCAATGAAATGAATGGCGGGCTACCAGGGGTCGGAATCTCCCATTGAAATGAATGGCGGGGGCGCCTAGGGGTCGAAATCCCCCATTGAAATGAATGGCTGGCTCCCAGTGGTCGAAATCCCCCATTGAAATGAATGGCGGCCTCCCAGGGATCGAAATCCCCCAATGAAATGGATTGCGGGCGCCCAGGGGTCGAATCCCCCCATTGAAATAAATGGCGTGCTACCAGGGGTTTAAATCCCCCATTGAAATAAATGGCGTGCTACCAGGGGTTTAAATCCCCCATTGAAATGAATGGCGGGCTCCCAGGGGTCGAATTCCCCTATTGAAATGAATGGCGGGCACCCAGGGATCAAAATCCCCCAATGAAATGAATTGCGGGCTACCAAGGGTCAAAATGTCCCATTGAAATGAATGGTGGGCTACCAGGGGTAGAAATCCCCCATTGAAATGAATGGCGGGCGCCCACGGGTCGAAATCCCCCAATGAAATGGATTGCGGGCGCCCAGGGGTCGAAATACCCCATTGAAATAAATGGCGTGCTACCAGGGGTTTAAATCCCCCATTGAAATAAATGGCGTGCTACCAGGGGTGGAAATCCCCCATTGAAATGTTTGGCGGGCTACCAGGGGTCGAATTCCCCTATTGAAATGAATGGCGGGCACCCAGGGATCAAAATCCCCCAATGAAATGAATGGCGGGCTACCAGGGGTCGAAATCCCCCATTGAAATGAATGGCGGGCACCCAGGGGTCGAATTCCCCCATTTAAATGAATGGTGGATTCCCAGGAGTCGAAATCCCCCATAGGAATGAATGGTGGGATACCAGGGATCGAGATCCCCCCATAGGAATGAATCGCGGGGAAGCCTAGGGGTCGAAATCTCCCATTGAAATGAATGGCTGGTTCCCAGTGGTCGAAATCCCCCATTGAAATGAATGATGGGCTCCCAGGGGTCGAATTCCCCATTGAAATGAATGGCGGGCTACCAGGGGTCGAAATCTCCCATTGAAATGAATGGAGGGCTCCCAGGGGTCGAAATCCCCCATTGAAATGAATGGCGGGCGTCGAGGAATCAAAATCCCCCAATGAAATGAATGGCGGGCTACCAGGGGTCGGAATCTCCCATTGAAATGAATGGCGGGGGCGCCTTGGGGTCGAAATCCCCCATTGAAATGAATGGCTGGCTCCCAGTGGTCGAAATCCCCCATTGAAATGAATGGCGGCCTCCCAGGGATCGAATTCCCCCATTGAAATGAATGGCGGGCGATCAGGAGTCAAAATCCCCCATTGAAATGAATGGCGGGCGCCTAGGGGTCGAAATCCCCCATTGAAATGAATGGCTGGCTCCCAGTGGTCGTAATCCCCCATTGAAATGAATGGCGGGCTACCAAGGGTCAAATTCCCCCATTGAAATGAATGGCGGGTGCCCAGGAATCAAAATCCCCCAATGAAATGAATTGCGGGCTTCCAGGGGTAGAAATCCCCCATTGAAATGAATGTCGGGCTACCAGGTGTCAAAATCCCCCATTGAAATGAATGGCAGGCTACCAGGGGTTGAATTCGCCCATTTAAATGAATGGTGGGCTCCCAGGAGTCGAAATCCCCCATAAGAATGAATGGCGGGTTACCAGGGGTTGAAATCCCCCATTGAAATGAATGGTGGGCGCCGAGAAATAAAAATCCCCCAATGAAATGAATGGCGGGCTACCAGGGATCGAGATCCCCCCATAGGAATGAATGGCGGGGAAGCCAGTTGTCGAAATCCCCCATTGAAATGAATGACGGGCTCCCAGGGGTCGAATTCCCCCATTGAAATGAATTGCGGGCTACCAGGGGTCGAAATCTCCCATTGAAATGAATGGAGATTTCCCAGGGGTCGAAATCCCGCAATGAAATGAATGGCGGGCTACCAGATGTCGAAATCCCCCATTGAAATGAATGGTGGGCTCCCAGGGGTCGAATTCCCCTATTGAAATGAATGGCGGGCACCCAGGGATCAAAATTCCCTAATGAAATGAATGGCGGGCTACCAGGGGTCGAAATCCCCCATTGAAATGAATGGCGGGCACCCAGGGGTCGAATTCCCCCATTTAAATGAATGGTGGGCACCCAGGAGTCGAAATCCCCCATAGGAATGAATGGCGGGTTACCAGGGGTTGAAATCCCCCATTGAAATGAATGGTGGGCTACCAGGGATCGAGATCCCCCCATAGGAATGAATGGCGGGGAAGCCAGTTGTCGAAATCCCCCATTGAAATGAATGACGGGCTCCCAGGGGTCGAATTCCCCCATTGAAATGAATGGCGGGCTACCAGGGGTCGAAATCTCCAATTGAAATGAATGGAGAGCTCCCAGGGGTCGAAATCCCGCAATGAAATGAATGGCGGGCTACCAGGTGTCGAAATCCCCCATTGAAATGAATGGCGGGCTCCCAGGGGTCGAATTCCCCTATTGAAATGAATGGCGGCCACCCAGGGATCAAAATTCCCCAATGAAATGAATGGCGGGCTACCAGGGGTCGAAATCCCCCATTGAAATGAATGACGGGCTCCCAGGGGTCGAATTCCCCCATTGAAATGAATGGCGGGCTACGAGGGGTCGAAATCTCCCATTGAAATGAATGGAGGGCTCCCAGGGGTCGAAATCCCCCATTGAAATGAATGGCGGGCGCCGAGGAATCAAAATCCCCCAATGAAATGAATGGCGGGCTACCAGGGGTCGGAATCTTCCATTGAAATGAATGGTGGGGGCGCCTAGGGGTCGAAATCCCCCATTGAAATGAATTGCTGGCTCCCAGTGGTCGAAATCCCCCATTGAAATGAATGGCGGCCTCCCAGGGATCGAATTCCCCCAATGAAATGGATTGCGGGCGCCCAGGGGTCGAAATCCCCCATTGAAATAAATGGCGTGCTACCAGGGGTTTAAATCCCCCATTGAAATGAATGGCGGGCTCCCAGGAGTCAAAATCCACCAATGAAATTAATTGCGGGCTACCAGGGGTCAAAATCTCCCATTGAAATGAATGGCGGGCGCCTAGGGGTCGAAATCCCCCATTGAAATGAATGGCTGGCTCCCAGTGGTCGAAATCCCCAATTGAAATGAATGGCGGGCTACCAGGGGTCGAATTCCCCCATTGAAATGAATGGCGGGCGCCCAGGAATCAAAATTTTCCAATGAAATGAATGGCGGGCTACCAGGGGTAGAAATCCCGCATTGAAATAAATGGCGTGCGCCCAGGGGTCGAAATCCCGCAATGAAATGAATGGCGGGCTACCAGGTGTCGAAATCCCCCATTGAAATGAATGGCGGGCTTCCAGGGGTCGAATTCCCCCATTGAAATGAATGGCGGGCGATCAGGAGTCAAAATCCCCCATTGAAATGAATGGCGGGCGCCTAGGGGTCGAAATCCCCCATTGAAATGAATGGCTGGCTCCCAGTGGTCGAAATCCCCCATTGAAATGAATGTCGGGCACCGAGGGGTCGAAATCCCCCAATGAAATGAATGACGGGCTACCAGGGGTCGAAATCCCCCATTGAAATGAATGGCGGGCACCCAGGGGTCGAATCCCCCATTGAAATGAATGGCGGGCGCCCAGGGATCGAAATCCCCCATTGAAATGAATGACAGGCGCCGAGGAATCAAAATCCCCCAATGAAATGAATGGCTGGCTACCAGGGGTCGAAATCTCCCATTGAAATGAATGGAGGGCTCCCAGGGGTCGAAATCCCTCATTGAAATGAATGGTGGGCTACCAGGGCCGGAAATCCCCCATTGAACTGTTTGGCGGGCTACCAGGGGTCGAATTCCCCCATTGAAATGAATGACGGGCTCCTAGGGGTCGAAATCCCCCATTGAAATGAATGGCGGGCGACCAGGAGTCAAAATCCCCCAATGAAATGAATTGCGGGCTACCAACTGTCAAAATCTCCCATTGAAATGAATGGCGGGCGCCTAGGGGTCGAAATCCCTCATTGAAATGAATGGCGGGCTACCAGGGGTGGAAATCCCCCATTGAAATTTTTGGCGGGCTACCAGGGGTCGAATTTCCCTATTGAAATGAATGGCGGGCACCCAGGGATCAAAATCCCCCAATGAAATAAATGGCGGGCTACCAGGGGTCGAAATCCCCCATTGAAATGAATGGCGGGCACCCAGGAGTCGAATTCCCCCATTTAAATGAATGTTGGGCTCCGAGGGGTCGTAATCCCCCATTGAAATGAATGGCGGGCGCCCAGGGATCGAAATCCCCCATTGAAATGAATGGCGGGCTACCAGGGGTCGAAATCTCCCATTGAAATGAATGGAGGGCTCCCAGGGGTCGAAATCCCTCATTGAAATGAATGGCGGGCTACCAGGGGTGGAAATCCCCCATTGAAATGTTTGGCGGGCTACCAGGGGTCGAATTCCCCTATTGAAATGAATGGCGGGCTCCCAGGGATCAAAATCCCCCAATGAAATGAATGGCGGGCTATGGAAATCCCCCATTGAAATGTTTGGCGGGCTACCAGGGGTCGAATTCCCCCATTTAAATGAATGGTGGAATCCGAGGGGTCGAATCCCCCATTGAAATGAATGGCGGGCTACCAGGGATCGAGATTGCCCATAGGAATGAATGGCGGTGGCGACTAGGGGTCGAAATCCCCCATTGAAATGAATGGCTGGCTCCCAGTGGTCAAAATCCCCCATTGAAATAAATGGCAGGCTCCCAGGGGTCGAATTCCCCCATTGATATAAATGGCGGGTACCCACGAATCAAAATCCCCCAATGAAATGAATGGCGGGCGCCCAGGGGTCGAAATCCCGCAATGAAATGAATGGCGGGCTACCAGGGATCGAAATTCCCCCATAGAAATAAATGGTGGGCTCCCAGTGGTCGAAATCCCCCATTGAAATGAATGGCAGGCGACCAGGAGTCAAAATCCCCCATTGAAATGAATGGCGGGCGCCTAGGGGTCGAAATCCCCCATTGAAATGAATGGCTGGCTCCCAGTGGTCAAAATTCCCCATTGAAATGAATGGCGGTCTACCAGGGGTCGAGTTCCCCCATTTAAATGAATGGTGGGCTCCCAGGGGTCGAAATCCCCCATAGGAATGAATGGCGGTTTACCAGGGGTTGAAATCCCCCATTGAAATGAATGGCGGGCTCCCAGTGGTCGAAATTCCCCATTGAAATGAATGCCGTGCTACCATGGGTCGAATTTCCCCAATGAAATGAATGGTGGGCGCCTAGGGGTCAAAATAGCCCATTGAAATGAATGGCTGGCTCCCAGTGGTTGAAATCCCCCATTGAAATGAATGGCGTGCTACCAGGGGTCGAATTCCCCCATTGAAATGAATGGCGAGCGCCTAGGGGTCAAAATAGCCCATTGAAATGAATGGCTGGCTCCCAGTGGTCGAAATCCCCAATTAAAATGAATGGCGGGCTCCCAGGGGTCGAATTCCCCCATTGAAATGGATGGCGGGCGCCCAGGGGTCGAAATCCCCCATTGAAATGAATGGCGGAAGCCTAGGGGTCGAAATCCCCCATTGAAATTAATGACGGGCTCCAAGGGGTCGAAATCCCCCATTGAAATGAATGGCGGGCCCACTTGTGTCAAAATCCCCCAATTAAATGAATGGCGGGCTCCCAGTTGTCGAATTCCCCCATTAAAATGAATGGTGGGCTCCCAGGGGTCGAATCCCCCCATAGGAATGAATGGCGGGCGCCCAGGAACCAAAATCCCCCAATGAAATGAATGGCGGGCTACCAGAGGTCGAAATCCCCCATTGAAATGAATGGCGGGCGCCCAGGGGTCGAAATCCCGCAATGAAATGAATGGCGGGAGCCCAGGAATCAAAATCCCCCAATGAAATGAATGGCGGGCTACCAGAGGTCGAAATCCCCCATTGAAATGAATGGCGGGCACCCAGGTGTCGAAATCCCCCATTGAAATGAATGGCGGAACCACTTGTGTCAAAATCTCCCAATGAAATGAATGGCGGGCTACCAGGGGTCGATTTCCCCCTCTTAAATGAATGATGGGCTCCCAGGGGTTGAAATCCCCCATAGGAATGAATGGCGGGTTACCAGGGGTTGAAATCCCCCATTGAATTGAATGGCGGGCTAACAGGAATCGAGATTCCGCCATTGAAATGAATGGCGGACGCCCAGGGGTCGAAATCCCCCAATGAAATGAAATGCGGGTGCCTAGGGGTCGAAATCCCCCATTGAAATGAATAGCTGGCTCCCAGTGGTCGAAATCCCCCATTGAAATGAATGACGGGCTCCTAGGGGTAGAAATCCCCCATTGAAATGAAAGGCTGGCTCCCAGTGGTCGAAATCCCCCATTGAAATGAATGGAGGGCTCCCAGGGTCCGAAATCCCTCATTGAAATGAATGGCGGGCTACCAGGGGGCGTAATCCCCCATTGAAATGTATGGCGGGCTACCAGGGGTCGAAATCCCCCATTGAAATGAATGGCGAGCACCCAGGGGTCGAAATCCCCCATTGAAATGAATGGCGGGCTCCAAGGAGTCGAAATCCCCCATTGAAATGAATGGCGGGCTCACAGGGGTCATATCCCCAAATGAAATGAATGGCGGGATACTAGGGGTCGAAATCCCCCATTGAAATGAATGGCGGGCGCCCAGGGGTCGAAATCCCTCATTGAAATGAATGGCGGGCTACCATGGGTCGAAATCCCCCATTGAAATGTTTGGCAGGCTACCAGGGGTCGAATTCCCCCATTTAAATGAATGGTGGGCTCCCAGGGGTTGAAATCCCCCATAGGAATGAATGGCGGGTTACCAGGGGTTGAAATCCCCCATTGAAATTAATGGAGGGCTCCCAGGGATCGAGATCCCCCCATAGGAATGAATGGCGAGGGCGCCTAGGGGACGAAATCCCCCATTGAAATGAATGGCTGGCTTCCAGTGGGCGAAATCCCCCATTGAAATGAATGGCGGGCTACCAGGGGTTGAAATCCCCCATTGAAATGAATGGCGGGCATCCAGGGGTAGAATTCCCTCATTTAAATGAATGGTGGGCGCCTAGGGGTCGAAATAGCCCATTGAAATGAATGGCTGGCTCCCAGTGGTCGAAATCCCCCATTGAAATGAATGGTGGGCTACCAGGGGTCGAATTCCCCCATTGAAATGAATTGCGGGCGCCCAGGAATCAAAATCCCCCAATGAAATGAATGGCGGGCTACCAGGGGTAGAAATCCCCCATTGAAGTGAATGGCGGGCGCCCAGGGGTCGAAATCCCGCAATGAAACGAATGGCGGGCTACTAGGGGTCGAAATCCCCCATTGAAATGAATGGTGGGCTACCAGGGGTCGAATTCCCCTTTTTAAATGAATGGTGGGCTCCCAGGGGTCGAAATCTTCCATTGAAATGAATGGCGGGGGCACCTAGGGGTCAAAATTCCCCATTGAAATGAATGGCTGGCTCCCAGTGGTCGAAATCCCCCATTGAAATGAATGGCGGGCTCCCAGGGGTCGAATTCCCCCATTGAAATTGATGGCGGGTGCCCAGGGGTCGAAATCCCCCATTGAAATAAATGGCGGGCTACCAGGGGTTTAAATCCCCCCTTGAAATGAATGACGGGCTCCCAGGGGTCGAATTCCCTCATTGAAATGAATGGCGGGTGACCAGGAGTCAAAATCACCCAATGAAATAAATTGCGGGCTACCAGGATTTAAAATCCCCCATTGAAATGAATGGCGGACGCCCAGGGGTCGAAATCCCCAATTTAAATGAATGGTGGAATCCGAGGGGTCGAATCCCCCATTGAAATGAATGGCGGGCTACCAGGGATCGAGATTCCCCCATATGAATGAATGGCGGTGGCGCCTAGGGGTCGAAATCCCCCATTGAAATGAATGGCTGGCTCCCAGTGGTCAAAATCCCCCATTGAAATGAATGGCAGGCTCCCAGGGGTCGAATTCCCCCATTGATATAAATGGCGGGTACCCACGAATCAAAATCCCCCAATGAAATGAATGGCGGGCGCCCAGGGGTCGAAATCCCGCAATGAAATGAATGGCGGGCTACCAGGGATCGAGATTCCCCCATAGAAATAAATGGTGGGCTCCCAGTGGTCGAAATCCCCCATTGAATAAATGGCAGGCGACCAGGAGTCAAAATCCCCCATTGAAATGAATGGCGGGCGCCTAGGGGTCGAAATCCCCCATTGAAATGAATGGCTGGCTCCCAGTGGTCAAAATCCCCCATTGAAATGAATGGCGGTCTACCAGGGGTCGAGTACCCCCATTTAAATGAATGGTGGGCTCCCAGGGGTCGAAATCCCCCATAGGAATGAATGGCGGTTTACCAGGGGTTGAAATCCCCCATTGAAATGAATGGCGGGCTCCCAGTGGTCGAAATTCCCCATTGAAATGAATGCCGTGCTACCATGGGTCGAAATTCCCCAATGAAATGAATGGTGGGCGCCTAGGGGTCAAAATAGCCCATTGAAATGAATGGCTGGCTCCCAGTGGTTGAAATCCCCCATTGAAATGAATGGCGTGCTACCAGGGGTCGAATTCCCCCATTGAAATGAATGGCGAGCGCCTAGGGGTCAAAATAGCCCATTGAAATGAATGGCTGGCTCCCAGTGGTCGAAATCCCCAATTAAAATGAATGGCGGGCTCCCAGGGGTCGAATTCCCCCATTGAAATAAATGGCGGGCGCCCAGGGGTCGAAATCCCCCATTGAAATGAATGGCGGGCCCACTTGTGTCAAAATCCCCCAATTAAATGAATGGCGGGCTCCCAGTTGTCGAATTCCCCCATTAAAATGAATGGTGGGCTCCCAGGGGTCGAATCCCCCCATAGGAATGAATGGCGGGCGCCCAGGAATCAAAATCCCCCAATGAAATGAATGGCGGGCTACCAGAGGTCGAAATCCCCCATTGAAATGAATGGCGGGCGCCCAGGGGTCGAAATCCCGCAAAGAAATGAATGGCGGGCTCCCATGGGTCGAATTCCCCCATTGAAAAGAATGGCGGGAGCCCAGGAATCAAAATCCCCCAATGAAATGAATGGCGGGCTACCAGAGGTCGAAATCCCCCATTGAAATGAATGGCGGGCGCCCAGGGGTCGAAATCCCCCATTGAAATGAATGGCGGGCCCACTTGTGTCAAAATCCCCAAATGAAATGAATGGCGGGCTACCAGGGGTCGAAATCCCCCATTGAAATGAATGGCGGGCGCCCAGGGGTCGAAATCCCGCAATGAAACGAATGGCGGGCTACTAGGGGTCGAAATCCCCCATTGAAATGAATGGTGGGCTACCAGGGGTCGACTTCCCCTTTTTAAATGAATGGTGGGCTCCCAGGGGTCGAAATCTTCCATTGAAATGAATGGCGGGGGCACCTAGGGGTCAAAATTCCCCATTGAAATGAATGGCTGGATCCCAGTGGTCGAAATCCCCCATTGAAATGAATGGCGGGCTCCCAGGGGTCGAATTCCCCCATTGAAATGAATGGCGGGCTCCCAGTTGTCGAATTCCCCCATTAAAATGAATGGTGGGCTCCCAGGGGTCGAATCCCCCCATAGGAATGAATGGCGAGGGCGCCTAGGGGTCGAAATCCCCCATTGAAATGAATGGCTGGCTTCCAGTGGTCGAAATCCCCCATTGAAATGAATGGCGGGCATCAAGGGGTCGAATTCCCTCATTTAAATGAATGGTGGGCGCCTAGGGGTCGAAATAGCCCATTGAAATGAATGGCTGGCTCCCAGAGGTCGAAATCCCCCATTGAAATGAATGGTGGGCTACCAGGGGTCGAAATCCCCCATTGAAATGAATGGCGGGCGCCCAGGGGTCGAAATCCCGCAATGAAAAGAATGGCGGGCTACCAGGGGTCGAAATCCCCCATTGAAATGAATGGTGGGCTACAAGGGGTCGAATTCCCCCATTTAAATGAATGGTGGGCTCCCAGGGGTCGAAATCTTCCACTGAAATGAATGGCGGGGGCGCCTAGGGGTCAAAATTCCCCATTGAAATGAATGGCTGGCTCCCAGTGGTCGAAATCCCCCATTGAAATGAATGGCGGGCGCCCAGGGGTCGAAATCCCTCATTGAAATGAATGGCGGGCTACCATGGGTCGAAATCCCCCATTGAAATGTTTGGCAGGCTACCAGGGGTCGAATTCCCCCATTTAAATGAATGGTGGGCTCCCAGGGGTTGAAATCCCCCATAGGAATGAATGGCGGGTTACCAGGGGTTGAAATCCCCCATTGAAATTAATGGAGGGCTCCCAGGGATCGAGATCCTCCCATAGGAATGAATGGCGAGGGCGCCTAGGGGTCGAAATCCCCCATTGAAATGAATGGCTGGCTTCCAGTGGGCGAAATCCCCCATTGAAATGAATGGCGGGCTACCAGGGGTTGAAATCCCCCATTGAAATGAATGGCGGGCATCCAGGGGTAGAATTCCCTCATTTAAATGAATGGTGGGCGCCTAGGGGTCGAAATAGCCCATTGAAATGAATGGCTGGCTCCCAGTGGTCGAAATCCCCCATTGAAATGAATGGTGGGCTACCAGGGGTCGAATTCCCCCATTGAAATGAATTGCGGGCGCCCAGGAATCAATATCCCCCAATGAAATGAATGGCGGGCTACCAGGGGTAGAAATCCCCCATTGAAGTGAATGGCGGGCGCCCAGGGGTCGAAATCCCGCAATGAAACGAATGGCGGGCTACTAGGGGTCGAAATCCCCCATTGAAATGAATGGTGGGCTACCAGGGGTCGAATTCCCCTTTTTAAATGAATGGTGGGCTCCCAGGGGTCGAAATCTTCCATTGAAATGAATGGCGGGGGCACCTAGGGGTCAAAATTCCCCATTGAAATGAATGGCTGGCTCCCAGTGGTCGAAATCCCCCATTGAAATGAATGGCGGGCTCCCAGGGGTCGAATTCCCCCATTGAAATGGATGGCGGGTGCCCAGGGGTCGAAATCCCCCATTGAAATAAATGGCGGGCTACCAGGGGTTTAAATCCCCCCTTGAAATGAATGACGGGCTCCCAGGGGTCGAATTCCCTCATTGAAATGAATGGCGGGCGACCAGGAGTCAAAATCACCCAATGAAATAAATTGCGGGCTACCAGGATTTAAAATCCCCCATTGAAATGAATGGCGGACGCCCAGGGGTCGAAATCCCCAATTTAAATGAATGGTGGAATCCGAGGGGTCGAAACCCCCATTGAAATGAATGGCGGGCTACCAGGGATCGAGATTCCCCCATAGGAATGAATGGCGGTGGCGCCTAGGGGTCGAAATCCCCCATTGAAATGAATGGCTGGCTCCCAGTGGTCAAAATCCCACATTGAAATGAATGGCAGGCTCCCAGGGGTCGAATTCCCCCATTGATATAAATGGCGGGTACCCACGAATCAAAATCCCCCAATGAAATGAATGGCGGGCGCCCAGGGGTCGAAATCCCGCAATGAAATAAATGGCGGGCTACCAGGGATCGAGATTCCCCCATAGAAATAAATGGTGGGCTCCCAGTGGTCGAAATCCCCCATTGAAATGAATGGCAGGCGACCAGGAGTCAAAATCCCCCATTGAAATGAATGGCGGGCGCCTAGGGGTCGAAATCGCCCATTGAAATGAATGGCTGGCTCCCAGTGGTCAAAATCCCCCATTGAAATGAATGGCGGTCTACCAGGGGTCGAGTTCCCCCATTTAAATGAATGGTGGGCTCCCAGGGGTCGAAATCCCCCATAGGAATGAATGGCGGTTTACCAGGGGTTGAAATCCCCCATTGAAATGAATGGCGGGCTCCCAGTGGTCGAAATTCCCCATTGAAATGAATGCCGTGCTACCATGGGTCGAATTTCCCCAATGAAATGAATGGTGGGCGCCTAGGGGTCAAAATAGCGCATTGAAATGAATGGCTGGCTCCCAGTGGTTGAAATCCCCCATTGAAATGAATGGCGTGCTACCAGGGGTCGAATTCCCCCATTGAAATGAATGGCGAGCGCCTAGGGGTCAAAATAGCCCATTGAAATGAATGGCTGGCTCCCAGTGGTCGAAATCCCCAATTAAAATGAATGGCGGGCTCCCAGGGGTCGAATTCCCCCATTGAAATGGATGGCGGGCGCCCAGGGGTCGAAATCCCCCATTGAAATGAATGGCGGAAGCCTAGGGGTCGAAATCCCCCATTGAAATTAATGACGGGCTCCAAGGGGTCGAAATCCCCCATTGAAATGAATGGCGGGCCCACTTGTGTCAAAATCACCCAATTAAATGAATGGCGGGCTCCCAGTTGTCGAATTCCCCCATTAAAATGAATGGTGGGCTCCCAGGGGTCGAATCCCCCCATAGGAATGAATGGCGGGCGCCCAGGAATCAAAATCCCCCAATGAAATGAATGGCGGGCTACCAGAGGTCGAAATCCCCCATTGAAATGAATGGCGGGCGCCCAGGGGTCGAAATCCCGCAATGAAATGAATGGCGGGCTTCCATGGGTCGAATTCCCCCATTGAAAAGAATGGCGGGAGCCCAGGAATCAAAATCCCCCAATGAAATGAATGGCGGGCTACCAGAGGTCGAAATCCCCCATTGAAATGAATGGCGGGCGCCCAGGGGTCGAAATCCCCCATTGAAATGAATGGCGGGCCCACTTGTGTCAAAATCCCCAAATGAAATGAATGGCGGGCTACCAGGGGTCGAAATCCCCCATTGAAATGAATGGCGGGCGCCCAGGGGTCGAAATCCCGCAATGAAACGAATGGCGGGCTACTAGGGGTCGAAATCCCCCATTGAAATGAATGGTGGGCTACCAGGGGTCGAATTCCCCTTTTTAAATGAATGGTGGGCTCCCAGGGGTCGAAATCTTCCATTGAAATGAATGGCGGGGGCACCTAGGGGTCAAAATTCCCCATTGAAATGAATGGCTGGATCCCAGTGGTCGAAATCCCCCATTGAAATGAATGGCGGGCTCCCAGGGGTCGAATTCCCCCATTGAAATGGATGGCGGGTGCCCAGGGGTCGAAATCCCCCATTGAAATAAATGGCGGGCTACCAGGGGTTTAAATCCCCCCTTGAAATGAATGACGGGCTCCCAGGGGTCGAATTCCCTCATTGAAATGAATGGCGGGCGACCAGGAGTCAAAATCACCCAATGAAATAAATTGCGGGCTACCAGGATTTAAAATCCCCCATTGAAATGAATGGCGGACGCCCAGTGGTCGAAATCCCCAATTTAAATGAATGGTGGAATCCGAGGGGTCGAATCCCCCATTGAAATGAATGGCGGGCTACCAGGGATCGAGATTCCCCCATAGGAATGAATGGCGGTGGCGCCTAGGGGTCGAAATCCCCCATTGAAATGAATGGCTGGCTCCCAGTGGTCAAAATCCCCCATTGAAATGAATGGCAGGCTCCCAGGGGTCGAATTCCCCCATTGATATAAATGGCGGGTACCCACGAATCAAAATCCCCCAATGAAATGAATGGCGGGCGCCCAGGGGTCGAAATCCCGCAATGAAATGAATGGCGGGCTACCAGGGATCGAGATTCCCCCATAGAAATAAATGGTGGGCTCCCAGTGGTCGAAATCCCCCATTGAAATGAATGGCAGGCGACCAGGAGTCAAAATCCCCCATTGAAATGAATGGCGGGCGCCTAGGGGTCGAAATCCCCCATTGAAATGAATGGCTGGCTCCCAGTGGTCAAAATCCCCCATTGAAATGAATGGCGGTCTACCAGGGGTCGAGTTCCCCCATTTAAATGAATGGTGGGCTCCCAGGGGTCGAAATCCCCCATAGGAATGAATGGCGGTTTACCAGGGGTTGAAATCCCCCATTGAAATGAATGGCGGGCTCCCAGTGGTCGAAATTCCCCATTGAAATGAATGCCGTGCTACCATGGGTCGAATTTCCCCAATGAAATGAATGGTGGGCGCCTAGGGGTCAAAATAGCCCATTGAAATGAATGGCTGGCTCCCAGTGGTTGAAATCCCCCATTGAAATGAATGGCGTGCTACCAGGGGTCGAATTCCCCCATTGAAATGAATGGCGAGCGCCTAGGGGTCAAAATAGCCCATTGAAATGAATGGCTGGCTCCCAGTGGTCGAAATTCCCAATTAAAATGAATGGCGGGCTCCCAGGGGTCGAATTCCCCCATTGAAATGGATAGCGGGCGCCCAGGGGTCGAAATCCCCCATTGAAATGAATGGCGGAAGCCTAGGGGTCGAAATCCCCCATTGAAATTAATGACGGGCTCCAAGGGGTCGAAATCCCCCATTGAAATGAATGGCGGGCCCACTTGTGTCAAAATCCCCCAATTAAATGAATGGCGGGCTCCCAGTTGTTGAATTCCCCCATTAAAATGAATGGTGGGCTCCCAGGGGTCGAATCCCCCCATAGGAATGAATGGCGAGGGCGCCTAGGGGTCGAAATCCCCCATTGAAATGAATGGCTGGCTTCCAGTGGTCGAAATCCCCCATTGAAATGAATGGCGGGCATCCAGGGGTCGAATTCCCTCATTTAAATGAATGGTGGGCGCCTAGGGGTCGAAATAGCCCATTGAAATGAATGGCTGGCTCCCAGTGGTCGAAATCCCCCATTGAAATGAATGGTGGGCTACCAGGGGTCGAAATCCCCCATTGAAATGAATGGCGGGCGCCCAGGGGTCGAAATCCCGCAATGAAAAGAATGGCGGGCTACCAGGGGTCGAAATCCCCCATTGAAATGAATGGTGGGCTACAAGGGGTCGAATTCCCCCATTTAAATGAATGGTGGGCTCCCAGGGGTCGAAATCTTCCACTGAAATGAATGGCGGGGGCGCCTAGGGGTCAAAATTCCCCATTGAAATGTATGGCTGGCTCCCAGTGGTCGAAAGCCCCCATTGAAATGAATGGCGGGCTCCCAGGGGTCGAATTCCCCCATTGAAATGGATGGCGGGTGCCCAGGGGTCGAAATCCCCCATTGAAATAAATGGCGGGCTACCAGGGGTTTAAATCCCCCCTTGAAATGAATGACGGGCTCCCAGGGGTCGAATTCCCTCATTGAAATGAATGGCGGGCGACCAGGAGTCAAAATCACCCAATGAAATAAATTGCGGGCTACCAGGGTTTAAAATCCCCCATTGAAATGAATGGCGGACGCCCAGGGGTCGAAATCCCCCAATGAAATGAAATGCGGGTGCCTAGGGGTCGAAATCCCCCATTGAAATGAATAGCTGGCTCCCAGTGGTCGAAATCCCCCATTGAAATGAATGACGGGCTCCTAGGTTTAGAAATCCCCCATTGAAATGAAAGGCTGGTTCCCAGTGGTCGAAATGCCCCATTGAAATGAATGGAGGGCTCCCAGGGGTCGAAATCCCTCATTGAAATGAATGGCGGGCTACCAGGGGGCGTAATCCCCCATTGAAATGTATGGCGGTCTACCAGGGGTCGAAATCCCCCATTGAAATGAATGGCGAGCGCCCAGGGGTCGAAATCCCCCATTGAAATGAATGACGGGCTCCAAGGAGTCGAAATCCCCCATTGAAATGAATGGCGGGCTCACAGGGGTCATATCCCCAAATGAAATGAATGGCGGGATACTAGGGGTCGAAATCCCCCATTGAAATGAATGGCGGGCGCCCAGGGGTCGAAATCCCTCATTGAAATGAATGGCGGAATACCATGGGTCGAAATCCCCAATTGAAATGTTTGGCGGGCTACCAGGGGTCGAATTCCCCCATTTAAATGAATGGTGGGCTCCCAGGGGATGAAATCCCCCATAGGAATGAATGGCGGATTACCAGGGGTTGAAATCCCCCATTGAAATTAATGGAGGGCTCCCAGGGATCGAGATCCCCCCATAGGAATGAATGGCGAGGGCGCCTAGGGGTCGAAATCCCCCATTGAAATGAATGGCTGGCTTCCAGTGGTCGAAATCCCCCATTGAAATGAATGGCGGGCATCCAGGGGTCGAATTCCCTCATTTAAATGAATGGTGGGCGCCTAGGGGTCGAAATAGCCCATTGAAATGAATGGCTGGCTCCCAGTGGTCGAAATCCCCCATTGAAATGAATGGTGGGCTACCAGGGGTCGAAATCCCCCATTGAAATGAATGGCGGGTGCCCAGGGGTCGAAATCCCGCAATGAAAAGAATGGCGGGCTACCAGGGGTCGAAATCCCCCATTGAAATGAATGGTGGGCTACAAGGGGTCGAATTCCCCCATTTAAATGAATGGTGGGCTCCCAGGGGTCGAAATCTTCCACTGAAATGAATGGCGGGGGCGCCTAGGGGTCAAAATTCCCCATTGAAATGAATGGCTGGCTCCCAGTGGTCGAAAGCCCCCATTGAAATGAATGGCGGGCTCCCAGGTGTCGAATTCCCCCATTGAAATGGATGGCGGGTGCCCAGGGGTCGAAATCCCCCATTGAAATAAATGGCGGGCTACCAGGGGTTTAAATCCCCCCTTGAAATGAATGACGGGCTCCCAGGGGTCGAATTCCCTCATTGAAATGAATGGCGGGCGACCAGGAGTCAAAATCACCCAATGAAATAAATTGCGGGCTACCAGGGTTTAAAATCCCCCATTGAAATGAATGGCGGACGCCCAGGGGTCGAAATCCCCCAATGAAATGAAATGCGGGTGCCTAGGGGTCGAAATCCCCCATTGAAATGAATAGCTGGCTCCCAGTGGTCGAAATCCCCCATTGAAATGAATGACGGGCTCCTAGGTTTAGAAATCCCCCATTGAAATGAAAGGCTGGTTCCCAGTGGTCGAAATCCCCCATTGAAATGAATGGAGGGCTCCCAGGGGTCGAAATCCCTCATTGAAATGAATGGCGGGCTACCAGGGGGCGTAATCCCCCATTGAAATGTATGGCGGGCTACCAGGGGTCGAAATCCCCCATTGAAATGAATGGCAAAAGCCCAGGGGTCGAAATCCCCCATTGAAATGAATGACGGGCTCCAAGGAGTCGAAATCCCCCATTGAAATGAATGGCGGGCTCACAGGGGTCATATCCCCAAATGAAATGAATGGCGGGATACTAGGGGTCGAAATCCCCCATTGAAATGAATGGCGGGCGCCCAGGGGTCGAAATCCCTAATTGAAATGAATGGCGGGCTACCATGGGTCGAAATCCCCAATTGAAATGTTTGGCGGGCTACCAGGGGTTGAATTCCCCCATTTAAATGAATGGTGGGCTCCCAGGGGATGAAATCCCCCATAGGAATGAATGGCGGGTTACCAGGGGTTGAAATCCCCCATTGAAATTAATGGAGGGCTCCCAGGGATCGAGATCCCCCCATAGGAATGAATGGCGTGGGCGCCTAGGGGTCGAAATCCCCCATTGAAATGAATGGCTGGCTTCCGGTGGTCGAAATCCCCCATTGAAATGAATGGCGGGCATCCAGGGGTCGAATTCCCTCATTTAAATGAATGGTGGGCGCCTAGGGGTCAAAATAGCCCATTGAAATGAATGGCTGGCTCCCAGTGGTCGAAATCCCCCATTGAAATGAATGGTGGGCTACCAGGGGTCGAAATCCCCCATTGAAATGAATGGCGGGCGCCCAGGGGTCGAAATCCCGCAATGAAACGAATGGCGGGCTACCAGGGGTCGAAATCCCCCATTGAAATGAATGGTGGGCTACAAGGGGTCGAATTCCCCCATTTAAATGAATGGTGGGTTCCCAGGGGTCGAAATCTTCCACTGAAATGAATGGCGGGGGCGCCTAGGGGTCAAAATTCCCCATTGAAATGAATGGCTGGCTCCAAGTGGTCGAAATCCCCCATTGAAATGAATGGCGGGCTCCCAGGGGTCGAATTCCCCCATTGAAATGGATGGCGGGTGCCCAGGGGTCGAAATCTCCCATTGAAATAAATGGCGGGCTACCAGGGGTTTAAATCCCCCCTTGAAATGAATGACGGGCTCCCAGGGGTCGAATTCCCTCATTGAAATGAATGGCGGGCGACCAGGAGTCAAAATCACCCAATGAAATAAATTGCGGGCTACCAGGGTTTAAAATCCCCCATTGAAATGAATGGCGGGCGCCTAGGGGTCGAATTCCCCCATTGAAATGAATGGCTGGCTCCCAGTGGTCGAAATCCCCCATTGAAATGAATGACGGGCTCCAAGGGGTCGAAATCCCCCATTGAAATTAATGACGGGCTCCAAGGGGTCGAAATCCCCCATTGCAATGAATGGCGGGCACCCAGGGGTCAAAATCCCCCAATGAAATGAATGGCGGGCTACCAGGGGTCGAAATCCCCCATTGAAATGAATGGCGAGCGCCCAGGGGTCGAAATCCCCCATTGAAATGAATGGCGGGCGCCCAGGGGTCGAAATCCCCCATTGAAATGAATGGCGGGCCCACTTGTGTCAAAATCCCCCAATGAAATGAATGGCGGGCTACCAGGGGTCGAAATCCCCCATTGAAATGAATGGCGGGCGCCCAGGGGTCGATTTCCCCCTCTTAAATGAATGATGGGCTCCCAGGGGTTGAAATCCCCCATAGGAATGAATGGCGGGTTACCAGGGGTTGAAATCCCCCATTGAATTGAATGGCGGGCTACCAGGAATCGAGATTCCGCCATTGAAATGAATGGCGGACGCCCAGGGGTCGAAATCCCCCAATGAAATGAAATGCGGGTGCCTAGGGGTTGAAATCCCCCATTGAAATGAATAGCTGGCTCCCAGTGGTCGAAATCCCCCATTGAAATGAATGACGGGCTCCTAGGGGTAGAAATCCCCCATTGAAATGAAAGGCTGGCTCCCAGTGGTCGAAATCCCCCATTGAAATGAATGGAGGGCTCCCAGGGTCCGAAATCCCTCATTGAAATGAATGGCGGGCTACCAGGGGGCGTAATCCCCCATTGAAATGTATGGCGGGCTACCAGGGGTCGAAATCCCCCATTGAAATGAATGGCGAGCACCCAGGGGTCGAAATCCCCCATTGAAATGAATGGCGGGCTCCAAGGAGTCGAAATCCCCCATTGAAATGAATGGCGGGCTCACAGGGGTCATATCCCCAAATGAAATGAATGGCGGGATACTAGGGGTCGAAATCCCCCATTGAAATGAATGGTGGGCGCCCAGGGGTCGAAATCCCTCATTGAAATGAATGGCGGGCTACCATGGGTCGAAATCCCCCATTGAAATGTTTGGCAGGCTACCAGGGGTCGAATTCCCCCATTTAAATGAATGGTGGGCTCCCAGGGGTTGAAATCCCCCATAGGAATGAATGGCGAGTTACCAGGGGTTGAAATCCCCCATTGAAATTAATGGAGGGCTCCCAGGGATCGAGATCCCCCCATAGGAATGAATGGCGAGGGCGCCTAGGGGTCGAAATCCCCCATTGAAATGAATGGCTGGCTTCCAGTGGGCGAAATCCCCCATTGAAATGAATGGCGGGCTACCAGGGGTTGAAATCCCCCATTGAAATGAATGGCGGGCATCCAGGGGTAGAATTCCCTCATTTAAATGAATGGTGGGCGCCTAGGGGTCGAAATAGCCCATTGAAATGAATGGCTGGCTCCCAGTGGTCGAAATCCCCCATTGAAATGAATGGTGGGCTACCAGGGGTCGAATTCCCCCATTGAAATGAATTGCGGGCGCCCAGGAATCAAAATCCCCCAATGAAATGAATGGCGGGCTACCAGGGGTAGAAATCCCCCATTGAAGTGAATGGCGGGCGCCCAGGGGTCGAAATCCCGCAATGAAACGAATGGCGGGCTACTAGGGGTCGAAATCCCCCATTGAAATGAATGGTGGGCTACCAGGGGTCGAATTCCCCTTTTTAAATGAATGGTGGGCTCCCAGGGGTCGAAATCTTCCATTGAAATGAATGGCGGGGTCACCTAGGGGTCAAAATTCCCCATTGAAATGAATGGCTGGCCCTCAGTGGTCGAAATCCCCCATTGAAATGAATGGCGGGCTCCCAGGGGTCGAATTCCCCCATTGAAATGGATGGCGGGTGCCCAGGGGTCGAAATCCCCCATTGAAATAAATGGCGGGTTACCAGGGGTTTAAATCCCCCCTTGAAATGAATGACGGGCTCCCAGGGGTCGAATTCCCTCATTGAAATGAATGGCGGGCGACCAGGAGTCAAAATCACCCAATGAAATAAATTGCGGGCTACCAGGGTTTAAAATCCCCCATTGAAATGAATGGCGGACGCCCAGGGGTCGAAATCCCCCAATGAAATGAAATGCGGGTGCCTAGGGGTCGAAATCCCCCATTGAAATGAATAGCTGGCTCCCAGTGGTCGAAATCCCCCATTGAAATGAATGACGGAATCCTAGGTTTAGAAATCCCCCATTGAAATGAAAGGCTGGTTCCCAGTGGTTGAAATCCCCCATTGAAATGAATGGAGGGCTCCCAGGGGTCGAAATCCCTCATTGAAATGAATGGCGGGCTACCAGGGGGCGTAATCCCCCATTGAAATGTATGGCGGGCTACCAGGGGTCGAAATCCCCCATTGAAATGAATGGCGAGCGCCCAGGGGTCGAAATCCCCCATTGAAATGAATGACGGGCTCCAAGGAGTAAAAATCCCCCATTGAAATGAATGTCGGGCTCACAGGGGTCATATCCCCAAATGAAATGAATGGCGGGATACTAGGGGTCGAAATCCCCCATTGAAATGAATGGCGGGCGCCCAGGGGTCGAAATCCCTCATTGAAATGAATGGCGGGCTACCATGGGTCGAAATCCCCAATTGAAATGTTTGGCGGGCTACCAGGGGTCGAATTCGCCCATTTAAATGAATGGTGGGCTCCCAGGGGATGAAATCCCCCATAGGAATGAATGGCGGATTACCAGGGGTTGAAATCCCCCATTGAAATTAATGGAGGGCTCCCAGGGATCGAGATCCCCCCATAGGAATGAATGGCGAGGGCGCCTAGGGGTCGAAATCCCCCATTGAAATGAATGGCTGGCTTCCAGTGGTCGAAATCCCCCATTGAAATGAATGGCGGGCATCCAGGGGTCGAATTCCCTCATTTAAATGAATGGTGGGCGCCTAGGGGTCGAAATAGCCCATTGAAATGAATGGTGGGCGCCTAGGGGTCGAAATAGCCCATTGAAATGAATGGCTGGCTCCCAGTGGTCGAAATCCCCCATTGAAATGAATGGTGGGCTACCAGGGGTCGAAATCCCCCATTGAAATGAATGGCGGGCCCCCAGGGGTCGAAATCCCGCAATGAAAAGAATGGCGGGCTACCAGGGGTCGAAATTCCCCATTGAAATGAATGGTGGGCTACAAGGGGTCGAATTCCCCCACTTAAATGAATGGTGGGCTCCCAGGGGTCGAAATCTTCCACTGAAATGAATGGCGGGGGCGCCTAGGGGTCAAAATTCCCCATTGAAATGTATGGCTGGCTCCCAGTGGTCGAAAGCCCCCATTGAAATTATTGGCGGGCTCCCAGGGGTCGAATTCCCCCATTGAAATGGATGGCGGGTGCCCAGGGGTCGAAATCCCCCATTGAAATAAATGGCGGGCTACCAGGGGTTTAAATCCCCCCTTGAAATGAATGACGGGCTCCCAGGGGTCGAATTCCCTCATTGAAATGAATGGCGGGCGACCAGGAGTCAAAATCACCCAATGAAATAAATTGCGGGCTACCAGGGTTTAAAATCCCCCATTGAAATGAATGGCGGACGCCCAGGGGTCGAAATCCCCCAATGAAATGAAATGCGGGTGCCTAGGGGTCGAAATCCCCCATTGAAATGAATAGCTGGCTCCCAGTGGTCGAAATCCCCCATTGAAATGAATGACGGGCTCCTAGGTTTAGAAATCCCCCATTGAAATGAAAGGCTGGTTCCCAGTGGTCGAAATCCCCCATTGAAATGAATGGAGGGCTCCCAGGGGTCGAAATCCCTCATTGAAATGAATGGCGGGCTACCAGGGGGCGTAATCCCCCATTGAAATGAATGACGGGCTCCAAGGAGTCGAAATCCCCCATTGAAATGAATGGCGGGCGCCCAGGGGTCGAAATCCCGCAATGAAACGAATGGCGGGCTACCAGGGGTCGAAATCCCCCATTGAAATGAATGGTGGGCTACAAGGGGTCGAATTCCCCCATTTAAATGAATGGTGGGCTCCCAGGGGTCGAAATCTTCCACTGAAATGAATGGCGGGGGCGCCTAGGGGTCAAAATTCCCCATTGAAATGAATGGCTGGCTCCCAGTGGTCGAAATCCCCCATTGAAATGAATGGCGGGCTCCCAGGGGTCGAATTCCCCCATTGAAATGGATGGCGGGTGCCCAGGGGTCAAAATCTCCCATTGAAATAAATGGCGGGCTACCAGGGGTTTAAATCCCCCCTTGAAATGAATGACGGGCTCCCAGGGGTCGAATTCCCTCATTGAAATGAATGGCGGGCGACCAGGAGTCAAAATCACCCAATGAAATAAATTGCGGGCTACCAGGGTTTAAAATCCCCCATTGAAATGAATGGCGGGCGCCTAGGGGTCGAATTCCCCCATTGAAATGAATGGCTGACTCCCAGGGGTCAAAATCCCCCAATGAAATGAATGGCGGGCTACCAGGGGTCGAAATCCCCCAATAAAATGAATGGCTGGCTACCAGGGGTCGAAATCCCCCATTGAAATGAATGGCGGGCTCCCAGGGGTCGAAATCCCCCATTGAAATGAAATGCTGGCTCCCAGTGGTCGAAATCCCCCATTGAAATGAATGGCGGGCGCCCAGGGGGCGAAATCTCCCATTTAAATAAATGGCTGGCTACCAGTGGTGGAATGGCGGGCTCCCAGGGTTTGAATTCCCCCATTAAAATAATTGGCGGGCTCCCAGGGGTCGAATTCCCTCATTGAAATGAATGGTGGGCGCCCAGGGGTTTGAAATCCCCCATTGAAATGAATGGCTGGCTCCCAGTGGTCGAAATCCCCCATTGAAATGAATGGCGGGCTCCCAGGGTTCGAATTCCCCCATTAAAATGAATGGCGGGCACCCAGTAGTCGAATTCCCCCATTAAAATGAATGGCGGGCACCTAGGGGTCGAAATCCCCAATTGAAATTAATGGTAGGCTACCAGGGGTCGAAATCCCCCATTGAAATGAATGTTGGGCTCCCAGGGGTCGAATTCCCTCATTGAAATGAATGGCCGGGCTACCAGGGGTCGAAATCCCCCATTTAAATAAATGGCGGGCTCACAGGGGTCGAAATCCCCCATTGAAATGAATGGCGGGTGCCCAGTGGTCGAAATCTCCCATTGAAATGAATGGCGGGCTACCAGGGGTCGAATTCCCCCATTGAAATGAATGGCGGGCGCCCAGTGGTCGAAATCCCCCATTGAAATGAATGGCGGGCTACCAGGGGTCGAATAACCCCATTGAAATGAATGGCGGGCTCCCAGGGGTCGAAATCGCCCATTGGAATGAATGGCGGGCGCCCAAGTGTCGAAATCCCCCATTAAAATGAATTGCGGGCTCCCAGGGGTCGAAATCCCCCAATAAAATGAATGGCGGGCTACCAGGGGTCGAATAACCCCATTGAAATGAATGGCGGGCTACCAGGGGTCGAATTCCCCCATTGAAATGAATGGCGGGCGCCCAGTGGTCGAATTCCCCCATTAAAATGAATGGCGGGCTCCCAGGGGTCGAAATCCCCCAATAAAATGAATGACTTGCTACCAGGGGTCGAAATCCCCTATTGAAATGAATGGCGGGCTCCCAGGGGTCGAAATCCCCCATTGAAATAAATGGGGGGCTCACAGGGGTCGAATGGCGGGCTTCCAGGGTTCGAATTCCCCCATTGAAATGAATGGCTGGCTACCAGGGGTCGAATGGCGCGCTCACAGGGTTCTAATTCCCCCATTGAAATGAATGGCGGGCTACCAGGGGTCGAATGGCGGGCTCACAGGGTTCGAATTCCCCCATTGAAATGAATGGCTGGCTACGAGGGGTCGAATGGCGGGCGCCCAGGGGTCGAAATCCCCCATTGAAATTATTGGCGGGCGCCCAGGGGTCGAATTCCCCCATTGAAATGAATGGCGGGCCCCCAGGGCTCAAAATCGCCCATTGAAATGAATGGCGGGCACCCAGGGGTCGAAATCCCCCATTGAAATGAATGGCTGGCTCCCAGTGGTCGAAATCCCCCATTGAAATGAATGGCTTGCTTCCAGTGGTCGAAATCCCCCATTGAAATGAATGGCGGGCATCCAGGGGTCGAATTCCCTCATTTAAATGAATGGTGGGCGCCTAGGGGTCAAAATAGCCCATTGAAATGAATGGCTGGCTCCCAGTGGTCGAAATCCCCCATTGAAATGAATGGTGGGCTACCAGGGGTCGAAATCCCCCATTGAAATGAATGGCGGGCGCCCAGGGGTCGAAATCCCGCAATGAAACGAATGGCGGGCTACCAGGGGTCGAAATCCCCCATTGAAATGAATGGTGGGCTACAAGGGGTCGAATTCCCCCATTTAAATGAATGGTGGGCTCCCAGGGGTCGAAATCTTCCACTGAAATGAATGGCGGGGGCGCCTAGGGGTCAAAATTCCCCATTGAAATGAATGGCTGGCTCCCAGTGGTCGAAATCCCCCATTGAAATGAATGGCGGGCTCCCAGGGGTTGAATTCCCCCATTGAAATGGATGGCGGGTGCCCAGGGGTCGAAATCTCCCATTGAAATAAATGGCGGGCTACCAGGGGTTTAAATCCCCCCTTGAAATGAATGACGGGCTCCCAGGGGTCGAATTCCCTCATTGAAATGAATGGCGGGCGACCAGGAGTCAAAATCACCCAATGAAATAAATTGCGGGCTACCAGGGTTTAAAATCCCCCATTGAAATGAATGGCGGGCGCCTAGGGGTCGAATTCCCCCATTGAAATGAATGGCTGACTCCCAGGGGTCAAAATCCCCCAATGAAATGAATGGCGGGCTACCAGGGGTCGAAATCCCCCATTGAAATGAATGCCGGGCTCCCAGTGGTCGAAATCCCCCATTGAAATGAATGGCGGGTTACCAGGGGTCGATTTCCCCCATTTAAATGAATGGTGGGCTCCCAGGGGTCGAAATCCCCCATAGGAATGAATGGCGGGTTACCAGGGGTTGAAATCCCCCATTAAAATGAATGGCGGGCTCCCAGGGGTCGAATTCCCCCATTAAAATGAATGGCGGGCTCCCAGGGGTCGAATTCCCCCATTGAAATGAATTGGGGGCTCACAGGGGTCGAATGGCAGGCTTCCAGGGTTCGAATTCCACCATTGAAATGAATGGCTGGCTACCAGGGGTCGAATGGCGGGCTCACAGGGTTCGAATTCCCCCATTGAAATGAATGGCTGGCTACCAGGGGTCGAATGCGGGCGCCCAGGGGTCGAAATCCCCCATTGAAATGAATGGCGGGCGCCCAGGGGTCGAATTCCCCCATTGAAATGAATGGCGGGCCCCCAGGGCTCAAAATCGCCCATTGAAATGAATGGCGGGCACCCAGGGGTCGAAATCCCCCATTGAAATGAATGGCGGGCTCCCAGGGGTCGAAATCCCTTATTGAAATGAATGGCGGGCTACCAGGGGTCGAAATCCCCCAATAAAATGAATGGCTGGCTACCAGGGGTCGATATCCCCCATTGAAATGAATGGCGGGCTCCCTGGGGTCGAAATCCCCCATTGAAATGAATGGGGGGCTCACAGGGGTCGAATGGCGGGCTTCCAGGGTTCGAATTCCCCCATTAAAATGAAAAGCTGGCTACCAGGGGTCGAATGGGGCGCTCACAGGGTTCGAATTCCCCCATTGAAATGAATGGCGGGCTCCCAGGGGTCGAAATCCCCCATTGAAATGAATGGCGGGCGCCTAGGGGTCGAAATCCCCCATTGAAATGAAATGCTGTCTCCCAGTGGTCGAAATCCCCCAATGAAATGAATGGCGGGCGCCTAGGGGTCGAAATCCCCCATTGAAATGAATGGCTGGCTCCCAGTGGTCGAAATCCCCCATTGAAATGAATGGCGGAAGCCCAGGGGTCGAAATCCACCTTTAAAATGAAAGGCTGGCTACCAGGGGTCAAAATCCCCCATTGAAATGAATGGCGGGCGCCCAGGAGTCAAAATCCCCCAATGAAATGAATGGAGGGCTACCAGGGGTCGAAATCCCCCATTGAAATGAATTGTGGGCGCCTAGGGTTCGAAATCACCCATTGAAATGAATGGCTGGCTCCCAGTTGTCGAAATCCCCCATTGAAATGAATGTCTAGCTACCAGGGGTCGAATTCCCCCATTGAAATGAATGGCGGGCGCCCAGTGGTCGAAATCCCCCATTGAAATGAATGGCGGGCTACCAGGGGTCGAATAACCCCATTGAAATGAATGGCGGGCTCCCAGGGGTCGAATTCACCCATTGAAATGAATTGGGGGCTCACAGGGGTCGAATGGCAGGCTTCCAGCTTTCGAATTCCACCATTGAAAAGATTGGATGGCTACAAGGGGTCGAATGGCGGGCTCACAGGGTTCGAATTCCCCCATTGAAATGAATGGCTGGCTACCAGGGGTCGAATGGCGGGCGCCCAGGGGTCGAAATCCCCCATTGAAATGAATGGCGGGCGCCCAGGGGTCGAATTCCCCCATTGAAATTAATGGTAGGCTACCAGGGGTCGAAATCCCCCATTGAAATGAATGGCGGGCTCCCAGGGGTCGAAATCCCCCATTGAAATGAATGGGGGGCTCACAGGGGTCGAATGGCGGGCTTCCAGGGTTCGAATTCCCCCATTGAAATGAATGGCTGGCTACCAGGGGTCGAATGGGGCGCTCACAGGGTTCGAATTCCCCCATTGAAATGAATGGCGGGCTCCCAGGGGTCGAAATCCCCCATTGAAATGAATGGCGGGCGCCTACGGGTCGAAATCCCCCATTGAAATGAAATGCTGGCTCCCAGTGGTCGAAATCCCCCAATGAAATGAATGGCGGGCGCCTAGGGGTCGAAATCCCCCATTGAAATGAATGGCTGGCTCCCAGTGGTCGAAATCCCCCATTGAAATGAATGGCGGGCGCCCAGGGGTCGAAATCCCCCATTGAAATGAATGGCTGGCTCCCAGTGGTCGAAATCCCCCATTGAAATGAATGGCGGGCTCCCAGGGTACGAATTCCCCCATTAAAATGAATGGCGGGCACCCAGGAGTCGAATTCCCCCATTAAAATGAATGGCAGGCACCTAGGGGTCGAAATCCCCAATTGAAATTAATGGTGGGCTACCAGGGGTCGAAATCCCCCATTGAAATGAATGGCGGGCTCCCAGGGGTCGAAATCACTTATTGAAATGAATGGCGGGCTACCAGGGGTCGAAATCCCCCAATAAAATGAATGGCTGGCTACCAGGGGTCGAAATCCCCCATTGAAATGAATGGCGGGCACCCAGGGGTCGAAATCCCCCATTGAAATGAATGGGGGGCTCACAGGGGTCGAATGGCGGGCTTCCAGGGTTCGAATTCCCCCATTGAAATGAATGGCTGGCTACCAGGGGTCGAATGGGGCGCTCACAGGGTTCGAATTCCCCCATTGAAATGAATGGCGGGCTCCCAGGGGTCGAAATCCCCCATTGAAATGAATGGCGGGCGCCTAGGGGTCGAAATCCCCCATTGAAATGAAATGCTGGCTCCCAGTGGTCGAAATCCCCCATTGAAATGAATGGCGGGCGCCTAGGGTTCGAAATCCCCCATTGAAATGAATGGCTGGCTCCCAGTGGTCGAAATCCCCCATTGAAATGATTGGCGGGCGCCCAGGGGTCGAAATCCACCATTGAAATGAATGGCGGGCGCCCAGGAGTCAAAATCCCCCAATGAAATGAATGGCGGGATACCAGGGGTCAAAATCCCCCATTGAAATGAATTGTGGGCGCCTAGGGTTCGAAATCCCCCATTGAAATGAATGGCTGGCTCCCAGTTGTCGAAATCCCCCATTGAAATGAATGTCGGGCTACCAGGGGTTGAATTCCCCCATTGAAATGAATGGCGGGCGCCCAGGGGTCGAAATCGCCCATTGAAATGAATGGCGGGCGCCCAGGGGTCGAAATCCCCTATTGAAATAAATGGCTGGCTACCAGTGGTCGAATGGCGGGCTCCCACGGTTTGAATTCCCCCATTAAAATGAATGGCGGGCTCCCGGGTGTCGAATTCCCTCATTGAGATGAATAGCCGGGCTACCAGGGGTCGAAATCCCCCGTTTAAATAAATGGCGGGCTCACAGGGGTCGAAATCCCCCATTGAAATGAATGGCGGGTGCCCAGTGGTCGAAATCCCCCATTGAAATGAATGGCGGGCTACCAGGGGTCGAATTCCCCCATTTAAATGAATGGCGGGCGCCCAGTGGTCGAAATCCCCCATTGAAATGAATGGCGGGCTACCAGGGGTCGAATAACCCCATTGAAATGAATGGCGGGCTCCCAGGGGTCGAAATCGCCCATTGGAATGAATGGCGGGCGCCCAGGGGTCGATTTCCCCCATTGAAATTAATGGCGGGCGCCCAGGAATCAAAATGCCCCAATGAAATGAATGTCGGGCTACCAGATGTCGAAATCCCCCATTGAAATGAATGGCGGGCGCCCAGGGGTCGAAATCCCGCAATGAAATAAATGGCGGGCTACCAGGGGTCGAAATCCCCCATTGAAATGAATGGCGGGCTCCCAGTGGTTGAAATCCCCCATTGAAATTAATGGCGGGCTACCAGGGGTCGAATTCCCCCATTTAAATGAATGGTGGGCGCCCAGGGGTCGAAATCCCCCATTGAAATGAATGGCGGGCTATCAGGGATCGAGATTCCCCCATAGAAATGAATGGTGGGCTCCCAGTGGTCGAAATCCCCCATTGAAATGAATGGCGGGCTACCAGGGGTCAAATTCCCCCATTTATATGAATGGTGGGCTCCTAGGGGTCGAAATCCCCCATAGGAATGAATGGCAGGTTACCAGAGGTTGAATTCCCCCATTGAAATTAAAGGCGGGCTACCAGGAATCGAGATTCCCCCATAGGAATGAATGGCGGGGGCGCTTAGGGGTCGAAATCCCCCATTGAAATGAATGGCTGGCTCCCAGTGGTCGAAATCCCCCATTGAAATGAATGGCGGGCGACCAGGAGTCAAAATCCCCCATTGAAATGAATGGCGGGCGCCTAGGGGTCGAAATCACCCATTGAAATGAATGGCTGGCTCCCAGTGGTCGAAATCCCGCAATGAAACGAATGGCGGGCTACCAGGGGTCGAAATCCCCCATTGAAATGAATGGCGGGCTACCAGGGGTCGAATTCCCCCATTTAAATGAATGGTGGGCTCCCAGGGGTCGAAATCTTCCACTGAAATGAATGGCGGGTGCCGAGGAATCAAAATCCCCTAATGAAATGAATGGCGGGCTACCAGGGGTCGAAATCTCACATTGAAATGAATGGCGGGGGCGCCTAGGGGTCGAAATCCCCCATTGAAATGAATGGCTGGCTCTCAGTGGTCGAAATCCCCCATTGAAATGAATGGCGGGCGCCCAGGGGTCAAAATCCCCCAATGAAATGAATGGCGGGCTCCCAGGGGTCGAATTCCCCCATTGAAATGGTTGGCGGGCTCCCAGTGGTTGAAATCCCCCTTTTGAAATTAATGGCGGGCTACCAGGGGTCGAATTCCCCCATTTAAATGAATGGTGGGCTCCCAGGGGTCGAAATCCCCCATAGGAATGAATGGCGGGTTACCAGGGGTTGAAATCCCCCATTGAAATGAATGGCGGGCGCCTAGGGGTCGAAATCCCCCATTGAAATGAATGGCTGGCTCCCAGTGGTCGAAATCCCCCATTGAAATGAATGGCTGGCTCCCAGTGGTCGAAATCCCCCATTGAAATGAATGGTGGGCTCCCAGAGGTCGAATTCCCCTATTGAAATGAATGGCGGGCGCCCAGGAATCAAAATCCCCCAATGAAATGAATGGCGGGCTACCAGATGTCGAAATCCCCCATTGAAATGAATGGTGGGCGCCCAGGGGTCGAAATCCCCCATTGAAATGAATGGCGGGCTATCAGGGATCGAGATTCCCCCATAGAAATGAATGGTGGGCTCCCAGTGGTCGAAATCCCCCATTGAAATGAAATGCTGGCTCCCAGTGGTCGAAATCCCCCATTGAAATGAATGGCGGGCGCCTAGGGGTCGAAATCCCCCATTGAAATGAATGGCTGGCTCCCAGTGGTCGAAATCCCCCATTGAAATGATTGGCGGGCGCCCAGGGGTCGAAATCCACCATTGAAATGAATGGCGGGCGCCCAGGAGTCAAAATCCCCCAATGAAATGAATGGCGGGCTACCAGGGGTCAAAATCCCCCATTGAAATGAATTGTGGGCGCCTAGGGTTCGAAATCCCCCATTGAAATGAATGGCTGGCTCCCAGTTGTCGAAATCCCCCATTGAAATGAATGTCGGGCTACCAGGGGTTGAATTCCCCCATTGAAATGAATGGCGGGCGCCCAGGGGTCGAAATCGCCCATTGAAATGAATGGCGGGCGCCCAGGGGTCGAAATCCCCTATTGAAATAAATGGCTGGCTACCAGTGGTCGAATGGCGGGCTCCCACGGTTTGAATTCCCCCATTAAAATGAATGGCGGGCTCCCGGGTGTCGAATTCCCTCATTGAAATGAATAGCCGGGCTACCAGGGGTCGAAATCCCCCATTTAAATAAATGGCGGGCTCACAGGGGTCGAAATCCCCCATTGAAATGAATGGCGGGTGCCCAGTGGTCGAAATCCCCCATTGAAATGAATGGCGGGCTACCAGGGGTCGAATTCCCCCATTTAAATGAATGGCGGGCGCCCAGTGGTCGAAATCCCCCATTGAAATGAATGGCGGGCTACCAGGGGTCGAATAACCCCATTGAAATGAATGGCGGGCTCCCAGGGGTCGAAATCGCCCATTGGAATGAATGGCGGGCGCCCAGGGGTCGAATTCCCCCATTGAAATTAATGGCGGGCGCCCAGGAATCAAAATGCCCCAATGAAATGAATGTCGGGCTACCAGATGTCGAAATCCCCCATTGAAATGAATGGCGGGCGCCCAGGGGTCGAAATCCCGCAATGAAATAAATGGCGGGCTACCAGGGGTCGAAATCCCCCATTGAAATGAATGGCGGGCTCCCAGTGGTTGAAATCCCCCATTGAAATTAATGGCGGGCTACCAGGGGTCGAATTCCCCCATTTAAATGAATGGTGGGCGCCCAGGGGTCGAAATCCCCCATTGAAATGAATGGCGGGCTATCAGGGATCGAGATTCCCCCATAGAAATGAATGGTGGGCTCCCAGTGGTCGAAATCCCCCATTGAAATGAATGGCGGGCTACCAGGGGTCAAATTCCCCCATTTATATGAATGGTGGGCTCCTAGGGGTCGAAATCCCCCATAGGAATGAATGGCAGGTTACCAGAGGTTGAATTCCCCCAATGAAATTAAAGGCGGGCTACCAGGAATCGAGATTCCCCCATAGGAATGAATGGCGGGGGCGCTTAGGGGTCGAAATCCCCCATTGAAATGAATGGCTGGCTCCCAGTGGTCGAAATCCCCCATTGAAATGAATGGCGGGCGACCAGGAGTCAAAATCCCCCATTGAAATGAATGGCGGGCGCCTAGGGGTCGAAATCACCCATTGAAATGAATGGCTGGCTCCCAGTGGTCGAAATCCCGCAATGAAACGAATGGCGGGCTACCAGGGGTCGAAATCCCCCATTGAAATGAATGGCGGGCTACCAGGGGTCGAATTCCCCCATTTAAATGAATGGTGGGCTCCCAGGGGTCGAAATCTTCCACTGAAATGAATGGCGGGTGCCGAGGAATCAAAATCCCCTAATGAAATGAATGGCGGGCTACCAGGTGTCGAAATCTCATATTGAAATGAATGGCGGGGGCGCCTAGGGGTCGAAATCCCCCATTGAAATGAATGGCTGGCTCTCAGTGGTCGAAATCCCCCATTGAAATGAATGGCGGGCGCCCAGGGGTCAAAATCCCCCAATGAAATGAATGGCGGGCTCCCAGGGGTCGAATTCCCCCATTGAAATGGTTGGCGGGCTCCCAGTGGTTGAAATCCCCCTTTTGAAATTAATGGCGGGCTACCGGGGGTCGAATTCCCCCATTTAAATGAATGGTGGGCTCCCAGGGGTCGAAATCCCCCATAGGAATGAATGGCGGGTTACCAGGGGTTGAAATCCCCCATTGAAATGAATGGCGGGCGCCTAGGGGTCGAAATCCCCCATTGAAATGAATGGCTGGCTCCCAGTGGTCGAAATCCCCCATTGAAATGAATGGCTGGCTCCCAGTGGTCGAAATCCCCCATTGAAATGAATGGTGGGCTCCCAGAGGTCGAATTCCCCTATTGAAATGAATGGCGGGCGCCCAGGAATCAAAATCCCCCAATGAAATGAATGGCGGGCTACCAGATGTCGAAATCCCCCATTGAAATGAATGGTGGGCGCCCAGGGGTCGAAATCCCCCATTGAAATGAATGGCGGGCTATCAGGGATCGAGATTCCCCCATAGAAATGAATGGTGGGCTCCCAGTGGTCGAAATCCCCCATTGAAATGAATGGCGGGCTACCAGGTGTCGAATTCCCCCATTTATATGAATGGTGGGCTCCTAGGGGTCGAAATCCCCCATAGGAATGAATGGCAGGTTACCAGAGGTTGAAATCCCCCATTGAAATTAAAGGCGGGCTACCAGGAATCGAGATTCCCCCATAGGAATGAATGGCGGGGGCGCTTAGGGGTCGAAATCCCCCATTGAAATGAATGGCTGGCTCCCAGTGGTCGAAATCCCCCATTGAAATGAATGGCGGGCGACCAGGAATCAAAATCCCCCATTGAAATGAATGGCGGGCGCCTAGGGGTCGAAATCACCCATTGAAATGAATGGCTGGCTCCCAGTGGTCGAAATCCTGCAATGAAACGAATGGCGGGCTACCAGGGGTCGAAATCCCCCATTGAAATGAATGGCGGGCTACCAGGGGTCGAATTCCCCCATTTAAATGAATGGTGGGCTCCCAGGGGTCGAAATCTTCCACTGAAATGAATGGCGGGTGCCGAGGAATCAAAATCCCCCAATGAAATGAATGGCGGGCTACCAGGGGTCGAAATCTCACATTGAAATGAATGGCGGGGGCGCCTAGGGGTCGAAATCCCCCATTGAAATGAATGGCTGGCTCTCAGTGGTCGAAATCCCCCATTGAAATGAATGGCGGGCGCCTAGGGGTCAAAATCCCCCAATGAAATGAATGGCGGGCTCCCAGGGGTCGAATTCCCCCATTGAAATGGATGGCGGGCGCCCAGGGGTCGAAATCCCCCATTTAAATAAATGGCGGGCTACCAGGGGTTTAAATCCCCCATTGAAATGAATGACGGGCTCCCAGGGGTCGAATTCCCTCATTGAAATGAATGGCGGGCGACCAGGAGTCAAAATCCCCCAATGAAATAAATTGCGGGCTACCAGGGGTCGAAATCCCCCATTGAAATGAATGGCGGGCGCCTAGGGGTCGAAATCCCCCATTGAAATGAATGGCTGGCTCCCAGTGGTCGAAATCCCCCATTGAAATGAATGACGGGCACCGAGGGGTCGAAATCCCCCATTGAAATGAATGGCTGGCTCCCAGTGGTCGAAATCCCCAATTGAAATGAATGACGGGCTCTAAGGGGTCGAAATTCCCCATTGAAACGTATGGCGGGCTACCAGGGGTCGAATTCACCTATTGAAATGAATGGCGGGCGCCCAGGGGTCAAAATCCCCCAATGAAATGAATGGCGGGCGCCCAGGGGTCGAAATCCCCCATTAAAATTAATGACGGTCTCCAAGGGGTCGAAATCCCCCATTGGAATGAATGGCGGGCTCGCAGGGGTCGAATTCCCCCATTGAAATGGATGGCGGGCTGTGAAGTTGCTTAAAACAGTAGTCTTTACATTATGTGTATTTTAACTCTTTGACTGCCAGACGTTTTCAAAAACGGGTTGTCGCCAGTGCCAGCCGATTTAAGCATTTTGAGTGATCTTTCAAGGTCCACAGAAAATCTTGTGTTTGGACTATGGAAACACACATACTACCAAATGAAAGATTGGACTCTCAGCTTTTATCAGAAAAAAAAGTTTGTTTCTACCTTATTCCGTTCTTCAGTAATCAACAATAGAAAATGGTTACTTTCACCGAAATTCTCTCTTTTGAAACAAAAAACGAAGAAAAAGAGCTTTTTGTGAAACGATGTTATTTCATGCACTCTAGTGAATTGTACACTTCTTTTTGTCAATGAATGATGCCACAAACACCTAAATAGTGCTTTACTTCTGTAAAACGCTTTCACCAACAATGAAAAAGTGTTTTTAGTTTGCAAAATACGTTTATTTCCATTCAACAGTGTAACAATTTGACAAAACAATTTCGCAAACTATTTACAAATGTGTGCAACTGTGGTACTACTTACAATTATGTGGATGTTTCAAATACAGTTTTTCTTTTTGTAACGCTCTCCTGCGTGCAAGGAGACGCCAGGACGCGCACAACAGTTTACTTTCACTTTCACATTGGTCCGTTTTGCATGCAAACGTTACACTTTCTTGACGGCCTTTTTTTCCGGGGAATAAAAAGCAAGTAGCAGACTGTACACACTTCCTCCGATGAATATGCATTGGACTCGGGGCACTCTCCGTCGTCCGATCGAGCGTCCGCCTGTGCGTGCTCGGTTGCGTTCCGCGTTACGACACCGTCATAGCCGCCGCGTCAGCGGTTCCAATTTCGCCGTCAAGCTCGGATTCACCTTCATCATCATCGAGGATGATCACCGTCGTCATCAATGTACTATTTTAGCGTTGGTCGATGCCTTTCGTCTTGTAAGTGTAGAGCTGCTTGCAAACGCTCGCCATTGCCCGTTCCCTCCTCCATCTAGCTCCATCTAACGTCTTCTACTGCCGCGTCAATGCTTTCCAACCACGGAGTCACCCTCATCTTCATCATCTATGATGATCATCGTCGTCAACAATGTGCTTTTTCAGCGATGCTTTTGGTCTTTGAAAAAAACGTCTCGGGCATGAGCTCCTCGCGACCGGCCGCCATTTTTCCTTTGTCTTCCATTCTCATCTCCTGCTCGACGCTCTAGCTCCGCCTCTACTGACGCCCACCCGATCTTGTCAAAAGAGAGTCATCGCTGCCCTCTAGGGGCCAAAAATAGTCATTAGGCTCAAAAAACCTGCTTAAAACTTTCAGGAGAGCTCTGCAAGCCTTCCCAGCACCCGTTTAAAAAAAAATAAATAAATAAATGGGAGGACGTCTTTTAACGTCTTTGGCGCTCCTCCGTAGGTTTTTGCAGAACGTCATTTAACGTCTTTGGCAGTAAAAGAGTTAAAGAATATCCTGTATATATTTTTATGTTTTTATATTATCAACTGTCGTTTAGAGGCGGCGCCTAAGGCGCGGCTCAACTTGCTCAAACTGTTCTGTGTTTTTCCATGACATATGAAAACAGAAACTTAACCATGAAAACAGAAACTTAACCATGTTTATATGAAACTGAAACTTAACTGTAATAAAAGCGACTTGTGGCCGGGGGAGGAGAGGAAGTCGGACGGAGCCGAGCGTGAGTCAACGTCTCACGTCTCCCCTTCTCTCCCCAGCCGCGGTTGCATTGAAACAAAGCACAGCCTCTGCCTCGTTTTTCCTTTGTGCACAGTCGGTAACTAAGGGGATCTGTAATATCAGACCCAACATTTAACTGGTGCCAAAACCCGGGACCTGCATCTGGACGGACGACCGCCGCCGAACCGAGGACACCGAGAATCTGTCGACAGCGTCTCCCCTTGCGGGACGGGTCTCCCCGCTCCGGCCCCGGCCGTTCGCCCGGACACCGGGTCCTACGAACCAGACCGGCACCGAGGACTAACAGGTATTATGCTGTTTAATTATCACGATTTACACAAAAGTTTGAAAAAGGAACACTAAATATGCTGTAGAAGTAACATAAAATAGAAAAGTGGGGAGTAAAAGCAAAGCGCTTGGGCGTTGGCCCGTGAAGATAGAAAAACCCATGGTATATATGATCCGGGCATCAAAGGGATCACGGTTTTATTAGATGAGATCCATAATACTTTTATTGACTAGTTTTTAACTTGTTAAATAAAAGTGTAGTTTTCGGGTGCCTGGGTAGAGGAAATTAAACGTTGCCGTAAATACGTAATAATTTACACCTCCCCACTCATTGTTTACCAAAATATCTGTGTTCAATATAACTAAGATTTATCAGGTCAGAACAGAACTGACTGCGATTAAAAATAATCGCCTAAAACACAAAACATGGTTTTAAATTAGAAAATGGTGCACCACAGAAAAGAGTGAGTGTGTGTGTGTGTGTGTGTGTGTGTGTGTGTGTGTGTGTGTGTGTGTGTGTGTGTGTGTGTGTGTGTGTGTGTGTGTGTGTGTGTGTGTGATAAGGAAAGGGAGTAACTGCTGCCCGCTCCGGAGTAGAAACAATGGGCCAGTCATTGAGAAAAGAAATAGAACAACACCAGGATGTTAAGTTTATTGCAAGCTTTGACGCTAATGCGTGCAAGTATCTGGAATCCTGGGTGACCAAGTATGATTTTAACCCGTCTTTGAGAGATGTCAGGAACAAAGAGGAAGTTAAGAAAAGTTTAGTGGAGAAAAGAGCAAAGAAGATTAAAAAGGGAAAGAATGTAGAAAAATTGGAAGCACAACTACGTGCTGTTGAAGTGTGGATAAAACAGTGTAAAATGAGGGCAGAAAGCATTTTGGAAAGTGAGAAAAGAAAAGAGGAAAAGACAGAAAGAAAAATGTACCAGATGAAGATAAGACCAAAGGAGGAAACCGGCGCCAGACGAAGAGACAACGGAAATGCACCAGCTGAAGTGCAACAGCAAAATGATCCAGAAGAGGAAGTAAACGTCAACCAACAGCGAGATCCGCCTACCCCGTCTACCTCCTCCCCAAACTCCACCTCCACGAGTTTTGGGGACGGAGCCTCCCCTCCTATTGGAAGCCGTACAAGATCAAACAAACCAACAGCAGACGTCCTGGCTGCAACAACAAAATTATACCCAGACATCCAGCAGGTGGCAGCATATCCCATGGTAGCTGTAGCCAACCCAGCTTATGGAATGCCAAACCCTGGCCAACCCGCCCATCCACAGACCTTGCTGCTCTATCGCCCATGGACTGAAGAAGAAAAAGTAGCCGCATGCGCATCAGTTCCTCCCATTGAAGATAACGTTGAAAAATGGGCAGCTTTAATTAGAGAACTACATGGATCCTATCACCTCAATGGCAATGAATTACTAAGCGTCCTACGTCTGACCGCAGGACATCGAGTCGGAAGATTCCAAGGAGCCTTTGCTCCAGCCAACCAACGAGGCCAGGTCTACCAACCAGGCCAAGAACTAGACAACGCCCTAAATACTCTTTTAGAAAGAGCCATCGCAGTGTTCAAGAAACCACCTGATTTAACTAAAGTCCGCCAATGCCGCCAAGAACCTGAAGAAAGCGCACAAAAATATGTGGACCGCCTCCAAGACGTACTGAAACTACATGGTGGCATCGAAGAAAGCACTGAGGCACAAAGCACATACCAAACATTACTGCGGGCAACATTCCTGGATGGACTAGTGGACGGTACAGTCAATTTTATCAAGAAACATTACCACACCTGGAGAACTGCCCCGGTGAATGATCTCGTAGCTTGGGCCTCACACGCTGAAGACCTAAAAAGACAAAAAGCGCAATCATCAGTCTTCAATGCCATGCACACATTTTTTCAACATGCCTCTCCTCCACCTTCTGGACCAATTTACTACCAAAACCAACCCAATCGGGGTAGAGGACGTGGACGCGGAAGAGGAAGAGGCCGACCAGCCACCAGACAGGATGTGTGCTACAATTGTGGCAAGTACGGCCACTTCGCCCGAGATTGCCGCTCCAAACAAAAAATTGAGACCCCAAAATCTGACCACTGGGATCCAACCGAATGACGCGAGCAGGAAAGGTCAAGTGATGAAAACCCTGATGACACCAGAACTATCGTCGAGGTGCTTGACCTGACAGTCCTGTTTAGCCAGATGTCCTCTATTGACCCAGCAGTAAGAAAACTAGGCTTAGGGCCATTTACTACAACACTGAAATTCATTGTGGATTCAGGAGCACAATCCTCCGTGATCACTGATCTACCAACAGGGTGTCAAATTGTCAAAAAGCACAATAATGGTCATAGGAGTGGGAGGTAGACCAGCCATCCATTACTTTACCGAACCACTGACCATTATTGATGAAGACGGAACAGAATACCCAGATCAAACTTTCGTTTACGTGACTCGTTGTCCTGAAAACCTCATCGGACGAGATTTGATAAAAACCATGAGCCTTGTATTAATGGTCGAAGGCTCTAGCATGGTCGTGACAAAAAGAGGACAAGAAACACCAATGCAGATGTTAGTACTAGAAGGAAAAGACAAACCACGCCCATTCTACAGTCTGGATCCGATCCAAAAAGGTCCAACATCAGTAACAAACAATCTGCAACAGATGCCAGAACAAATCCTACCAAATTCAAATTGGGTGCCCCAAACCACGTACCCACTTCACTCCACCATCCGCTTCGCCCCGAACAAAGAGGACAGAGACTTCTTTGATCAATGGTCCCGATTGACAACCATGCGGGCCCAAATAAAGGACCTAATTTGGGACGAACAGGCAGGATGGATGGCAGCCACAGTAATCTTTCCAGATTACATATATGCATTAACCACATATGAAGGCTTTGGCATTCCCTTCCACATTTCACTGGCAAAACCAACAGGCTGGAGATGGAAAGACATAGGATCAAAAATAAGAGATGTAACATGGTCTGAACAACGACTCCCGTGGACTCCATCTCAAGATGGAAGATTTAAACGCATCATGTCATCAGGAAACGTGGTCTGGAGGAAAAAACTAAACTGGGTGACAACATTTGTCCCCAGCACCCACCTAAGTACATGACATCCGGAGGAAACCACGATCTTGGCACTAAAAGACGCCATGGATCAAATACCACCTCAGCTGTGGTCAGCGTCAAAAACCGATGTGGGCCTAATGACCACAGCCACAGAAGTAACAATTGAACCAAGAACAAACTATCGCCCACGAATCAATCAATACCCACTCAAACCTGATGCCAAAGAAGGAATCACACCAGTAATCATGAACATGGTAAAAGCTGGAGTGCTCATAGAAGCCCCCAAGGTAACTTGTAACACTCCAATCTTTCCAGTAAAGAAAGCAGACACCACGACCTGGCGAATGGTCCACGACTTAAGAGCCATAAATCAGGCAGTAAAACAGAGAGCCCCCTGCGTCCCCGACCCCCACACTCTACTCAATGCGCTGAAGCCAGAACAGAAATGGTTCACAGTAATTGATCTAAGCAACGCCTTCTTTTCCATCCCATTGCACGAGTCTGCCCGTCATTGGTTTGGTTTCACCTTTAATCAAAAGAAGTACACCTATACGAGACTACCCCAAGGCTATGCAGAGAGCCCCACCATTTTCTCTCAAGAAATCAACAACTGTCTGAGCCTCCATGAACACAGTGAAACCACTCAAATCTTGATTTACGTAGATGACATTCTCATCGCCAGTCCAACCAAAGAAGAAAATCAAGAAGAAGCAGTGAAACTGTGTCAACACCTGGCAAAGACAGGAAACAAATCCTCACTGACCAAACTACAGTGGACTCAGACCGAAGTAGTTTTCTTAGGTCACATCATATCGGCAGAAGGAAGAAAACTAACCTCTGATCGGAAACAAGCTATCCTTGATGCCCCCAAACCAAAGACCAAAAGACAGATGATGGCCTTCCTAGGCCTAGTGAACTTTTGCCGTCTATGGGTTCTGGACTTCGCCGAAATAACGCAACCACTGGTGGATTTAATTTACCAAGAAGACATCGCCCTGGCCGATCCCATCACATGGACGAAAGAAGCTAATGAGAAGTTCAATCAGATAAAACTGACCATCACAAGCACAGGCCCCTTGGGCCTACCCGACTACAAGAAACTGTTCACCCAAACAGTGGACTGCAAAGACGGATTCATGACATCCGTCCTACTCCAACAACATGGTACACAAATGCGACCAGTGGCCTACTACTCAAAGAAACTTGATGCTGTCGCCAGAGCCCTGCCCCAGTGTGTCCAAGCAGTGTGTGCCGCAGCAATGGCTGTCCAAGCATCCGCCGAATTGGTGTTGTTCCATCCCACCACTCTACTAGTAACACACTCAGTAGATGTTCTTTTCACTCAAACAAAGATGTCATTTCTCTCACCAGCAAGACATCTTGGCCTAACAGCTGTACTGTTGTCCCAACCCCATCTTACCATCAAGAGATGCAGCACTCTCAATCCTGCAAGTCTCCTCCCAGTGGAGACAGATGGGACACCACACAGTTGCACAGAAGCCACCGAGGAAATCTGCAAACCAAGAAGAGATTTGTTAGACACACCCTTACAAGAAGGAGAAGCAGTGTTTGTAGATGGTTCCTCAAGCAAAGATGAACTAGGCAACACCAACACAGGATATGCTGTGGTCACACAACAAAAGACACTGAAGAGCAGACGATTAATAGGAAACCTGTCAGCACAAGCAGCAGAACTCATCGCGCTAACAGAAGCATGTAAATTATTCAAAGACAAAGCAGTAACAATTTGGACCGACAGCCAATATGCCCACTCGACATTGCACATCTTTGCCGCCATGTGGGCTCGACGAGGAATGAAAACATCAACAGGAAAACCTGTTCAACACGCCAAATTACTCTGACCTTTTGGCCGCTGTACTGCTACCCTCCAAAATAGCAGTATGCAAATGCAAAGCTCACACCTCAGCAAAAGACGCCGTTTCTGTAGGAAATGCAAAAGCAGATTTGGCACCCAAACAAGCAGGCCAAGTCAAAACAAAGATCGTCATGCTCGCCAACCACAAAGAAACACAACAACACAACAACATTCCAAAACAAGTACTAATTGACATGCAAAACAACGCTCCAGACAAAGAAAAAACACTATGGAAAATGATGAACATTGAACTCACCCCAGAAGGCCTCTACCACAAAGAAGACCGACCAGTCATCCCCTGCAGTCTGTTCCACGCAGTAGCCACATTGAGTCATGGGAAGTCCCATGTCTCAACAGGAGGGATGATATCTATGGTAGACCAGACAATGACAATACCACAGGGCTTACAAACCTATTTTAAAACTTTTTGTAGGTCATGTATGGTGTGTTGTCGTCACAATGCTCAGGGAAACTTAAGACCACAGAGAGGGAAATGCCCAGTGGGCTCCTACCCATTTGAAGTTTTACACATGGACTTTATTGAACTACACAGAAGTGGTCAGCACAAGTACTGTTGAGTGTTAGTAGACTCACTAACTAAATGGGTTGAACTTGTTCCTTCAAAACATCCAAACGCCTTCACAGTAGCTAAAGCTATTTGTAAACACATAATACCAGAACATGGCATTCCACGAGTCTTGTGGAGTGATAACGGTAGCCATTTTGTAAATACCATCGTTGACAATATGGCCATCCATTTAGGGAACAACCTAAAAAATCATTGTGCATACCATCCACAGAGCGCAGGCTTAGTTGAACGGACCAACGGTACTATTAAACTAAGACTCAAAAAGACCATGGAAGAAACCAAAAAACCATGGCCTGAGTGTTTATCTCTAGTAAAAACTTACATGAGAATAACGCCAAACCCACAAGGGATCACGCCCTTTGAGGCAGTAACAGGCAGACCCTTTGTGCTCCCCTTATGGGAAAATCAGCCATGGTCAGACAAAACAGGAGAGGCAGATCCACTGACTAAATGGTTATGTGACTTGTTTAAAGAACGGACTGTGTCAAGAGCAAATGATCTGCCCTCTACCTCTCTTCCCCCTGCACAGGAGACGGTGACCCCGGGTGACCTGGTGTTGGTGAAGGTGATAAAAAGGAAAACATGGTCGAGCCCACGCTGGGACGGCCCATCCGTTGTTCTCCTGACCACACCCACCGCTCTCAAAATCGCTGAGAGAGAGACGTGGATCCACCAGAGTCACTGCAAAAAGGTCACCGAACTCAGATAAGGGATTACCCCCTGATTCTTGTCAAAAAGAAGAAGAACAAAGGAGAAGATGACCCTTTTTCAGACATTGTTTGGACTTTGCCTGTGGCTAAACATCACCACAAGCGCCACGAAGATAAAAACGCAAATCTGGGGCCCTGAAGCGTCACGTTTACAGTGTCCAACTTGGCTGAACCCCAAAACCCTCGAGTACGCCTACACCGTCTGCTCCCCACAGGCCCCTGGAACTGTAGATCTTGTGGTGCCCCTAGAAGGACTCAGAAGCAGGTGCACTCCCTGTAGTATGGGGTACTTCGATACTACTACACTGTTGACTGGAAGCGCATATCCAACACCACAGTGGTATGCAGGGATTCAACCAGAGTGGGACGGGATGAAATATGGGGAGGGGTGGGATTCAGTTTTTGCCATGTCCGATTCCACCATCACCTGGAAGATCACTGACACTGCAAAACAATACCAGGAAGAAGTCCCCAAACTCAAGAAGAACAATACCCATTTGACCATAACTGTAAAAACTGAGGAACAAGGGTGTCTCCAGTTCGCTTTAGTGCCATGGGAATCATCTTATAATCCAGCATTCCCATTTCAATTCTGTATCTTAGAACCAGAAGCACAACCCACTTATACTGGGGGCAACCCCGATCCGTACAAATTTGTCCCCGTTAGCATCATTAAAGTAAAAGAAAAAGATCCGATCACTCTGTTACAAGCTTGGGATGACCCCTTTAATAATGGTGAACATACACACCCGCTAGCAGCCAACACCTGGTGGCAATATGCCAATATGACTGCATACAAGAATAACGTGTCTGGTTGTTATGTTTGTTCCCTCTTACCCCATGCAGCTGCACAGCCAGCTTTGTACGCTACGCCACTTACATACACAGACGGATTAGAAGCCATGGCCAAAACCTTTGCCCCCCCACCCACTTCTAATGCCAAGCGCCTTTCTGTGCTCAATCAAGCGTCTGCTACAGGATTTAAAGTCACCCTGGACAAATCACATTTGGCTTATTGTAATGATATTGAAGACGACTCATATTGTTTTCCCTTGTGTGTCAAATTAACAGGAATAGGGGACATGTCCATCTCATCAGTCGACTCCAAACACTGTAACCACACTACACGGGTGCCACATAGTGATTCACCCGAGGCAATTGAGGGAGTCTGGTGGATGTGTGGCTGGAAGGCATATATGCAACTGGGCTCACAGGGGTCGAAATCCCCCATTGAAATGAATGGCGGGTGCCCAGTGGTCGAAATCCCCCATTGAAATGAATGGCGGGCTACCAGGGGTCGAATTCCGCCATTGAAATGAATGGCGGGCGCCCAGTGGTCGAAATCCCCCATTGAAATGAATGGCGGGCTACCAGGGGTCGAATAACCCCATTGAAATGAATGGCGGGCTCCCAGGGGTCGAAATTGCCCATTGGAATGAATGGCGGGCGCCCAGGGGTCGAAATCCCCCATTGAAATAAATGGCTAGCTACCAGTGGTCGAATGGCGGGCTCCCAGGGTTCGAATTCCCCCATTAAAATGAATGGCGGGCTCCCAGGGGTCGAATTCCCCCATTGAAATGAATTGGGGGCTCACAGGGGTCGAATGGCAGGCTTCCAGGGTTCGAATTCCACCATTGAAATGAATGGCTGGCTACCAGGGGTCGAATGGCGGGCTCACAGGGTTCGAATTCCCCCATTGAAATGAATGGCTGGCTACCAGGGGTCGAATGGCGGGCTACCAGGGGTCGAAATCCCCCATTGAAATAAATGGCTAGCTACCAGTGGTCGAATGGCGGGCTCCCAGGGTTCGAATTCCCCCATTAAAATGAATGGCGGGCTCCCAGGGGTCGAATTCCCCCATTGAAATAAATTGGGGGCTCACAGGGGTCGAATGGCAGGCTTCCAGGGTTCGAATTCCACCATTGAAATGAATGGCTGGCTACCAGGGGTCGAATGGCGGGCTCACAGGGTTCGAATTCCCCCATTGAAATGAATGGCTGGCTACCAGGGGTCGAATGGCGGGCGCCCAGGGGTCGAAATCCCCAATTGAAATAAATGGCTAGCTACCAGTGGTCGAATGGCGGGCTCCCAGGGTTCGAATTCCCCAATTAAAATGAATGGCGGGCTCCCAGGGGTCGAATTCCCCCATTGAAATGAATTGCTGGCTACCAGGGGTCGAATGGCGGGCGCCCAGGGTTCGAATTCCCCCATTGAAATGAATTGCTGGCTACCAGGGGTCGAATGGCGGGCGCCCAGGGGTCGAAATCCCCCATTGAAATGAATGGCAGGCGCCCAGGGGTCGAATTCCCCCATTGAAATGAATGGCGGGCCCCCAGGGCTCAAAATCGCCCATTGAAATTAATGGCGGGCGCCCAGGGGTCGGAATCCCCCATTGAAATGAATGGCTGGCTCCCAGTGGTCGAAATCCCCCATTGAAATGAATGGCGGGCTCCCAGGGTACAAATTCCCCATTTAAAATGAATGGGGGGCACCCAGGAGTCGAATTCCCCCATTGAAATGAATGGCTGGCTCCCAGTTGTCGAAATCCCCAATTGAAATTAATGTCGGGCTACCAGGGGTCGAATTCCCCCATTGAAAAGAATGGCGGGCGCCCAGGGGTCGAAATCGCCCATTGAAATGAATGGCGGGCGCCCAGGGGTCGAAATCCCCCATTGAAATAAATGGCTGGCTACCAGTGGTCGAATGGCTGGCTCCCAGGGGTCGAAATCCCCCATTTAAATAAATGGCGGGCTCCCAAGGGTCGAATTCCCTCATTGAAATGAATGGCCGGGCTACCAGGGGTCGAAATCCCCCATTTAAATAAATGGCGGGCTCACACGGGTCGAAATCCCCCATTGAAATGAATGGCGGGTGCCCAGTGGTCGAAATCCCCCATTGAAATGAATGGCGGGCTACCAGGGGTGGAATTCCCCCATTGAAATGAATGGCGGGCGCCCAGTGGTCGAAATCCCCCATTGAAATGAATGGCGGGCTACCAGGGGTCGAATAACCCCATTGAAATGAATGGCGGGCTCCCAGGGGTCGAAATCGCCCATTGGAATGAATGGCGGGCGCCCAGGGGTCGAAATCCCCCATTGAAATGAATGGGGGGCTCACAGGGGTCGAATGGCGGGCTTCCAGGGTTCGAATTCCCCCATTGAAATGAATGGCTGGCTACCAGGGGTCGAATGGGGCGCTCACAGGGTTCGAATTCCCCCATTGAAATGAATGGCGGGCTCCCAGGGGTCGAAATCCCCCATTGAAATGAATGGCGGGCGCCTAGGGGTCGAAATCCCCCATTGAAATGAAATGCTGGCTCCCAGTGGTCGAAATCCCCCAATGAAATGAATGGCGGGCGCCTAGGGGTCGAAATCCCCCATTGAAATGAATGGCTGGCTCCCAGTGGTCGAAATCCCCCATTGAAATGAATGGCGGGCGCCCAGGAGTCAAAATCCCCCAATGAAATGAATGGCGGGCTACCAGGGGTCGAAATCCCCCATTGAAATGAATTGTGGGCGCCTAGGGTTCGAAATCACCCATTGAAAGGAATGGCTGGCTCCCAGTTGTCGAAATCCCCCATTGAAATGAATGTCGGGCTACCAGGGGTCGAATTCCCCCATTGAAATGAATGGCGGGCGCCCAGTGGTCGAAATCCCCCATTGAAATGAATGGCGGGATACCAGGGGTCGAATAACCCCATTGAAATGAATGGCGGGCTCCCAGGGGTCGAATTCACCCATTGAAATGAATTGGGGGCTCACAGGGGTCGAATGGCAGGCTTCCAGGGTTCGAATTCCAACATTGAAATGAATGGCTGGCTACAAGGGGTCGAATGGCGGGCGCCCAGGGGTCGAAATCCCCCATTGAAATGAATGGCGGGCGCCCAGGGGTCGAATTCCCCCATTGAAATGAATGGCTGGCTCCCAGTGGTCGAAATCCCCCATTGAAATGAATGGCGGGATCCCAGGGTTCGAATTCCCCCATTAAAATGAATGGCGGGCACCCAGGAGTCGAATTCCCCCATTAAATTGAATGGCGGGCACCTAGGGGTCGAAATCCCCAATTGAAATTAATGGTAGGCTACCAGGGGTCGAAATCCCCCATTGAAATGAATGGCGGGCTCCCAGGGGTCGAAATCCCTCATTGAAATGAATGGCGGGCTACCAGGGATCGAAATCCCCCAATAAAATTAATGGCTGGCTAAAGGGGTCGAAATCCCCCATTGAAATGAATGGCGGGCTCACAGGGGTCGAATGGGGCGCTCACAGGGTTCGAATTCCCCCATTGAAATGAATGGCGGGCTCCCAGGGGTCGAAATCCCCCATTGAAATGAATGGCGGGCGCCTAGGGGTCGAAATCCTGCATTGAAATGAAATGCTGGCTCCCAGTGGTCGAAATCCCCCATTGAAATGAATGGCGGGCGCCTAGGGGTCGAAATCCCCCATTGAAATGAATGGCTGGCTCCCAGTGGTCGAAATCCCCCATTGAAATGAATGGCGGGCGCCCAGGGGTCGAAATCCACCATTGAAATGAAAGGCTGGCTACCAGGGGTCGAAATCCCCCATTGAAATGAATGGCGGGCGCCCAGGAGTCAAAATCCCCCAATGAAATGAATGGCTGGCTACCAGGGGTCGAAATCCCCCATTGAAATGAATTGTGGGCGCCTAGGGTTCGAATTCCCCCATTGAAATGAATGGCTGGCTCCCAGTTGTCGAAATCCCCCATTGAAATGAATGTCGGGCTACCAGGGGTCGAATTCCCCCATTGAAATGAATGGCGGGCGCCCAGGGGTCGAAATCGGCCATTGAAATGAATGGCGGGCGCCCAGGGGTCGAAATCCCCCATTGAAATAAATGGCTGGCTACCAGTGGTCGAATGGCGGGCTCCCACGGTTTGAATTCCGCCATTAAAATGAATGGCAGGCTCCCAGGGGTCGAATTCCCTCATTGAAATGAATGGCCGGGCTACCAGGGGTCGAAATCCCCCATTTAAATAAATGGCGGGCTCACAGGGGTCAAAATCCCCCATTGAAATGAATGGCAGGCTACCAGGGGTCGAATTCCCCCATTGAAATGAATGGCGGGCGCCCAGTGGTCGAAATCCCCCATTAAAATGAATGGCGGGCTACCAGGGGTCGAATAACCCCATTGAAATGAATGGCGGGCTCCCAGGGGTCGAAATCGCCCATTGGAATGAATGGCGGGCGCCCAGGGTTCGAATTCCCCCATTGAAATGAATGGCTAGCTACCAGTGGACGAATGGCGGGCTCCCAGGGTTCGAATTCCCCCATTAAAATGAATGGCGGGCTCCCAGGGGTCGAATTCCCCCATTGAAATGAATTGGGGGCTCAAAGGGGTCGAATGGCAGGCTTCCAGGGTTCGAATTAAACCATTGAAATGAATGGCTGGCTACCAGGGGTCGAATGGCGGGCTCACAGGGTTCGAATTCCCCCATTGAAATGAATGGCTGGCTACCAGGGGTCGAATGGCGGGCGCCCAGGGGTCGAAATCCCCCATTGAAATGAATTGCGGGCGCCCAGGGGTCGAATTCCCCCATTGAAAAGAATGGCGGGCCCCTAGGGCTCAAAATCGCCCATTGAAATGAATGGCGGGCTACCAGGGATCGAAATCCCCCAATAAAATTAATGGCTGGCTAAAGGGGTCGAAATCCCCCATTGAAATGAATGGCGGGCTCACAGGGGTCGAATGGGGCGCTCACAGGGTTCGAATTCCCCCATTGAAATGAATGGCTGGCTACCAGGGGTCGAATAGCGGGCTCACAGGGTTCGAATTCCCCCATTGAAATGAATGGCGGGCTCCCAGGGGTCGAAATCCCCCATTGAAATAAATGGGGGGCTCACAGGGGTTGAATGGCGGGCTTCCAGGGTTCGAATTCCCCCATTGAAATGAATGGCTGGCTACCAGGGGTCGAATGGCGCGCTCACAGGTTTCTAATTCCCCCATTGAAATGAATGGCGGGCTCCCAGGGGTCGAAATCCCCCATTGAAATGAATGGCGGGCTCCCAGGGTTCGAATTCCCCCATTAAAATGAATGGCGGGCACCCAGTAGTTGAATTCCTCATTAAAATGAATGGCGGGCTCCCAGGGGTCGAATTCCCTCATTGAAATGAATGGTGGGCGCCCAGGGGTCGAAATCCCCCATTGAAATGAATGGCTGGCTCCCAGTGGTCGAAATCCCCCATTGAAATGAATGGCGGGCTCCCAGGGTTCGAATTCCCCCATTAAAATGAATGGCGGGCACCCAGTAGTCGAATTCCCCCATTAAAATGAATGGCGGGCACCTAGGGGTCGAAATCCCCAATTGAAATTAATGGTAGGCTACCAGGGGTCGAAATCCCCCATTGAAATGAATGGCGGGCTCCCAGGGGTCGAATTCCCTCATTGAAATGAATGGCCGGGCTACCAGGGGTCAAAATCCCCCATTTAAATAAATGGCGGGCTCACAGGGGTCGAAATCCCCCATTGAAATGAATGGCGGGTGCCCAGTGGTCGAAATCCCCCATTGAAATGAATGGCGGGCTACCAGGGGTCGAATTCCCCCATTGAAATGAATGGCGGGCGCCCAGTGGTCGAAATCCCCCATTGAAATGAATGGCGGGCTACCAGGGGTCGAATAACCCCATTGAAATGAATGGCGGGCTCCCAGGGGTCGAAATCGCCCATTGGAATGAATGGCGGGCGCCCAAGGGTCGAAATCCCCCATTGAAATAAATGGCTAGCTACCAGTGGTCGAATGGCGGGCTCCCAGGGTTCGAATTCCCCCATTAAAATGAATGGCGGGCTCCCAGGGGTCGAAATCCCCCAATAAAATGAATGGCTTGCTACCAGGGGTCGAAATCCCCCATTGAAATGAATGGCGGGCTCCCAGGGGTCGAAATCCCCCATTGAAATAAATGGGGGGCTCACAGGGGTCGAATGGCGGGCTTCCAGGGTTCGAATTCCCCCATTGAAATGAATGGCGGGCTACCAGGGGTCGAATTCCCCCATTGAAATGAATGGCGGGCTACCAGGGGTCGAAATCCCCCAACAAAATTAATGGCTGGCTACCAGGGGTCGAAATCCCCCATTGAAATGAATGGCGGGCTCACAGGGGTCGAATGGCGGGCTTCCAGGGTTCGAATTCCCCCATTGAAATGAATGGCTGGCTACCAGGGGTCGAATGGGGCGCTCACAGGGTTCGAATTCCCCCATTGAAATGAATGGCGGGCTCCCAGGGGTCGAAATCCCCCATTGAAATGAATGGCGGGCGCCTAGGGGTCGAAATCCCGCATTGAAATGAAATGCTGGCTCCCAGTGGTCGAAATCCCCCATTGAAATGAATTGCGGGCGCCTAGGGGTCGAAATCCCCCATTGAAATGAATGACTGGCTCCCAGTGGTCGAAATCCCCCATTGAAATGAATGGCGGGCGCCCAGGGGTCGAAATCTACCATTGAAATGAAAGGCTGGCTACCAGGGGTCGAAATCCCCCATTGAAATGAATGGCGGGCACCCAGGAGTCAAAATCCCCCAATGAAATGAATGGCGGGCTACCAGGGGTCGAAATCCCCCATTGAAATGAATTGTGGGCGCCTAGGGTTCGAATTCCCCCATTGAAATGAATGGCTGGCTCCCAGTTGTCGAAATCCCCCATTGAAATGAATGTCGGGCTACCAGGGGTCGAATTCCCCCATTGAATTGAATGGCGGGCGCCCAGGGGTCGAAATCCCCCATTGAAATAAATGGCTGGCTACCAGTGGTCGAATGGCGGGCTCCCACGGTTTGAATTCCCCCATTAAAATGAATGGCGGGCTCCCAGGGGTCGAATTCCATCATTGAAATGAATGGCCGGGCTACCAGGGGTCGAAATCCCCCATTTAAATAAATGGCGGGCTCACAGGGGTCGAAATCCCCCATTGAAAAAAATGGCGGGTGCCCAGTGGTCGAAATCCCCCATTGAAATGAATGGCGGGCTACCAGGGGTCGAATTCCCCCATTGAAATGAATGGCAGGCGCCCAGTGGTCGAAATCCCCCATTAAAATGAATGGCGGGCTACCAGGGGTCGAATAACCCCATTGAAATGAATGGCGGGCTCCCAGGGGTCGAAATCGCCCATTGGAATGAATGGCGGGCGCCCAGGGGTCGAAATCCACCATTGAAATAAATGGCTAGCTACCAGTGGACGAATGGCGGGCTCCCAGGGTTCGAATTCCCCCATTAAAATGAATGGCGGGCTCCCAGGGGTCGAATTCCCCCATTGAAATGAATTGGGGGCCCACAGGGGTCGAATGGCAGGCTTCCAGGGTTCGAATTCCACCATTGAAATGAATGGCTGGCTACCAGGGGTCGAATGGCGGGCTCACAGGGTTCGAATTCCCCCATTGAAATGAATGGCTGGCTACCAGGGGTCGAATGGCGGGCGCCCAGGGGTCGAAATCCCCCATTGAAATGAATGGCGGGCGCCCAGGGGTCGAATTCCCCCATTGAAATGAATGGCGGGCCCCTAGGGCTAAAAATCGCCCATTGAAATGAATGGCGGGCACCCAGGGGTCGAAATCCCTCATTGAAATGAATGGCGGGCTACCAGGGGTCGAAATCCCCCAATAAAATGAATGGCTGGCTACCAGGGGTCGAAATCCCCCATTGAAATGAATGGCGGGCTCCCAGGGGACGAAATCCCCCATTGAAATGAATGGGGGGCTCACAGGGTTCGAATGGCGGGCTTCCAGGGTTCGAATTCCCCCATTGAAATAAATGGCTGGCTACCAGGGGTCGAATGGGGCGCTCACAGGGTTCGAATTCCCCCATTGAAATGAATGGCGGGCTCCCAGGGGTTGAAATCCCCCATTGAAATGAATGGCGGGCGCCTAGGGGTCGAAATCCCCCATTGAAATAAAATGCTGGCACCCAGTGGTCGAAATCCCCCATTGAAATGAATGGCGGGCGCCTAGGGGTCGAAATCCCCCATTGAAATGAATGGCTGGCTCCCAGTGGTCGAAATCCCCCATTGAAATGAATGGCGGGCGCCCAGGGGTCGAAATCCACCATTGAAATGAAAGGCTGGCTACCAGGGGTCGAAATCCCCCATTGAAATAAATGGCGGGCGCCCAGGAGTCAAAATCCCCCAATGAAATGAATGGCGGGCTACCAGGGGTCAAAATCCCCCATTGAAATGAATTGTGGGCGCCTAGGGTTCGAAATCCCCCATTGAAATGAATGGCTGGCTCCCAGTTGTCGAAATCCCCCATTGAAATGAATGTCGGGCTACCACGGGTTGAATTCCCCCATTGAAATGAATGGCGGGCGCCCAGGGGTCGAAATCGCCCATTGAAATGAATGGCGGGCGCCCAGGGGTCGAAATCCCCTATTGAAATAAATGGCTGGCTACCAGTGGTCGAATGGCGGGCTCCCACGGTTTGAATTCCCCCATTAAAATGAATGGCGGGCTCCCAGGGGTCAAAATCCCCCATTGAAATAAATGGGGGGCTCACAGGGGTCGAATGGCGGGCTTCCAGGGTTCGAATTCCCCCATTGAAATGAATGGCTGGCGCCCAGTGGTCGAAATCCCCCATTAAAATGAATGGCGGGCTACCAGGGGTCGAATAACCCCAATGAAATGAATGGCGGGCTACCAGGGGTCGAAATCTCCCATTGAAATGAATGGAGGGCTCCCAGGGGTCGAAATCCCTCATTGAAATGAATGGTGGGCTACCAGGGCCGGAAATCCCCCATTGAAATGTTTGGCGGGCTACCACGGGTCGAATTCTTCCATTGAAATGAATGACGGGCTCCTAGGGGTCGAAATCCCCCATTGAAATGAATGGCGGGCGACCAGGAGTCAAAATCCCCCAATGAAATGAATTGCGGGCTACCAACTGTCAAAATCTCCCATTGAAATGAATGGCGGGCGCCTAGGGGTCGAAATCCCTCATTGAAATGAATTGCGGGCTACCAGGGGTGGAAATCCCCCATTGAAATGTTTGGCGGGCTACCAGGGGTCGAATTCCCCTATTGAAATGAAAGGCGGGCACCCAGGGATCAAAATCCCCCAATGAAATGAATGGCGGGCTACCAGGGGTCGAATTCCCCTATTGAATTGAATGGCGGGCACCCAGGGGTCAAATTCCCCCATTTAAATGAATGTTGGGCTCCGAGGAATCAAAATCCCCCAATGAAATGAATGGCTGGCTACCAGGGGTTGAAATCTCCCATTGAAATGAATGGAGGGCTCCCAGGGGTCGAAATCCCCCATTGAAATGTTTGGCGGGCTACCAGGGGACGAATTCCCCTATTGAAATGAATGGCGGGCACCCAGGGATCAAAATCCCCTAATGAAATGTATGGCGGGCTACCAGGGGTCGAAATCCCCCATTGAAATGAATGGCGGGCTCCCAGGGGTTGAAATCCCTCATTGAAAAGAATGGCGGGCTACCAGGGGTGGAAATCCCCCATTGAAATGTTTGGCGGGCTACCAGTGGTCGAATTACCCTTTTGAAATGAATGGCGGGCACCCAGGGATCAAAATCCCTCAATGAAATGAATGGCGGGCTACCAGGTGTCGAAATCCCCCATTGAAATGAATGGCGGGCACCCAGGGGTCGAATTCCCCCATTTAAATGAATGGTGGGCTCCCAGGAGTCGAAATCCCCCGTAGGAATGAATGGCGGGTTACCAGGGGTTGAAATCCCCCATTGAAATAAATGGTGGGCTACCAAGGATCAAGATCCCCCCATAGGAATGAATGGCGGGGAAGCCTAGGGTTCGAAATCCCCCATTGAAATGAATGGCTTGCTCCCAGTGGTCGAAATCCCCCCTTGAAATGAATGGCGGGCTCAAGGGGATCAAAATCCCCCCTTGAAATATATGGCGGGCACCCAGAGGTCGAATTCCCCCATTTAAATGAATGGTGGGCTCCCAGGAGTCGAAATCCCCCATAGGAATGAATGGCGGGTTACCAGGGGTTGAAATCCCCCATTGAAATGAATGGCGGGCGACCAGGAGTCAAAATCCCCCATTGAAATGAATGGCGGGCGCCTAGGGGTTCAAATCCCCCATTGAAATGAATGGCTGGCTCCCAGTGGTCGAAATCCCCCATTGAAATGAATGGCGGGCTACCAGGGGTCGAATTCCCCCATTGAAATGAATGGCGGGCGCCCAGGAATCAAAATCCCCCAATGAAATGAATGGCGGGCTACCAGGGGTAGAAATCCCCCAATGAAATGAATGGCGGGCGCCCAGGCGTCGAAATCCCGCAATGAAATGAATGGCGGGCTACCAGGTGTCGAAATCCCCCATTGAAATGAATGGCGGGCTCCCAGGGGTCGAATTCACCCATCGAAATGAATGGCTGGCTCCCAGTGGTCGAAATCCCCCATTGAAATGAATGGCGGGCTCCCAGGGATCGAATTCCCCCATTGAAATGGATTCCGGGCGCCCAGGGGTCGAAATCCCCCATTGAAATAAATGGCGTGCTACCAGGGGTTAAAATCCCCCATTGAAATGAATGGCGGGCTCCCAGGGGTCGAATTCCCTCATTGAAATGAATGGTGGGCGACCAGGAGTCAAAATCCCCCAATGAAATGAATTGCGGGCTACCAAGGGTCAAAATCTCCCATTGAAATGAATGGCGGGCGCCTAGGGGTCGAAATCCCTCATTGAAATGAATGGCGGGCTACCAGGGGTGGAAATCCCCCATTGAAATGTTTTGCGGGCGCCCAGGGATCGAAATCCCCCATTGAAATGAATGACGGGCTCCCAGTGGTCGAAATCCCCCATTGAAATGAATGGCGGGCTCCCAGGGATCGAATTCCCCCCATTGAAATGGATTGCGGGCGCCCAGGGGTCGAAATCCCCCATTGAAATAAATGGCGTGCTACCAGGGGTTAAAATCCCCCATTGAAATGAATGGCGGGCTCCCAGGGGTCGAATTCCCTCATTGAAATGAATGGCGGGCGACCAGGAGACAAAATCCCCCAATGAAATGAATTGCGGGCTACCAAGGGTCAAAATCTCCCATTGAAATGAATGGCGGGCGCCTAGGGGTCGAAATCCCTCATTGAAATGAATGGCAGGCTACCAGGGGTGGAAATCCCCCATTGAAATGTTTTGCGGGCGCCCAGGGATCGAAATCCCCCATTGAAATGAATGACGGGCGCTGAGGATTTAAAATCCCCCAATGAAATGAATGGCGGTCTACCAGGGGTCGAATTCTCCCATTGAAATGAATGGAGGGCTCCCAGGGGTCGAAATCCCTCATTGAAATGAATGGCGGGCTCCCAGGGGTCGAATTCCCACATTGAAATGAATGACGGGCTCCTAGGGGTCGAAATCCCCCTTTGAAATGAATGGCTGGCTCCCAGTGGTCGAAATCCCCCATTGAAATGAATGGAGGGCTCCCAGGGGTCGAAATCCCTCATTGAAATGAATGGCGGGCTACCAGGGAGGGAAATCCCCCATTGAAATGTTTGGCGGGCTACCAGGGGTCGAATTCCCCCATTTAAATGAATGGTGTGCTCCCAGGGGTCGAAATCCCCCATAGGAATGAATGGCGGGTTACCAGGGGTTGAAATCCCCCATTTAAATGAATGGCGGTCGTCGAGGGGTAGAAATCCCCCATTGAAATGAATGGCTGGCTCCCAGTGGTCGAAATCCCCCATTGAAATGAATGGCGGGCTACTAAAGGTCGAATTCCCCCATTGAAATGAATGGCGGGCGACCAGGAGTCAAAATCCCCCATTGAAATGAATGGCTGGCTCCCAGTGGTCGAAATCCCCCATTGAAATGAATGACGGGCTCCCAGGGTTCGAATTCCCCCATTGAAATGAATGGCGAGCTACCAGGGGTTGAAATCTCCCATTGAAATGAATAGAGGGCTTCCAGGGGTCGAAATCCCCGATTGAAATGAATGGCGGGCGCCGAGGAATCAAAATCCCCCAATGAAATGAATGGCGGGCTACCAGGGGTCGGAATCTCCCATTGAAATGAATGGCGGGGGCGCCTAGGGGTCGAAATCCCCCATTGAAATGAATGGCTGGCTCCCAGTGGTCGAAATCCCCCATTGAAATGAATGGTGGGCTCCCAGGGATCGAATTCCCCCATTGAAATGGATTGTGGGCGCCCAGGGGTCGAAATCCCCCATTGAAATAAATGGCTTGCTACCAGGGGTTTAAATCCCCCATTGAAATGAATGACGGGCTCCCAGGTGTCGAATTCCCTCATTGAAATGAATGGAGGGCGACCAGGAGTCAAAATCCCCCAATGAAATGAATGGCGGGCTACCAGGGGTCGAATTCACCCATTGAAATGAATGGCGGGCACCCAGGGATCAAAATCCCCCAATGAAATGAATTGCGGGCTACCAGGGGTCGAATTCACCCATTGAAATGAATGGCGGGCGCCCAGGAATCTAAATCCCCCAATGAAATGAATGGCGGGCTACCAGGGGTCGAAATCCCCCATTTAAATGAATGGTGGGCTCCCAGGGGTCAAAATTCCCCATAGGAATGAATGGCAGGTTACCAGGGGTTGAAATCCCCCATTGAAATGAATGGCGGTCTCCAAGGGGTCGAATTCCCCCATTGAAATGAATGGCGGGCGCCCAGGAATCAAAATACCCCAATGAAATGAATGGCGGGCTACCAGAGGTCGAAATCCCCCATTGAAATGAATGGCGGGCGCCCAGGGGACGAAATCCCGGAATGAAATGAATGGCGGGCACCCAGGGGTTGAATTCCCCAATTGAAATGAATGGCGGTCTCCCAGTGGTTGAATTCCCCCATTGAAATGAATGGCGGGCGCCCAGGAATCAAAATACCCAAATGAAATGAATGGCGGGCTACCAGGGGTCGAATTCCCCAATTGAAATGAATGGTGGGTGCCCAGGGTTTAAATCCCGCAATGAAATGTATGGCGGTCTACCAGGGGTCGAAATCCCCCATTGAAATGAATGGCGGGCTACCAGGGATCGAGATTCCCCCATAGAAATGAATATTGGGCTCCCAGTGGTCCAAATTTCCCATTGAAATGAATGGCGGGCTACCATGGGTTGAAATCCCCCATTGAAATGAATGGCGGGCTCCCAGTGGTCAAAATCCCCCATTGAAATGAATGGCGGGCTACCAGGGGTCGAATTCACCCATTGAAATGAATGGCGGGCACCCAGGGATCAAAATCCCCCAATGAAATGAATGGCGGGCTACCAGGGGTCGAAATCCCCCATTGAAATGAATGGCGGGCACCCAGGGGTCGTATTCCCCCATTTAAATGAATGGTGGGCTCCCAGGGGTCGAATCCCCCCATAGGAATGAATGGCGGGTTACCAGGGATCGAGATTCCCCCATAGAAATAAATATTGGGCTCCCAGTGGTCGAAATCCCACATTGAAATGAATGGCGGGCTCCCAGGGGTCGAAATCCCCCATTGAAATGAATGGCAGGTGCCCAGTGGTCGAAATCCCGCAATGAAATGAATGGCGGGCTACCAGGGGTCGAAATCCCCCATTGAAATGAATGGCAGGCTACCAGGGATCGAGATTCCCCCATAGAAAAGAATATTGGTCTCCCAGTGGTCGAAATCCCCCATTGAAATGAATGGCGGGCTACCAGGGGTCGAATTCCCCCATTTAAATTAATTGTGGGCTCCCAGGGGTCAAAATCCCCAATAGGAATGAATGGCAGGTTACCAGGGGTTGAAATCCCCCATTGAAATTAATGGCGGTCTCCCAGGGGTTGAATTCCCCCATTGAAATGAATGGCGGGCGCCCAGGAATCAAAATAACCAAATGAAATGAATGGCGGGCTACCAGGGGTCGAATTCCCCCATTGAAATGAATGGCGGGTGCCCAGGGTTTAAATCCCGCAATGAAATGAATGGCGGTCTACCAGGGGTCGAAATCCCCCATTGAAATGAATGGCGGGCTACCAGGGATCGAGATTCCCCCATAGAAATGAATATTGGGCTCCCAGTGGTCCAAATCTCCCATTGAAATGAATGGCGAGCTACCATGGGTTGAAATCCCCCTTTGAAATGAATGGCGGGCTCCCAGTGGTAGAAATCCCCCATTGAAATGAATGGCGGGCTACCAGGGGTCGAATTCACCCATTGAAATGAATGGCGGGCACCCAGGGATCAAAATCCCCCAATGAAATGAATTGCGGGCTACCAGGGGTCGAATTCACCCATTGAAATGAATGGCGGGCGCCCAGGAATCTAAATTCCCCAATGAAATGAATGGCGGGCTACCAGGGGTCGAAATCCCCCATTTAAATGAATGGTGGGCTCCCAGGGGTCAAAATTCCCCATAGGAATGAATGGCAGGTTACCAGGGGTTGAAATCCCCCATTGAAATGAATGGCGGTCTCCAAGGGGTCGAATTCCCCCATTGAAATGAATGGCGGGCGCCCAGGAATCAAAATACCCCAATGAAATGAATGGCGGGCTACCAGAGGTCGAAATCCCCCATTGAAATGAATGGCGGGCACCCAGGGGACGAAATCCCGGAATGAAATGAATGGCGGGCACCCAGGGGTTGAATTCCCCAATTGAAATGAATGGCGGTCTCCCAGTGGTTGAATTCCCCCATTGAAATGAATGGCGGGCGCCCAGGAATCAAAATACCCAAATGAAATGAATGGCGGGCTACCAGGGGTCGAATTCCCCCATTGAAATGAATGGCGGGTGCCCAGGGTTTAAATCCCGCAATGAAATGTATGGCGGTCTACCAGGGGTCGAAATCCCCCATTGAAATGAATGACGGGCTACCAGGGATCGAGATTCCCCCATAGAAATGAATATTGGGCTCCCAGTGGTCCAAATCTCCCATTGAAATGAATGGCGGGCTACCATGGGTTGAAATCCCCCATTGAAATGAATGGCGGGCTCCCAGTGGTAGAAATCCCCCATTGAAATGAATGGCGGGCTACCAGGGGTCGAATTCACCCATTGAAATGAATGGCGGGCACCCAGGGATCAAAATCCCCCAATGAAATGAATTGCGGGCTACCAGGGGTCGAATTCACCCATTGAAATGAATGGCGGGCGCCCAGGAATCTAAATCCCCCAATGAAATGAATGGCGGGCTACCAGGGGTCGAAATCCCCCATTTAAATGAATGGTGGGCTCCCAGGGGTCAAAATTCCCCATAGGAATGAATGGCAGGTTACCAGGGGTTGAAATCCCCCATTGAAATGAATGGCGGTCTCCAAGGGGTCGAATTCCCCCATTGAAATGAATGGCGGGCGCCCAGGAATCAAAATACCCCAATGAAATGAATGGCGGGCGGGCTACCAGAGGTCGAAATCCCCCATTGAAATGAATGGCGGGCGCCCAGGGGATGAAATCCCGGAATGAAATGAATGGCTGGCACCCAGGGGTTGAATTCCCCAATTGAAATGAATGGCGGTCTCCCAGTGGTTGAATTCCCCCATTGAAATGAATGGCGGGAGCCCAGGAATCAAAATACCCAAATGAAATGAATGGCGGGCTACCAGGGGTCGAATTCCCCCATTGAAATGAATGGCGGGTGCCCAGGGTTTAAATCCCGCAATGAAATGTATGGCGGTCTACCAGGGGTCGAAATCCCCCATTGAAATGAATGGCGGGCTACCAGGGATCGAGATTCCCCCATAGAAATGAATATTGGGCTCCCAGTGGTCCAAATCTCCCATTGAAATGAATGGCGGGCTACCATGGGTTGAAATCCCCCATTGAAATGAATGGCGGGCTTCCAGTGGTCGAAATCCCCCATTGAAATGAATGGCGGGCTACCAGGGGTCGAATTCACCCATTGAAATGAATGGCGGGCACCCAGGGATCAAAATCCCCCATTGAAATGAATGGCAGGCACCCAGGGGTCGTATTCCCCCATTTAAATGAATGGTGGGCTCCCAGGGGTCGAATCCCCCCATAGGAATGAATGGCGGGTTACCAGGGATCGAGATTCCCCCATAGAAATAAATATTGGGCTCCCAGTGGGCGAAATCCCCCATTGAAATGAATGGCGGGCTCCCAGTGGTCGAAATCCCCAATTGAAATGAATGGCGGGCTACCAGGGGTCAAATTCCCCCATTTAAATGAATGGTGGGCTCCCAGGGGTCGAAATCCCCCATAGGAATGAATGGCGGGGGCGCCTAGTGGTCAGAATCCCGCATTGAAATGAATGGCTGGCTCCCAGTGGTCGAAATCCCCCATTGAAATTAATGGCCGGCTCCCAGGGGTCGAATTCCCCCATTGAAATGAATGGCGGGCATCCAGGAGTCAAAATCCCCGATTGAAATGAATGGCTGGCTCCCAGTGGTCGAAATCCCCCATTGAAATGAATGGCGGGCTACCAGGGGTCGAATTCACCCATTGAAAATAATGGCGGGCGCCCAGGAATCTAAATCCCCCAATGAAATGAATGGCGGGCTACCAGGGGTCAAATTCCCCCATTTAAATGAATGGTGGGCTCCCAGGGGTCGAAATCCCCCATAGGAATGAATGGCGGGGGCGCCTAGTGGTCGGAATCCCGCATTGAAATGAATGGCAGGTGCCTAGGGGTCGAAATCCCGCAAGTAAATGAATGGCGGGCTACCAGGGGTCGAAATCCCCCATTGAAATGAATGGCGGGCTACCAGGGATCGAGATTCCCCCATAGAAATGAATATTGGGCTCCCAGTGGTCGAAAACCCCCATTGAAATGAATGGCGGGCTACCAGGGGTCGAATTCCCCGATTTAAATAAATGGTGGGCTCCCAGGAGTCGAAATCCCCCATAGGAATGAGTGGCGGGGGCGCCTAGGGGTCGAAATCCCCTATTGAAATGAATGGCTGGCTCCCAGTGGTCGAAATCCCCCATTGAAATTAATGGCGGGGTCCCAGGGGTCGAATTCCCCCATTGAAATGAATGGCGGGCGACCAGGAGTCAAAATCCCCGATTGAGATGAATGGCGGGCGCCTAGGGGTCGAAATCCCCCATTGAAATGAATGGCTGGCTCCCAGTGGTCGAAATCCCCCATTTAAATGAATGGGGGGCTACCAGTGGTCGAATTCCCCCATTAAAATGAAAGGCGGACGCCCAGGAATCAAAATCCCCCAATGAAATGAATGGCGGGCTACCAGGGGTCGAAATCCCCCATTGAAATGAATGGCGGGTGCCCAGGGGTCGAAATCCCGCAATGAAATGAATTGCGGGCTACCAAGGGTCGAAATCCCCCATTGAAATGAATGGCGGGCTACCAGGGGACGAATTCCCCCATTAAAATGAATGGTGGGCTCCCAGGGGTCGAAATTCCCAATTGAAATAAATGGCGGGCTACCAGGGGTTGAAATCCCCCATTGAAATGAATGGCGGGCTACCAGGGATCGAGATCCCCCCTCAGGAATGAACGGGGGGCGCCTAGGGGTCGAAATCCCCCATTGAAATGAATGGATGGGTCCCAGTGGTCGAAATCCCCCATTGAAATGAATGGCGGGCTCCCAGGGATCGAGATCCCCCCTCAGGAATGAACGGCGGGGGCGCCTAGGGGTCGAAATCCCCCATTGAAATGAATGGATGGGTCCCAGTGGTCGAAATCCCCCATTGAAATGAATGGCGGGCTCCCAGGGGTCGAATTCCCCCATTGAAATGAATGGCAGGTGCCTAGGGGTCGAAATCCCGCAATTAAATGAATGGCGGGCTACCAGGGGTCGAAATCCCCCATTGAAATGAATGGCGGGCTACCAGGGATCGAGATTCCCCCATAGAAATGAATATTGGGCTCCCAGTGGTCGAAAACCCCCATTGAAATGAATGGCGGGCTACCAGGGGTCCAATTCCCCGATTTAAATAAATGGTGGGCTCCCAGGAGTCGAAATCCCCCATAGGAATGAGTGGCGGGGGCGCCTAGGGGTCGAAATCCCCCATTGAAATGAATGGCTGGCTCCCAGTGGTCGAAATCCCCATTGAAATTAATGGCGGGGTCCCAGGGGTCGAATTCCCCCATTGAAATGAATGGCGGGCGACCAGGAGTCAAAATCCCCGATTGAGATGAATGGCGGGCGCCTAGGGGAAGAAATCCCCCATTGAAATGAATGGCTGGCTCCCAGTGGTCGAAATCCCCCATTTAAATGAATGGGGGGCTACCAGTGGTCGAATTCCCCCATTAAAATGAAAGGCGGACGCCCAGGAATCAAAATCCCCCATTGAAATGAATGGCGGGTGCCCAGGGGTCGAAATCCCGCAATGAAATGAATTGCGGGCTACCAAGGGTCGAAATCCCCCATTGAAATGAATGGCGGGCTACCAGGGGACGAATTCCCCCATTAAAATGAATGGTGGGCTCCCAGGGGTCGAAATTCCAATTGAAATAAATGGCGGGCTACCCAGGGGTTGAAATCCCCCATTAAAATGAATGGCGGGCTCCCAGTGGTCGAAAACCCCCATTGAAATGAATGGCGGGCTACCAGGGGTCGAATTCCCCCATTGAAATGAATTGCTGGCTCCCAGTGGTCGAAATCCCCCATTGAAATTAATGGCGGGCTCCCAGGGGTCGAAATCCCCCATTTAAATGAATGGTGGGCTCCCAGGGGTCAAAATCCCCCATAGGAATGAATGGCAGGTTACCAGGGGTTGAAATCCCCCATTGAAATGAATGGCGGTCTCCCAGGGGTCTAATTCCCCATTGAAATAAATGGCGGGCGCCCAGGAATCAAAATACCCCAATGAAATGAATGTGGGCTACCAGAGGTCGAAATCCCCCATTGAAATGAATGGCGGTCGTCCAGGGGACGAAATCCCGCAATGAAATGAATGGCGGGCACCCAGGGGTTGAATTCCCCTATTGAAATGAATGGCGTGCACCCAGGGATCAAAATCCCCCAATGAAATGAATGGCGGGCTACCAGGTGTCGAATTCCCCCATTGAAATGAATGGCGGGTGCCCATGGTTTAAATCCCGCAATGAAATGAATGGCGGTCTACCAGGGGTCGAAATCCCCCATTGAAATGAATGGCGGGCTACCAGGGATCGAGATTCCCCCATAGAAATGAATATTGGGCTCCCAGTGGTCGAAATCCCCCATTGAAATGAATGGCGGGCTACCAGGGGTTGAAATCCCTCATTGAAATGAATGGCCGGCTCCCAGTGGTCGAAATCCCCCATTGAAATTATTGGCGGGCTACCAGGGGTCGAATTCACCCATTGAAATGAATGGCGGGCACCCAGGGATCAAAATCCCCCAATGAAATGAATGGCGGGCTACCAGGGGTCGAAATCCCCCATTGAAATGAATTGCGGGCATCCAGGGGTCGAATTCCCCCATTTAAATAAATGGTGGGCTCCCAGGGGTCGAATCCCCCCATAGGAATGAATGGCGGGTTACCAGGGGTTGAAATACCCCATTGAAATGAATGGCGGGCTACCATTGATCGAGATCCCCCCTCAGGAATGAATGGCGGGGGCGCCTAGGGGTCGAAATCCCCCATTGAAATGAATGGATGGGTCCCAGTGGTCGAAATCCCTTATTGAAATGAATGGCGGGCTCCAAGGGGTCAAATTCCCCCATTGAAATGAATGGCGGGCGCCCAGGATTCAAAATCCCCCAATGAAATGAATAGCGGGCTACCAGGGGTCGAAATCCCCCATTGAAATTAATGGCGGGTGCCCAGGGGTCGAAATCCCGCAATGAAATGAATGGCGGTCTACCAGGGGTCGAGATTCCCTCATAGAAATAAATATTGGGCTCCCAGTGGTCGAAATCCCCCATTTAAATGTATGGCGGGCTACAAAGTGTTGAAATCCCCCATTGAAATGAATGGCGGGCTCCCAGTTGTCGAAATCCCCCATTGAAATGAATGGCGGGCTACCAGGGGTCGAATTCCCCCATTGAAATGAATGGCGGGTGCCCAGGGGTCGAAATCCCGCAATGAAATGAATGGCGGGCTTCCAGGGGTCGAAATCCCCCAATGAAATGAATGGCGGTCTACCAGGGGTCGAGATTCCCTCATAGAAATAAATATTGGGCTCCCAGTGGTCGAAATCCCCCATTTAAATGTATGGCGGGCTACAAAGTGTTGAAATCCCCCATTGAAATGAATGGCGGGCTCCCAGTTGTCGAAATCCCCCATTGAAATGAATGGCGGGCTACCAGGGGTCGAATTCCCCCATTGAAATGAATGGCGGGTGCCCAGGGGTCGAAATCCCGCAATGAAATGAATGGCGGGCTACCAGGGGTCGAATTCCCCGATTTAAATAAATGGTGGGCTCCCAGGGGTCGAAATCCCCCATAGGAATGAATGGCGGGGGCGCCTAGGGGTCGAAATCCCCCATTGAAATGAATGGCTGGCTCCCAGTGGTCGAAGTCCCCCATTGAAATTAATGGCGGCGTCCCAGGGGTTGAATTCCCCCATTGAAATGAATGGCGGGCGACCAGGAGTCAAAATACCCGATTGAGATGAATGGCGGGCGCCTAGGGGTCGAAATCCCCCATTGAAATGAATGGTGGGCTCCCAGGAGTCGAAATCCCCCATAGGAATGAATGGCGGGGGCGCCTAGGGGTCGAAATCCCTCATTGAAATGAATGGCTGGCTCCCAGTGGTCGAAATCCCCCATTGAAATTAATGGCGGGGTCCCAGGGGTCGAATTCCCCCATTAAAATGAATGGCGGGCGCCCAGGAATCAAAATCCCCGATTGAGATGAATGGCGGGCGCCTAGCGGTCGAAATCCCCCATTGAAATGAATGGCTGGCTCCCAGTGGTCGAAATCCCCCATTGAAATGATTTGGGGGCTACCAGTGGTCGAATTCCCCCATTAAAATGAATGGCGGGCGCCCAGGAATCAAAATCCCCCAATGAAATGAATGGCGGGCTACCAGGGGTCGAAATCCCCCATTGAAATTAATGGCGGGTGCCCAGGGGTCGAAATCCCGCAATGAAATGAATTGCGGGCTACCAAGGTTCGAAATCCCCCATTGAAATGAATGGCGGGCTACCAGGGGACGAATTCCCCCATTAAAATGAATGGTGGGCTCCCAGGGGTCGAAATCCCCAATTGAAATAAATGGCGGGCTACCAGGGGTTGAAATCCCCCATTGAAATGAATGGCGGGCTCCCAGTGGTCGAAAACCCCCATTGAAATGAATGGCGGGCTACCAGGGGTCGAATTCCCCCATTTAAATGAATTTTGGGCTCCTAGGGGTCGAAATCCCCCATAGGAATGAATGGCGGGGGCGCCTAGGGATCAGAATCCCCCATTGAAATGAATGGCTGGCTCCCAGTGGTCGAAATCCCCCATGGAAATTAATGGCGGGCTCCCAGGGGTCGAAATCCCCCATTTAAATGAATGGTGGGCTCCCAGGGGTCAAAATCCCCCATAGGAATGAATGGCAGGTTACCAGGGGTTGAAATCCCCCATTGAAATGAATGGCGGTCTCCCAGGGGTCTAATTCCCCCATTGAAATGAATGGCGGGCGCCCAGGAATCAAAATACCCCAATGAAATGAATGGCGGGCTACCAGAGGTCGAAATCCCCCATTGAAATGAATGGCGGGCGCCCAGGGGACGAAATCCCGCAATGAAATGAATGGCGGGCACCCAGGGGTTGAATTTCCCTATTGAAATGATTGGCGGGCACCCAGGGATCAAAATCCTCCAATGAAATGAATGGCGGGCTACCAGGTGTCGAATTCCCCCATTGAAATGAATGGCGGATGCCCAGGGTTTAAATCCCGCAATGAAATGAATGGCGGTCTACCAGGGGTCGAAATCCCCCATTGAAATGAATGGCGGGCTACCAGGGATCGAGATTCCCCCATAGAAATGAATATTGGGCTCCCAGTGGTCGAAATCCCCCATTGAAATGAATGGCGGGCTACCAGGGGTTGAAATCCCCCATTGAAATGAATGGCAGGCTCCCAGTGGTCGAAATCCCCCATTGAAATTAATGGCGGCCTACCAGGGATCGAGATTCCCCCATAGAAATGAATATTGGGCTCCCAGTGGTCGAAAACCCCCATTGAAATGAATGGCGGGCTACCAGGGGTCGAATTCCCCGATTTAAATAAATGGTGGGCTCCCAGGGGTCGAAATCCCTCATAGGAATGAATGGCGGGTGCGCCTAGGGGTAGGAATCCCCCATTGAAATGAATGGCTGGCTCCCAGTGGTCGAAATCCCCCATTGAAATTAATGGCGGGGTCCCAGGGGTCGAATTCCCCCATTGAAATGAATGGCGGGCGACCAGGAGTCAAAATCCCCGATTGAGATGAATGGCGGGCGCCTAGGTGTCGAAATCCCCCATTGAAATGAATGGCTGGCTCCCAGTGGTCGAAATCCCCCATTGAAATGAATGGGGGGCTACCAGTGGTCGAATTCCCCCATTGAAATGAATGGCGGGCGCCCAGGAATCAAAATCCCCCAATGAAATGAATGGCGGGCTACCAGGGGTCGAAATCCCCCATTGAAATGAATCGCGGGTGCCCAGGGGTCGAATTCCCCCATTTAAATGAATGGTGGGCTCCCAGGGGTCGAATCCCCCCATAGGAATGAATGGCGGGTTACCAGGGGTTGAAATCCCCCATTGAAATGAATGGCGGGCTACCAGGGATCGAGATCCCCCCTCAGGAATGAACGGGGGGGGGGGGGGGGGGCGCCTAGGGGTCGAAATCCCACATTGAAATGAATGGATTGGTCCCAGTGGTCGAAATCCCCCATTGAAATGAATGGCGGGCTCCCAGGGGTCGAATTCCCCCATTGAAATGAATGGCAGGTGCCTAGGGGTCGAAATCCCGCAATTAAATGAATGGCGGGCTACCAGGGGTCGAAATCCCCAATTGAAATGAATGGCGGGCTACCAGGGATCGAGATTCCCCCATAGAAATGAATATTGGGCTCCCAGTGGTCGAAAACCCCCATTGAAATGAATGGCGGGCTACCAGGGGTCGAATTCCCCGATTTTAATAAATGGTGGGCTCCCAGGAGTCGAAATCCCCCATAGGAATGAATGGCGGGGGCGCCTAGGGGTCGAAATCCCCCATTGAAATGAATGGCTGGCTCCCAGTGTTCGAAATCCCCCATTGAAATTAATGGCGGGGTCCCAGGGGTCGAATTCCCCCATTGAAATGAATGGCGGGCGACCAGGAGTCAAAATCCCCGATTGAGATGAATGGCGGGCGCCTAGGGGTCCAAATCCCCCATTGAAATGAATGGCTGGCTCCCAGTGGTCGAAATCCCCCATTGAAATGAATGGGGGGCTACCAGTGGTCGAATTCCCCCATTAAAATGAATGGCGGGCGCCCAGGAATCAAATTCCCCCAATGAAATGAATGGCGGGCTACCAGGGGTCGAAATCCCCCATTGAAATGAATGGCGGGTGCCCAGGGGTCGAAATCCCGCAATGAAATGAATTGCGGGCTACCAAGGGTCGAAATCCCCCATTGAAATGAATGGCGGGCTACCAGGGGACGAATTCCCCCATTAAAATGAATGGTGGGCTCCCAGGGGTCGAAATACCCCATTGAAATAAATGGCGGGCTACCAGGGGTTGAAATCCCCCATTGAAATGAATGGCGGGCTCCCAGTGGTCGAAAACACCCATTGAAATGAATGGCGGGCTACCAGGGGTCGAAATCCCCCATAGGAATGAATGGCGGGGGCGCCTAGGGGTCAGAATCCCCCATTGAAATGAATGGCGGGCTCCCAGTGGTCGAAATCCCCCATTGAAATTTATGGCGGGCTCCCAGGGGTCAAAATCCCCCATTTAAATGAATGGTGGGCTCCCAGGGGTCAAAATCCCCCATAGGAATGAATGGCAGATTACCAGGGGTTGAAATCCCCCATTGAAATGAATGGCGGTCTCCCAGGGGTCTAATTCCCCCATTGAAATGAATGGCGGGCGCCCAGGAATCAAAATACCCCAATGAAATGAATGGCGGGCTACCAGAGGTCGAAATCCCCCATTGAAATGAATGGCAGGCGCCCAGGGGACGAAATCCCTCAATGAAATGAATGGCGGGTACCCAGGGGTTGAATTCCCCTATTGAAATGAATGGCGGGCACCCAGGGATCAAAATCCCCCAATGAAATGAATGGCGGGCTACCAGGTGTCGAATTCCCCCATTAAAATGAATGGCGGGTGCCCAGGGTTTAAATCCCGCAATGAAATGAATGGCGGTCTACCAGGGGTCGAAATCCCCCATTGAAATGAATGGCGGGCTACCAGGGATCGAGATTCCCCCATAGAAATGAATATTGGGCTCCCAGTGGTCGAAATCCCGAATTGAAATGAATGGCGGGCTACCAGGGGTTGAAATCCCCCATTGAAATGAATGGCAGGCTCCCAGTGGTCGAAATCCCCCATTAAAATTAATGGCGGGCTACCAGGGGTCGAAATCACCCATTGAAAAGAATGGCGGGCACCCAGGGATCAAAATCCCCCAATGAAATGAATGGCGGGCTACCAGGGGTCGAAATCCCCCATTGAAATGAATTGCGGGCATCCAAGTGTCGAATTCCCCCATTTAAATAAATGGTGGGCTCCCAGGGGTCGAATCCCCCCATAGGAATGAATGGCGGGTTACCAGGGGTTGAAATACCCCATTGAAATGAATGGCGGGCTACCAGGGATCGAGATCCCCCCTCAGGAATGAATGGCGGGGGCGCCTAGGGGTCGAAATCCCCCATTGAAATGAATGGATGGGTCCCAGTGGTCGAATTCCCCCATTGAAATGAATGGCGGGCGACCAGGAGTCAAAATCCCCCATTGAAATGAATGGCACGCGCCTAGGGGTCGAAATCCCCCATTGAAATGAATGGCTGGCTCCCAGTGGTCGAAATCCCCCATTGAAATGAACGGCGGGCTACCAGGGGTCGAATTCCCCCATTGAAATGAATGGCAGGCGCCCAGGATTCAAAATCCCCCAATGAAATGAATAGCGGGCTACCAGGGGTCGAAATCCCCCATTGAAATTAATGGCGGGTGCCCAGGGGTCGAAATCCCGCAATGAAATGAATGGCGGTCTACCAGGGGTCGAGATTCCCTCATAGAAATAAATATTGGGCTCCCAGTGGTCGAAATCCCCCATTGAAATGTATGGCGGGCTACCAAGGGTTGTAATCCCCCATTGAAATGAATGGCGGGCTCCCAGTTGTCGAAATCCCCCATTGAAATGAATGGCGGGCTACCAGGGGTCGAATTCCCCCATTGAAATGAATGGCGGGTGCCCAGGGGTCGAAATCCCGCAATGAAATGAATGGCGGGCTACCAGGGGTCGAAATCCCCAATTGAAATGAATGGCGGGCGCCTAGGGGTCCAAATCCCCCATTGAAATGAATGGCTGGCTCCCAGTGGTCGAAATCCCCCATTGAAATGAATGGGGGGCTACCAGTGGTCGAATTCCCCCATTAAAATGAATGGCGGGCGCCCAGGAATCAAATTCCCCCAATGAAATGAATGGCGGGCTACCAGGGGTCGAAATCCCCCATTGAAATGAATGGCGGGTGCCCAGGGGTCGAAATCCCGCAATGAAATGAATTGCGGGCTACCAAGGGTCGAAATCCCCCATTGAAATGAATGGCGGGCTACCAGGGGACGAATTCCCCCATTAAAATGAATGGTGGGCTCCCAGGGGTCGAAATACCCCATTGAAATAAATGGCGGGCTACCAGGGGTTGAAATCCCCCATTGAAATGAATGGCGGGCTCCCAGTGGTCGAAAACACCCATTGAAATGAATGGCGGGCTACCAGGGGTCGAAATCCCCCATAGGAATGAATGGCGGGGGCGCCTAGGGGTCAGAATCCCCCATTGAAATGAATGGCGGGCTCCCAGTGGTCGAAATCCCCCATTGAAATTTATGGCGGGCTCCCAGGGGTCAAAATCCCCCATTTAAATGAATGGTGGGCTCCCAGGGGTCAAAATCCCCCATAGGAATGAATGGCAGATTACCAGGGGTTGAAATCCCCCATTGAAATGAATGGCGGTCTCCCAGGGGTCTAATTCCCCCATTGAAATGAATGGCGGGCGCCCAGGAATCAAAATACCCCAATGAAATGAATGGCGGGCTACCAGAGGTCGAAATCCCCCATTGAAATGAATGGCAGGCGCCCAGGGGACGAAATCCCTCAATGAAATGAATGGCGGGTACCCAGGGGTTGAATTCCCCTATTGAAATGAATGGCGGGCACCCAGGGATCAAAATCCCCCAATGAAATGAATGGCGGGCTACCAGGTGTCGAATTCCCCCATTAAAATGAATGGCGGGTGCCCAGGGTTTAAATCCCGCAATGAAATGAATGGCGGTCTACCAGGGGTCGAAATCCCCCATTGAAATGAATGGCGGGCTACCAGGGATCGAGATTCCCCCATAGAAATGAATATTGGGCTCCCAGTGGTCGAAATCCCGAATTGAAATGAATGGCGGGCTACCAGGGGTTGAAATCCCCCATTGAAATGAATGGCAGGCTCCCAGTGGTCGAAATCCCCCATTAAAATTAATGGCGGGCTACCAGGGGTCGAATTCACCCATTGAAAAGAATGGCGGGCACCCAGGGATCAAAATCCCCCAATGAAATGAATGGCGGGCTACCAGGGGTCGAAATCCCCCATTGAAATGAATTGCGGGCATCCAAGTGTCGAATTCCCCCATTTAAATAAATGGTGGGCTCCCAGGGGTCGAATCCCCCCATAGGAATGAATGGCGGGTTACCAGGGGTTGAAATACCCCATTGAAATGAATGGCGGGCTACCAGGGATCGAGATCCCCCCTCAGGAATGAATGGCGGGGGCGCCTAGGGGTCGAAATCCCCCTTTGAAATGAATGGATGGGTCCCAGTGGTCGAATTCCCCCATTGAAATGAATGGCGGGCGACCAGGAGTCAAAATCCCCCATTGAAATGAATGGCACGCGCCTAGGGGTCGAAATCCCCCATTGAAATGAATGGCTGGCTCCCAGTGGTCGAAATCCCCCATTGAAATGAACGGCGGGCTACCAGGGGTCGAATTCCCCCATTGAAATGAATGGCAGGCGCCCAGGATTCAAAATCCCCCAATGAAATGAATAGCGGGCTACCAGGGGTCGAAATCCCCCATTGAAATTAATGGCGGGTGCCCAGGGGTCGAAATCCCGCAATGAAATGAATGGCGGTCTACCAGGGGTCGAGATTCCCTCATAGAAATAAATATTGGGCTCCCAGTGGTCGAAATCCCCCATTGAAATGTATGGCGGGCTACCAAGGGTTGTAATCCCCCATTGAAATGAATGGCGGGCTCCCAGTTGTCGAAATCCCCCATTGAAATGAATGGCGGGCTACCAGGGGTCGAATTCCCCCATTGAAATGAATGGCGGGTGCCCAGGGGTCGAAATCCCGCAATGAAATGAATGGCGGGCTACCAGGGGTCGAAATCCCCAATTGAAATGAATGGCGGGCTACCAGGGATCGAGATTCCCCCATAGAAAAGAATAATGGGCTCCCAGTGGTCGAAAACCCCCATTGAAATGAATGGCAGGCTACCAGGGGTCGAATTCCCCCATTTAAATAAATGGTGGGCTCCCAGGGGTCGAAATCTCCCATAGGAATGAATGGCGGGGGCGCCTCGGGGTCGAAATCCCCCATTGAAATGAATGGCTGGCTCCCAGTGGTCGAAATCCCCCATTGAATTTAATGGCGGGGTCCCAGGGGTCGAATTCCCCCATTGAAATGAATGGCGGGCGACCAGGAGTCAAAATCCCCGATTGAGTTGAATGGCGGGCGCCTAGGGGTCGAAATCCCCCATTGAAATGAATGGCTGGCTCCCAGTGGTCGAAATCCCCCATTGAAATGAATGGGGGGCTACCAGGGGTCGAATTCCCCCATAGAAATGAATATTGGGCTCCCAGTGGTCGAAATCCCCCATTAAAATTAATGGCGGGCTACCAGGGGTCGAATTCCCCCATTTAAATGAATGGTGGGCTCCCAGGGGTCAAAATCCCCCATTGAAATGAATGGCGGGCTACCAGGGGTTGAAATCCCCCATTGAAATGAATGGCGGGCTCCCAGTGGTCGAAAACCCCATTGAAATTAATGGCGGGCTCCCAGGGGTCGAATTCCCTCATTGAAATGAATGGCGGGCAACCAGGAGTCAAAATCCCCGATTGAAATGAATGGTGGGCTACCAGGGGTCGAAATCCCCCATTGAAATGAATGGCGGGCCACCAGGGATCGAGTTTCCCCCATAGAAATGAATATTGGGCTCCCAGTGGTCGAAAACCCCCATTGAAAAAAATGGCGGGCTCCCAGGGGTCGAAATCCCCCATAGGAATGAATGGCAGGTTACCAGGGGTTGAAATCCCCCATTGAAATGAATGGCGGGCTACCAGGGATCGAGATTCCCCCATAGGAATGAATGGCTGGGCGCCTAGGGGTCGAAATCCACCATTGAAATGAATGGCGGGCTACCAGGGGTCGAAATCCCACATTGAAATGAATGGCAGGTGCCCAGGGGTCGAAATCCCGCAATGAAATGAATGGCGGGCTACCAGGGGTCAAAATCCCCCATTGAAATGAATGGCGGGCTACCAGGGATCGAGATTCCCCCATTTAAATGAATATTGGGCTCCCAGTGGTCGAAAACCCCCATTGAAATGAATGGCGGGCTACCAGGCGTCGAATTCCCCCATTTAAATGAATGGTGGGCTCCCAGGGGTCGAAATCCCCCATAGGAATGAATGGCAGGTTACCAGGGGTTGAAATCCCCAATTGAAATGAATGGCGGGCTACCAGGGATCGAGATTCCCCCATAGGAATGAATGGCGGGGGCGCCTAGGGGTCGAAATCCCCCATTGAAATGAATGGCTGGCTCCCAGTGGTCGAAATCCCCCATTGAAACGAATGGCGGAATCCCAGGGGTCAAAATCCCCCATTGAAATGAATGGCTGGCTCCCAGTGGTCGAAATCCCCCATTGAAATGAATGGCGGGCTACCAGGGGTCGAATTCCCCATTTAAATGAATGGTGGGCTCCCAGGGGTCGAAATCCCCCATAGGAATGAGTGGCGGGTTACCAGGGGTTGAAATCCCCCATTGAAATGAACGGCGTGCGCCCAGGGATCGAAATCCCCCATTGAAATGAATGACGGGCGCTGAGGAATCAAAATCCCCCAATGAAATGAATGGCGGGCTACCAGGGGTCGAGATTCCCCCATAGAAATAAATATTGGGCTCCCAGTGGTCGATATCCCCCATTGAAATGTATGGCGGGCTACCAAGGGTTGAAATCCCCCATTGAAATGAATGGCGGGCTCCCAGTTGTCGAAATCCCCCATTTAAATGAATGGCGGGCTACCAGGGGTTTAACTCCCCCATTGAAATGAATGGCGGGTGCCCAGGGGTCGAAATCCCGCAATGAAATGAATGGCGGGCTACCAGGGATCGAGATTCCCCCATAGAAAAGAATATTGGGCTCCCAGTGGTCGAAAACCCCCATTGAAATGAATGGCGGGCTACCAGGGGTCGAATTCCCCCATTTAAATAAATGGTGGGCTCCCAGGGGTCGAAATCCCCCATAGGAATGAATGGCGGGGGCGCCTAGGGGTCGAAATCCCCCATTGAAATGAATGGCTGGCTCCCAGTGGTTGAAATCCCCCATTGAAATTAATGGCGGGGTCCCAGGGGTCGAATTCCCCCATTGAAATGAATGGCGGGCGACCAAGAGTCAAAATCCCCGATTGAGATGAATGGCGGGCGCCTAGGGGTCGAAATCCCCCATTGAAATGAATGGTGGGCTCCCAGGAGTCGAAATCCCCCATAGGAATGAATGGCGGGGGCGCCTAGGGGTCGAAATCCCCCATTGAAATGAATGGCTGGCTTCCAGTGGTCGAAATCCCCCATTGAAATTAATGGCGGGGTCCCAGGGGTCGAATTCCCCCATTGAAATGAATGGCGGGCGACCAGGAGTCAAAATCCCCGATTGAGATGAATGGCGGGCGCCTAGCGGTCGAAATCCCCCATTGAAATGAATGGCTGGCTCCCAGTGGTCGAAATCCCCCATTGAAATGAATGGGGGGCTACCAGTGGTCGAATTCCCCCATTAAAATGAATGGCGGGCGCCCAGGAATCAAAATCCCCCAATGAAATGAATGGCGGGCTACCATGGGTCGAAATCCCCCATTGAAATGAATGGCGGGTGCCCAGGGGTCGAAATCCCGCAATGAAATGAATTGCGGGCTACCAAGGGTCGAAATCCCCCATTTAAATGAATGTTGGGCTCCTAGGGGTCGAAATCCCCCATAGGAATGAATGGCGGGGGCGCCTAGGGGTCAGAATCCCCCATTGAAATGAATGGCTGGCTCCCAGTGGTCGAAATCCCCCATTGAAATTTATGGCGGGCTCCCAGGGGTCGAAATCCCCCATTTAAATGAATGGTGGGCTCCCAGGGGTCAAAATCCCCCATAGGAATGAATGGCAGGTTACCAGAGGTTGAAATCCCCCATTGAAATGAATGGCGTCCTCCTAGGGGTCTAATTCCCCCATTGAAATGAATGGTGGGCGCCCAGGAATCAAAATACCCCAATGAAATGAATGGCGGGCTACCAGAGGTCGAAATCCCCCATTGAAATGAATGGCGGGCGCCCAGGGGACGAAATCCCGCAATGAAATGAATGGCGGGCACCCAGGGGTTGAATTCCCCTATTGAAATGAATGGCGGGCACCCAGGGATCAAAATCCCCCAATGAAATGAATGGCGGTCCACCAGGGGTCGAAATCCCCCATTGAAATGAATGGCGGGCTACCAGGGATCGAGATTCCCCCATAGAAATGAATATTGGGCTCCCAGTGGTCGAAATCCCCCATTGAAATGAATGGCGGGCTACCAAGGGTTGAAATCCCCCATTGAAATGAATGGCGGGCTCCCAGTTGTCGAAATCCCCCATTGAAATGAATGGCGGGCTACCAGGGGTTGTATTCCCCCATTGAAATGAATGGCGGGTGCCCAGGGGTCGAAATCCCGCAATGAAATGAATGGCGGGCTGCCAGGGGTCGAAATCCCCCATTGAAATGAATGGCGGGCTACCAGGGATCGAGATTCCCCCATAGAAAAGAATATTGGGCTCCCAGTGGTCGAAAACCCCCATTGAAATGAATGGCGGGCTACCAGGGGTCGAATTCCCCCATTTAAATAAATGGTGGGCTCCCAGGGGTCGAAATCCCCCATAGGAATGAATGGCGGGGGCGCCTAGGGGTCGAAATCCCCCATTGAAATGAATGGCTGGCTCCCAGTGGTCGAAATCCCCCATTGAAATTAATGGCGGGGTCCCAGGGGTCGAATTCCCCCATTGAAATGAATGGCGGGCGACCAGGAGTCAAAATCCCCGATTGAGATGAATGGCGGGCGCCTAGGGGTCGAAATCCCCCATTGAAATGAATGGTGGGCTCCCAGGAGTCGAAATCCCCCATAGGAATGAATGGCGGGGGCGCCTAGGGGTCGAAATCCCCCATTGAAATGAATGGCTGGCTCCCAGGGGTCGAAATCCCCCATTGAAATTAATGGCGGGTGCCCAGGGGTCGAAATCCCGCAATGAAATGAATGGCGGTCTACCAGGGGTCGAGATTCCCTCATAGAAATAAATATTGGGCTCCCAGTGGTCGAAATCCCCCATTGAAATGTATGGCGGGCTACCAAGGGTTGAAATCCCCTATTGAAATGAATGGCGGGCTCCCAGTTGTCGAAATCCCCCATTGAAATGAATGGCGGGCTAGCAGGGGTCGAATTCCCCCATTGAAATGAATGGCGGATGCCCAGGGGTCGAAATCCCGCAATGAAATGAATGGCGGGCTACCAGGGGTCGAAATCCCCCATTGAAATGAATGGCGGGCTACCAGGGATCGAGATTCCCCCATAGAAAAGAATATTGGGCTCCCAGTGGTCGAAAACCCCCATTGAAATGAATGGCGGGCTACCAGGGGTCGAATTCCCCCATTTAAATAAATGGTGGGCTCCCAGGGGTCGAAATCCCCCATAGGAATGAATGGCAGGGGCGCCTAGGGGTTAAAATCCCCCATTGAAATGAATGGCTGGCTCCCAGTGGTCGAAATCCCCCATTGAAATTAATGGCGGGGTCCCAGGGGTCGAATTCCCCCATTGAAATGAATGGCGGGCGACCAGGAGTCAAAATCCCCGATTGAGATGAATGGCGGGCGCCTAGGGGTCGAAATCCCCCATTGAAATGAATGGTGGGCTCCCAGGAGTCGAAATCCCCCATAGGAATGAATGGCGGGGGCGCCTAGGGGTCGAAATCCCCCATTGAAACGAATGGCTGGCTCCCGATGGTCGAAATCCCCCATTGAAATTAATGGCGGGGTCCCAGGGGTCGAATTCCCCCATTGAAATGAATGGCGGGCGACCAGGAGTCAAAATCCCCGATTGAGATGAATGGCGGGCGCCTAGCGGTCGAAATCCCCCATTGAAATGAATGGCTGGCTCCCAGTGGTCGAAATCCCCCATTGAAATGAATGGGGGGCTACCAGTGGTCGAATTCCCCCATTAAAATGAATGGCGGGCGCCCAGGAATCAAAATCCCCCAATGAAATGAATGGCGGGCTACCAGGGGTCGAAATCCCCCATTGAAATGAATAGCGGGTGCCCAGGGGTCGAAATCCCGCAATGAAATGAATTGCGGGCTACCAAGGGTCGAAATCCCCCATTGAAATGAATGGCGGGCTACCAGGGGACGAATTCCCCCATTAAAATGAATGGTGGGCTCCCAGGGGTCGAAATCCCCCATTGAAATAAATGGCGGGCTACCAGGGGTTGAAATCCCCCATTGAAATGAATGGCGGGCTCCCAGGGGTCAAAATCCCCCATTGAAATGAATGGCTGGCTCCCAGTGGTCGAAATCCCCCATTGAAATGAATGGCGGGCTACCAGGGGTCGAATTCCCCATTTAAATGAATGGTGGGCTCCCAGGGGTCGAAATCCCCCATAGGAATGAGTGGCGGGTTACCAGGGGTTGAAATCCCCCATTGAAATGAACGGCGTGCGCCCAGGGATCGAAATCCCCCATTGAAATGAATGTCGGGCGCTGAGGAATCAAAATCCCCCAATGAAATGAATGGCGGGCTACCAGGGGTCGAGATTCCCCCATAGAAATAAATATTGGGCTCCCAGTGGTCGATATCCCCCATTGAAATGTATGGCGGGCTACCAAGGGTTGAAATCCCCCATTGAAATGAATGGCGGGCTCCCAGTTGTCGAAATCCCCCATTGAAATGAATGGCGGGCTACTAGGGGTCGAATTCCCCCATTGAAATGAATGGCGGGTGCCCAGGGGTCGAAATCCCGCAATGAAATGAATGGCGGGCTACCAGGGGTCGAAATCCCCCATTGAAATGAATGGCGGGCTACCAGGGATCGAGATTCCCCCATAGAAAAGAATATTGGGCTCCCAGTGGTCGAAAACCCCCATTGAAATGAATGGCGGGCTACCAGGGGTCGAATTCCCCCATTTAAATAAATGGTGGGCTCCCAGGGGTCGAAATCCCCCATAGGAATGAATGGCGGGGGCGCCTAGGGGTCGAAATCCCCCATTGAAATGAATGGCTGGCTCCCAGTGGTTGAAATCCCCCATTGAAATTAATGGCGGGGTCCCAGGGGTCGAATTCCCCCATTGAAATGAATGGCGGGCGACCAGGAGTCAAAATCCCCGATTGAGATGAATGGCGGGCGCCTAGCGGTCGAAATCCCCCATTGAAATGAATGGCTGGCTCCCAGTGGTCGAAATCCCCCATTGAAATGAATGGGGGGCTACCAGTGGTCGAATTCCCCCATTAAAATGAATGGCGGGCGCCCAGGAATCAAAATCCCCCAATGAAATGAATGGCGGGCTACCAGGGGTCGAAATCCCCCATTGAAATGAATGGCGGGTGCCCAGGGGTCGAAATCACGCAATGAAATGAATTGCGGGCTACCAAGGGTCGAAATCCCCCATTGAAATGAATGGCGGGCTACCAGGGGACGAATTCCCCCATTAAAATGAATGGTGGGCTCCCAGGGGTCGAAATCCCCCATTGAAATAAATGGCGGGCTACCAGGGGTTGAAATCCCCCATTGAAATGAATGGCGGGCTACCAGGGGACGAATTCCCCCATTAAAATGAATGGTGGGCTCCCAGGGGTCGAAATCCCCCATTGAAATGAATGGCGGGCTACCAGGGGTTGAAATCCCCCATTGAAATGAATGGCAGGCTCCCAGTGGTCGAAATCCCCCATTGAAATTAATGGCGGGCTACCAGGGGTCGAATTCACCCATTGAAATGAATGGCGGGCACCCAGGGATCAAAATCCCCCAATGAAATGAATGGCGGGCTACCAGGGGTCGAAATCCCCCATTGAAATGAATTGCGGGCATCCAAGGGTCGAATTCCCCCATTTAAATAAATGGTGGGCTCCCAGGGGTCGAATCCCCCCATAGGAATGAATGGCGGGTTACCAGGGGTTGAAATACCCCATTGAAATGAATGGCGGGCTACCAGGGATCGAGATCCCCCCTCAGGAATGAATGGCGGGGGCGCCTAGGGGTCGAAATCCCCCATTGAAATGAATGGATGGGTCCCAGTGGTCGAAATCCCCCATTGAAATGAATGGCGGGCTCCCAGGGGTCGAATTCCCCCATTGAAATGAATGGCGGGCGACCAGGAGTCAAAATCCCCCATTGAAATGAATGGCGCGCGCCTAGGGGTCGAAATCCCCCATTGAAATGAATGGCTGGCTCCCAGTGGTCGAAATCCCCCATTGAAATGAACGGCGGGCTACCAGGGGTCGAATTCCCCCATTGAAATGAATGGCGGGCGCCCAGGATTCAAAATCCCCCAATGAAATGAATAGCGGGCTACCAGGGGTCGAAATCCCCCATTGAAATTAATGGCGGGTGCCCAGGGGTCGAAATCCCGCAATGAAATGAATGGCGGTCTACCAGGGATCGAGATTCCCTCATAGAAATAATAATTGGGCTCCCAGTGGTCGAAATCCCCCATTGAAATGTATGGCGGGCTACCAAGGGTTGGAATCCCCCATTGAAATGAATGGCGGGCTCCCAGTTGTCGAAATCCCCCATTGAAATGAATGGCGGGCTACCAGGGGTCGAATTCCCCCATTGAAATGAATAGCGGGTGCCCAGGGGTCGAAATCCCGCAATGAAATGAATGGCGGGCTACCAGGGGTCGAAATCCCCCATTGAAATGAATGGCGGGCTACCAGGGATCGAGATTCCCCCATAGAAAAGAATAATGGGCTCCCAGTGGTCGAAAACCCCCATTGAAATGAATGGCGGGCTACCAGGGGTCGAATTCCCCCATTTAAATAAATGGTGGGCTCCCAGGGGTCGAAATCCCCCATAGGAATGAATGGCGGGGGCGCCTAGGGGTCGAAATCCCCCATTGAAATGAATGGCTGGCTCCCAGTGGTAAAAATCCCCCATTGAATTTAATGGCGGGGTCCAAGGGGTCGATTTCCCCCGTTGAAATGAATGGCGGGCGACCAGGAGTCAAAATCCCCGATTGAGTTGAATGGCGGGCGCCTAGGGGTCGAAATCCCCCATTGAAATGAATGGCTGGCTCCCAGTGGTCGAAATCCCCCATTGAAATGAATGGGGGGCTACCAGGGGTCAAATTCCCCCATAGAAATGAATATTGGGCTCCCAGTGGTCGAAATCCCCCATTAAAATTAATGGCGGGCTACCAGGGGTCGAATTCCCCCATTTAAATGAATGGTGGGCTCCCAGGGGTCGAAATCCCCCATTGAAATCAATTGCGGGCTACCAGGGGTTGAAATCCCCCATTGAAATTAATGGCTGGCTCCCAGTGGTCGAAATCCCCCATTGAAATGAACGGCGGGCTACCAGGGGTCGAATTCCCCCATTGAAATGAATGGCGGGCGCCCAGGATTCAAAATCCCCCAATGAAATGAATAGCGGGCTACCAGGGGTCGAAATCCCCCATTGAAATTAATGGCGGGTGCCCAGGGGTCGAAATCCCGCAATGAAATGAATGGCGTTCTACCAGGGGTCGAGATTCCCTCATAGAAGTAAATATTGGGTTCCCAGTGGTCGAAATCCCCCATTGAAATGTATGGCGGGCTACCAAGGGTTGAAATCCCCCATTGAAATGAATGACGGGCGCTGAGGAATCAAAATCCCCCAATGAAATGAATGGTGGGCTACCAGGGGTCGAGATTCCCCCATAGAAATAAATATTGGGCTCCCAGTGGTCGAAATCCCCCATTGAAATGTATGGCGGGCTACCAGGGGTTTAAATCCCCCATTAAAATGAATGGCGGGTCCCCAGTGGTCGAAATCCCCCATTGAAATGAATGGCGGGCTACCAGGGGTCGAATTCCCCCATTTAAATGAATGGCGGGCGCCCAGGAATCAAAATCCCCCAATGAAATGAATGGCGGGCTACCAGGGGAAGAAATCCCTCATTGAAAAGAATGGCGGGTGCCCAGGGGTCGAAATCCCGCAATGAAATGAATGGCGGGCTACCAGGGGTCAAATTCCCCCATTTAGATGAATGGTGGGCTCCCAGGTGTCGAAATCCCCCGTAGGAATGAATGGCGCGTTTCGAGGGGTTGAAATCCCCCATTGAAATGAATGGCGGGCCCCCAGTGGTCGAAATCCCCCATTGAAATGAATTGCGGGCTACCAGGGGTCGAATTCCCCCATTTAAATGAATGGTGGGCTCCCAGGGGTCGAAATCCCCCATAGGAATGAATGGCGGGGCGCCTAGGGGTTGAAATCCCCCATTGAAATGAATGGCTTGCTCCCAGTGGTCGAATTCCCCCATTGAAATGAATGGCGGGCGACCAGGAGTCAAAATCCCCGATTGAGATGAATAGCTGGCGCCTAGGGGTCGAAATCCCCCATTGAAATGAATGGCTGGCTCCCAGTGGTCGAAATCCCTGATTGAAATCAATGGGGGTCTACCAGGGGTCGAATTCCCCCATTGAAATGAATGGCGGGCGCCCAGGAATCAAAATCCCCCAATGAAATGAATGGCGGACTACCAGGGGTCGAAATCCCCCATTGAAATGAATGGCGGGTGCCCAGGGGTCAAAATCCCGCAATGAAATGAATGGCGGGCTACCAGGGGTCGAAATCCCCCATTGAAATGAATGGCGGGCTACCAGGGATCGAGATTCCCCCATAGAAATGAATATTGGGCTCCCAGTGGTCGAAAACCCCCATTGAAATGAATGGCTGGCTCCCAGTGGTCAAAATTCCCCATTGAAATGAACGGCGGGCTACCAGGGGTCGAATTCCCCCATTGAAATGAATGGCGGGCGCCCAGGATTCAAAATCCCCCAATGAAATGAATGGCGGGTAACCAGGGGTCGAAATCCCTCATTGAAATTAATGGCGGGTGCCCAGGGGTCGAATTCCCGCAATGAAATGAATGGCGGTCTACCAGGGGTCGAAATCCCCCATTGAAATGAATGGCGGGCTACCAGGGATCGAGATTCCCCCATAGAAATAAATATTGGGCTCCCAGTGGTCGAAATCCCCTATTGAAATGGATGGTGGGCTACCAGGGGTTGAAGTCTCCCATTGAAATGAATGGCGGGCTCCCAGTGGTCGAAATCCCCCATTGAAATGAATGGCGGGCTACCAGGGGTCGAATTCCCCCATTGAAATGAATGGCGGGTGCCCAGGGGTCGAAATCCCGCAATGAAATGAATGGCGGGCTACCAGTGGTCGAAATCCCCCATTGAAATGAATGGCGGGCTACCAGGGGTCGAATTCCCCCATTTAAATAAATGGTGGGCTCCCAGGGGTCGAAAACCCCCATTGAAATGAATGGCGGGCTACCAGGGGTCGAATTCCCCCATTTAAATAAATGGTGGGCTCCCAGGGGTCGAAATCCCCCATAGGAATAATTGGCGGGGGCGCCTAGGGGTCGAAATCCCCCATTGAAATGAATGGCTGGCTCCCAGTGGTCGAAATCCCCCATTGAAATTAATGGCGGGGTCCCAGGGGTCGAATTCCCCCATTGAAATGAATGGCGGGCGACCAGGAGTCAAAATCCCCGATTGAGATGAATGGCGGGCGCCTAGGGGTCGAAATCCCCCATTGAAATGAATGGCTGGCTCCCAGTGGTCGAAATCCCCCATTGAAATGAATGGGGGGCTACCAGGGGTCGAATTCCCCCATTGAAATGAATGGCGGGCGCCCAGGAATCAAAATCCCCCAATGAAATGAATGGCGGGCTACCAGGGGTCGAAATCCCCCATTGAAATGAAAAGCGGGTGCCCAGGGGTCGAAATCCCGCAATGAAATGAATGGCGGGCTACCAAGGGTCGAAATCCCCCATTGAAATGAATGGCGGGCTACCAGGGATCGAGATTCCCCCATAGAAATGAATATTGCTCTCCCAGTGGTCGAAATCCCCCATTAAAACTAATGGCGGGCTACCAGGGGTCGAATTCCCCAATTTAAATGAATGGTGGGCTCCCAGGGGTCGAAATCCCCCATTGAAATAAAACGCGGGCTACCAGGGGTTGAAATCCCCCATTGAAATGAATGGCGGGCTCCCAGTGGTCGAAAACCCCCATTGAAATGAATGGCGGGCTACCAGGGGTCGAATTCCCCCATTTAAATGAATTTTGGGCTCCTAGGGGTCGAAATCCCCCATAGGAATGAATGGCGGGGGCGCCAAGGGGTTGGAATCCTCCATTGAAATGAATGGCTGGCTCCCAGTGGTCGAAATCCCCCATTGAAATTAATGGCGGGCTCCCAGGGGTCGAATTCCCTCATTGAAATTAATGGCGGGCAACCAGGAGTCAAAATCCCCGATTGAAATGAATGGCTGGCTCCCAGTGGTCGAAATCCCTCATTGAAATGAATGGCGGGCTACCAGGGGTCGAATTCCCCCATTGAAATGAATGGCGGGCGCCCAGGAATCAAAATCCCCCAATGAAATGAATGGCGGGCTACCAGGGGTCGAAATCCCCCATTGAAATGAATGGCGGGCCACCAGGGATCGAGTTTCCCCCATAAAAATGAATATTGGGCTCCCAGTGGTCGAAATCCCCCATTGAAAAAAATGGCGGGCTACCAGGGGTCGAAATCACCCATTAAAAAGTATGGCGGGCTCCCAGGGGTCAAATTCCCCCATTGAAATGAAAGGCGGGCTACCAGTGGTCGAAATCCCCCATTGAAATGAATGACGGTCTCCTAGGGGTTGAAATTTCCCATAGAAATGAATGGCGGGTGCACAGGGGTCGAAATCCCCCATTGAAATGAATGGCCGGGCGCCCAGGGGTCGAAATCACCCATTGAAATGAATGGCGGGCTACCAGGTGTCAAAATACCACATTAAAATGAATGGCGGGCTACCAGGTGTTGAATCCCCCCATTTAAATGATTGGTGGGCTCCCATGGGTCGAAAACCCCCATTGAAATGAATGGCCGGGCGCCCAGGGGTCGAAATCACCCATTGAAATGAATGGCGGGCTACCAGGGGTCGAAATACCACATTGAAATGAATGGCTGGCTCCCAGTGGTCGAAATCCCCCATTGAAATGAATGGCGGGCTCCCAGGGGTCGAATTTCCCCATTGAAATGAATGGCGGGCGACCAGGAGTCAAAATCCCCCAATGAAATAAATGGCGGGCGCCTAGGGGTCGAAATCCCCCATTGAAATGAATTGCTGTCTCCCAGTGGTCGAAATCCCCCATTGAAATGAATGGCGGGCTACCAGGGGTCGAAATCCCCCATTGAAATTAATGGCGGGTGCCCAGGGGTCGAAATCCCGCAATGAAATGAATGGCGGTCTACCAGGGGTCGAGATTCCCTCATAGAAGTAAATATTGGGTTCCCAGTGGTCGAAATCCCCCATTGAAATGTATGGCGGGCTACCAAGGGTTGAAATCCCCCATTGAAATGAATGACGGGCGCTGAGGAATCAAAATCCCCCAATGAAATGAATGGTGGGCTACCAGGGGTCGAGATTCCCCCATAGAAATAAATATTGGGCTCCCAGTGGTCGAAATCCCCCATTGAAATGTATGGCGGGCTACCAGGGGTTTAAATCCCCCATTAAAATGAATGGCGGGCTCCCAGTGGTCGAAATCCCCCATTGAAATGAATGGCGGGCTACCAGGGGTCGAATTCCCCCATTTAAAAGAATGGCGGACGACCAGGAGTCAAAATCCCCTATTGAAATGATAGGCGGGCGCCTAGGGGTCGAAATCCCCCATTGAAATGAATGGCTGGCTCCCAGTGGTCGAAATCCCCCATTGGAATGAATGGCGGGCTACCAGGGGTCGAATTCCCCCATTTAAATGAATGGCGGGCGCCCAGGAATCAAAATCCCCCAATGAAATGAATGGCGGGCTACCAGGGGTCAAAATCCCTCATTGAAAAGAATGGCGGGTGCCCAGGGGTCGAAATCCCGCAATGAAATGAATGGCGGGCTACCAGGGGTCAAATTCCCCCATTTAGATGAATGGTGGGCTCCCAGGTGTCGAAATCCCCCGTAGGAATGAATGGCGCGTTTCGAGGGGTTGAAATCCCCCATTGAAATTAATGGCGGGGTCCCAGGGGTCGAATTCCCCCATTGAAATGAATGGCGGGCGACCAAGAGTCAAAATCCCCGATTGAGATGAATGGCGGGCGCCTAGGGGTCGAAATCCCCCATTGAAATGAATGGTGGGCTCCCAGGAGTCGAAATCCCCCATAGGAATGAATGGCGGGGGCGCCTAGGGGTCGAAATCCCCCATTGAAATGAATGGCTGGCTTCCAGTGGTCGAAATCCCCCATTGAAATTAATGGCGGGGTCCCAGGGGTCGAATTCCCCCATTGAAATGAATGGGGGGCTACCAGTGGTCGAATTCCCCCATTAAAATGAATGGCGGGCGCCCAGGAATCAAAATCCCCCAATGAAATGAATGGCGGGCTACCATGGGTCGAAATCCCCCATTGAAATGAATGGCGGGTGCCCAGGGGTCGAAATCCCGCAATGAAATGAATTGCGGGCTACCAAGGGTCGAAATCCCCCATTGAAATGAATGGCGGGCTACCAGGGGTCGAAATCCCCCATAGGAATGAATGGCGGGCTCCCAGTGGTCGAAAACACCCATTGAAATGAATGGCGGGCTACCAGGGGTCGAATTCCCCCATTTAAATGAATGTTGGGCTCCTAGGGGTCGAAATCCCCCATAGGAATGAATGGCGGGGGCGCCTAGGGGTCAGAATCCCCCATTGAAATGAATGGCTGACTCCCAGTGGTCGAAATCCCCCATTGAAATTTATGGCGGGCTCCCAGGGGTCGAAATCCCCCATTTAAATGAATGGTGGGCTCCCAGGGGTCAAAATCCCCCATAGGAATGAATGGCAGGTTACCAGAGGTTGAAATCCCCCATTGAAATGAATGGCGTCCTCCTAGGGGTCTAATTCCCCCATTGAAATGAATGGTGGGCGCCCAGGAATCAAAATACCCCAATGAAATGAATGGCGGGCTACCAGAGGTGGAAATCCCCCATTGAAATGAATGGCGGGCGCCCAGGGGACGAAATCCCGCAATGAAATGAATGGCGGGCACCCAGGGGTTGAATTCCCCTATTGAAATGAATGGCGGGCACCCAGGGATCAAAATCCCCCAATGAAATGAATGGCGGTCCACCAGGGGTCGAAATCCCCCATTGAAATGAATGGCGGGCTACCAGGGATCGAGATTCCCCCATAGAAATGAATATTGGGCTCCCAGTGGTCGAAATCCCCCATTGAAATGAATGGCGGGCTACCAAGGGTTGAAATCCCCCATTGAAATGAATGGCGGGCTCCCAGTTGTCGAAATCCCCCATTGAAATGAATGGCGGGCTACCAGGGGTTGAATTCCCCCATTGAAATGAATGGCGGGTGCCCAGGGGTCGAAATCCCGCAATGAAATGAATGGCGGGCTGCCAGGGGTCGAAATCCCCCATTGAAATGAATGGCGGGCTACCAGGGATCGAGATTCCCCCATAGAAAAGAATATTGGGCTCCCAGTGGTCGAAAACCCCCATTGAAATGAATGGCGGGCTACCAGGGGTCGAATTCCCCCATTTAAATAAATGGTGGGCTCCCAGGGGTCGAAATCCCCCATAGGAATGAATGGCGGGGGCGCCTAGGGGTCGAAATCCCCCATTGAAATGAATGGCTGGCTCCCAGTGGTCGAAATCCCCCATTGAAATTAATGGCGGGGTCCCAGGGGTCGAATTCCCCCATTGAAATGAATGGCGGGCGACCAGGAGTCAAAATCCCCGATTGAGATGAATGGCGGGCGCCTAGGGGTCGAAATCCCCCATTGAAATGAATGGTGGGCTCCCAGGAGTCGAAATCCCCCATAGGAATGAATGGCGGGGGCGCCTAGGGGTCGAAATCCCCCATTGAAATGAATGGCTGGCTCCCAGGGGTCGAAATCCCCCATTGAAATTAATGGCGGGTGCCCAGGGGTCGAAATCCCGCAATGAAATGAATGGCGGTCTACCAGGGGTCGAGATTCCCTCATAGAAATAAATATTGGGCTCCCAGTGGTCGAAATCCCCCATTGAAATGTATGGCGGGCTACCAAGGGTTGAAATCCCCTATTGAAATGAATGGCGGGCTCCCAGTTGTCGAAATCCCCCATTGAAATGAATGGCGGGCTAGCAGGGGTCGAATTCCCCCATTGAAATGAATGGCGGATGCCCAGGGGTCGAAATCCCGCAATGAAATGAATGGCGGGCTACCAGGGGTCGAAATCCCCCATTGAAATGAATGGCGGGCTACCAGGGATCGAGATTCCCCCATAGAAAAGAATATTGGGCTCCCAGTGGTCGAAAACCCCCATTGAAATGAATGGCGGGCTACCAGGGGTCGAATTCCCCCATTTAAATAAATGGTGGGCTCCCAGGGGTCGAAATCCCCCATAGGAATGAATGGCAGGGGCGCCTAGGGGTTAAAATCCCCCATTGAAATGAATGGCTGGCTCCCAGTGGTCGAAATCCCCCATTGAAATTAATGGCGGGGTCCCAGGGGTCGAATTCCCCCATTGAAATGAATGGCGGGCGACCAGGAGTCAAAATCCCCGATTGAGATGAATGGCGGGCGCCTAGGGGTCGAAATCCCCCATTGAAATGAATGGTGGGCTCCCAGGAGTCGAAATCCCCCATAGGAATGAATGGCGGGGGCGCCTAGGGGTCGAAATCCCCCATTGAAACGAATGGCTGGCTCCCGATGGTCGAAATCCCCCATTGAAATTAATGGCGGGGTCCCAGGGGTCGAATTCCCCCATTGAAATGAATGGCGGGCGACCAGGAGTCAAAATCCCCGATTGAGATGAATGGCGGGCGCCTAGCGGTCGAAATCCCCCATTGAAATGAATGGCTGGCTCCCAGTGGTCGAAATCCCCCATTGAAATGAATGGGGGGCTACCAGTGGTCGAATTCCCCCATTAAAATGAATGGCGGGCGCCCAGGAATCAAAATCCCCCAATGAAATGAATGGCGGGCTACCAGGGGTCGAAATCCCCCATTGAAATGAATAGCGGGTGCCCAGGGGTCGAAATCCCGCAATGAAATGAATTGCGGGCTACCAAGGGTCGAAATCCCCCATTGAAATGAATGGCGGGCTACCAGGGGACGAATTCCCCCATTAAAATGAATGGTGGGCTCCCAGGGGTCGAAATCCCCCATTGAAATAAATGGCGGGCTACCAGGGGTTGAAATCCCCCATTGAAATGAATGGCGTGCTCCCAGGGGTCAAAATCCCCCATTGAAATGAATGGCTGGCTCCCAGTGGTCGAAATCCCCCATTGAAATGAATGGCGGGCTACCAGGGGTCGAATTCCCCATTTAAATGAATGGTGGGCTCCCAGGGGTCGAAATCCCCCATAGGAATGAGTGGCGGGTTACCAGGGGTTGAAATCCCCCATTGAAATGAACGGCGTGCGCCCAGGGATCGAAATCCCCCATTGAAATGAATGTCGGGCGCTGAGGAATCAAAATCCCCCAATGAAATGAATGGCGGGCTACCAGGGGTCGAGATTCCCCCATAGAAATAAATATTGGGCTCCCAGTGGTCGATATCCCCCATTGAAATGTATGGCGGGCTACCAAGGGTTGAAATCCCCCATTGAAATGAATGGCGGGCTCCCAGTTGTCGAAATCCCCCATTGAAATGAATGGCGGGCTACTAGGGGTCGAATTCCCCCATTGAAATGAATGGCGGGTGCCCAGGGGTCGAAATCCCGCAATGAAATGAATGGCGGGCTACCAGGGGTCGAAATCCCCCATTGAAATGAATGGCGGGCTACCAGGGATCGAGATTCCCCCATAGAAAAGAATATTGGGCTCCCAGTGGTCGAAAACCCCCATTGAAATGAATGGCGGGCTACCAGGGGTCGAATTCCCCCATTTAAATAAATGGTGGGCTCCCAGGGGTCGAAATCCCCCATAGGAATGAATGGCGGGGGCGCCTAGGGGTCGAAATCCCCCATTGAAATGAATGGCTGGCTCCCAGTGGTTGAAATCCCCCATTGAAATTAATGGCGGGGTCCCAGGGGTCGAATTCCCCCATTGAAATGAATGGCGGGCGACCAGGAGTCAAAATCCCCGATTGAGATGAATGGCGGGCGCCTAGCGGTCGAAATCCCCCATTGAAATGAATGGCTGGCTCCCAGTGGTCGAAATCCCCCATTGAAATGAATGGGGGGCTACCAGTGGTCGAATTCCCCCATTAAAATGAATGGCGGGCGCCCAGGAATCAAAATCCCCCAATGAAATGAATGGCGGGCTACCAGGGGTCGAAATCCCCCATTGAAATGAATGGCGGGTGCCCAGGGGTCGAAATCACGCAATGAAATGAATTGCGGGCTACCAAGGGTCGAAATCCCCCATTGAAATGAATGGCGGGCTACCAGGGGACGAATTCCCCCATTAAAATGAATGGTGGGCTCCCAGGGGTCGAAATCCCCCATTGAAATAAATGGCGGGCTACCAGGGGTTGAAATCCCCCATTGAAATGAATGGCGGGCTACCAGGGGACGAATTCCCCCATTAAAATGAATGGTGGGCTCCCAGGGGTCGAAATCCCCCATTGAAATGAATGGCGGGCTACCAGGGGTTGAAATCCCCCATTGAAATGAATGGCAGGCTCCCAGTGGTCGAAATCCCCCATTGAAATTAATGGCGGGCTACCAGGGGTCGAATTCACCCATTGAAATGAATGGCGGGCACCCAGGGATCAAAATCCCCCAATGAAATGAATGGCGGTCCACCAGGGGTCGAAATCCCCCATTGAAATGAATGGCGGGCTACCAGGGATCGAGATTCCCCCATAGAAATGAATATTGGGCTCCCAGTGGTCGAAATCCCCCATTGAAATGAATGGCGGGCTACCAAGGGTTGAAATCCCCCATTGAAATGAATGGCGGGCTCCCAGTTGTCGAAATCCCCCATTGAAATGAATGGCGGGCTACCAGGGGTTGAATTCCCCCATTGAAATGAATGGCGGGTGCCCAGGGGTCGAAATCCCGCAATGAAATGAATGGCGGGCTGCCAGGGGTCGAAATCCCCCATTGAAATGTATGGCGGGCTACCAAGGGTTGAAATCCCCCATTGAAATGAATGGCGGGCTCCCAGTTGTCGAAATCCCCCATTGAAATGAATGGCGGGCTACTAGGGGTCGAATTCCCCCATTGAAATGAATGGCGGGTGCCCAGGGGTCGAAATCCCGCAATGAAATGAATGGCGGGCTACCAGGGGTCGAAATCCCCCATTGAAATGAATGGCGGGCTACCAGGGATCGAGATTCCCCCATAGAAAAGAATATTGGGCTCCCAGTGGTCGAAAACCCCCATTGAAATGAATGGCGGGCTACCAGGGGTCGAATTCCCCCATTTAAATAAATGGTGGGCTCCCAGGGGTCGAAATCCCCCATAGGAATGAATGGCGGGGGCGCCTAGGGGTCGAAATCCCCCATTGAAATGAATGGCTGGCTCCCAGTGGTTGAAATCCCCCATTGAAATTAATGGCGGGGTCCCAGGGGTCGAATTCCCCCATTGAAATGAATGGCGGGCGACCAGGAGTCAAAATCCCCGATTGAGATGAATGGCGGGCGCCTAGCGGTCGAAATCCCCCATTGAAATGAATGGCTGGCTCCCAGTGGTCGAAATCCCCCATTGAAATGAATGGGGGGCTACCAGTGGTCGAATTCCCCCATTAAAATGAATGGCGGGCGCCCAGGAATCAAAATCCCCCAATGAAATGAATGGCGGGCTACCAGGGGTCGAAATCCCCCATTGAAATGAATGGCGGGTGCCCAGGGGTCGAAATCACGCAATGAAATGAATTGCGGGCTACCAAGGGTCGAAATCCCCCATTGAAATGAATGGCGGGCTACCAGGGGACGAATTCCCCCATTAAAATGAATGGTGGGCTCCCAGGGGTCGAAATCCCCCATTGAAATAAATGGCGGGCTACCAGGGGTTGAAATCCCCCATTGAAATGAATGGCGGGCTACCAGGGGACGAATTCCCCCATTAAAATGAATGGTGGGCTCCCAGGGGTCGAAATCCCCCATTGAAATGAATGGCGGGCTACCAGGGGTTGAAATCCCCCATTGAAATGAATGGCAGGCTCCCAGTGGTCGAAATCCCCCATTGAAATTAATGGCGGGCTACCAGGGGTCGAATTCACCCATTGAAATGAATGGCGGGCACCCAGGGATCAAAATCCCCAAATGAAATGAATGGCGGTCCACCAGGGGTCGAAATCCCCCATTGAAATGAATGGCGGGCTACCAGGGATCGAGATTCCCCCATAGAAATGAATATTGGGCTCCCAGTGGTCGAAATCCCCCATTGAAATGAATGGCGGGCTACCAAGGGTTGAAATCCCCCATTGAAATGAATGGCGGGCTCCCAGTTGTCGAAATCCCCCATTGAAATGAATGGCGGGCTACCAGGGGTTGAATTCCCCCATTGAAATGAATGGCGGGTGCCCAGGGGTCGAAATCCCGCAATGAAATGAATGGCGGGCTGCCAGGGGTCGAAATCCCCCATTGAAATGAATGGCGGGCTACCAGGGATCGAGATTCCCCCATAGAAAAGAATATTGGGCTCCCAGTGGTCGAAAACCCCCATTGAAATGAATGGCGGGCTACCAGGGGTCGAATTCCCCCATTTAAATAAATGGTGGGCTCCCAGGGGTCGAAATCCCCCATAGGAATGAATGGCGGGGGCGCCTAGGGGTCGAAATCCCCCATTGAAATGAATGGCTGGCTCCCAGTGGTCGAAATCCCCCATTGAAATTAATGGCGGGGTCCCAGGGGTCGAATTCCCCCATTGAAATGAATGGCGGGCGACCAGGAGTCAAAATCCCCGATTGAGATGAATGGCGGGCGCCTAGGGGTCGAAATCCCCCATTGAAATGAATGGTGGGCTCCCAGGAGTCGAAATCCCCCATAGGAATGAATGGCGGGGGCGCCTAGGGGTCGAAATCCCCCATTGAAATGAATGGCTGGCTCCCAGGGGTCGAAATCCCCCATTGAAATTAATGGCGGGTGCCCAGGGGTCGAAATCCCGCAATGAAATGAATGGCGGTCTACCAGGGGTCGAGATTCCCTCATAGAAATAAATATTGGGCTCCCAGTGGTCGAAATCCCCCATTGAAATGTATGGCGGGCTACCAAGGGTTGAAATCCCCTATTGAAATGAATGGCGGGCTCCCAGTTGTCGAAATCCCCCATTGAAATGAATGGCGGGCTAGCAGGGGTCGAATTCCCCCATTGAAATGAATGGCGGATGCCCAGGGGTCGAAATCCCGCAATGAAATGAATGGCGGGCTACCAGGGGTCGAAATCCCCCATTGAAATGAATGGCGGGCTACCAGGGATCGAGATTCCCCCATAGAAAAGAATATTGGGCTCCCAGTGGTCGAAAACCCCCATTGAAATGAATGGCGGGCTACCAGGGGTCGAATTCCCCCATTTAAATAAATGGTGGGCTCCCAGGGGTCGAAATCCCCCATAGGAATGAATGGCAGGGGCGCCTAGGGGTTAAAATCCCCCATTGAAATGAATGGCTGGCTCCCAGTGGTCGAAATCCCCCATTGAAATTAATGGCGGGGTCCCAGGGGTCGAATTCCCCCATTGAAATGAATGGCGGGCGACCAGGAGTCAAAATCCCCGATTGAGATGAATGGCGGGCGCCTAGGGGTCGAAATCCCCCATTGAAATGAATGGTGGGCTCCCAGGAGTCGAAATCCCCCATAGGAATGAATGGCGGGGGCGCCTAGGGGTCGAAATCCCCCATTGAAACGAATGGCTGGCTCCCGATGGTCGAAATCCCCCATTGAAATTAATGGCGGGGTCCCAGGGGTCGAATTCCCCCATTGAAATGAATGGCGGGCGACCAGGAGTCAAAATCCCCGATTGAGATGAATGGCGGGCGCCTAGCGGTCGAAATCCCCCATTGAAATGAATGGCTGGCTCCCAGTGGTCGAAATCCCCCATTGAAATGAATGGGGGGCTACCAGTGGTCGAATTCCCCCATTAAAATGAATGGCGGGCGCCCAGGAATCAAAATCCCCCAATGAAATGAATGGCGGGCTACCAGGGGTCGAAATCCCCCATTGAAATGAATAGCGGGTGCCCAGGGGTCGAAATCCCGCAATGAAATGAATTGCGGGCTACCAAGGGTCGAAATCCCCCATTGAAATGAATGGCGGGCTACCAGGGGACGAATTCCCCCATTAAAATGAATGGTGGGCTCCCAGGGGTCGAAATCCCCCATTGAAATAAATGGCGGGCTACCAGGGGTTGAAATCCCCCATTGAAATGAATGGCGGGCTCCCAGGGGTCAAAATCCCCCATTGAAATGAATGGCTGGCTCCCAGTGGTCGAAATCCCCCATTGAAATGAATGGCGGGCTACCAGGGGTCCAATTCCCCATTTAAATGAATGGTGGGCTCCCAGGGGTCGAAATCCCCCATAGGAATGAGTGGCGGGTTACCAGGGGTTGAAATCCCCCATTGAAATGAACGGCGTGCGCCCAGGGATCGAAATCCCCCATTGAAATGAATGTCGGGCGCTGAGGAATCAAAATCCCCCAATGAAATGAATGGCGGGCTACCAGGGGTCGAGATTCCCCCATAGAAATAAATATTGGGCTCCCAGTGGTCGATATCCCCCATTGAAATGTATGGCGGGCTACCAAGGGTTGAAATCCCCCATTGAAATGAATGGCGGGCTCCCAGTTGTCGAAATCCCCCATTGAAATGAATGGCGGGCTACTAGGGGTCGAATTCCCCCATTGAAATGAATGGCGGGTGCCCAGGGGTCGAAATCCCGCAATGAAATGAATGGCGGGCTACCAGGGGTCGAAATCCCCCATTGAAATGAATGGCGGGCTACCAGGGATCGAGATTCCCCCATAGAAAAGAATATTGGGCTCCCAGTGGTCGAAAACCCCCATTGAAATGAATGGCGGGCTACCAGGGGTCGAATTCCCCCATTTAAATAAATGGTGGGCTCCCAGGGGTCGAAATCCCCCATAGGAATGAATGGCGGGGGCGCCTAGGGGTCGAAATCCCCCATTGAAATGAATGGCTGGCTCCCAGTGGTTGAAATCCCCCATTGAAATTAATGGCGGGGTCCCAGGGGTCGAATTCCCCCATTGAAATGAATGGCGGGCGACCAGGAGTCAAAATCCCCGATTGAGATGAATGGCGGGCGCCTAGCGGTCGAAATCCCCCATTGAAATGAATGGCTGGCTCCCAGTGGTCGAAATCCCCCATTGAAATGAATGGGGGGCTACCAGTGGTCGAATTCCCCCATTAAAATGAATGGCGGGCGCCCAGGAATCAAAATCCCCCAATGAAATGAATGGCGGGCTACCAGGGGTCGAAATCCCCCATTGAAATGAATGGCGGGTGCCCAGGGGTCGAAATCACGCAATGAAATGAATTGCGGGCTACCAAGGGTCGAAATCCCCCATTGAAATGAATGGCGGGCTACCAGGGGACGAATTCCCCCATTAAAATGAATGGTGGGCTCCCAGGGGTCGAAATCCCCCATTGAAATAAATGGCGGGCTACCAGGGGTTGAAATCCCCCATTGAAATGAATGGCGGGCTACCAGGGGACGAATTCCCCCATTAAAATGAATGGTGGGCTCCCAGGGGTCGAAATCCCCCATTGAAATGAATGGCGGGCTACCAGGGGTTGAAATCCCCCATTGAAATGAATGGCAGGCTCCCAGTGGTCGAAATCCCCCATTGAAATTAATGGCGGGCTACCAGGGGTCGAATTCACCCATTGAAATGAATGGCGGGCACCCAGGGATCAAAATCCCCCAATGAAATGAATGGCGGGCTACCAGGGGTCGAAATCCCCCATTGAAATGAATTGCGGGCATCCAAGGGTCGAATTCCCCCATTTAAATAAATGGTGGGCTCCCAGGGGTCGAATCCCCCCATAGGAATGAATGGCGGGTTACCAGGGGTTGAAATACCCCATTGAAATGAATGGCGGGCTACCAGGGATCGAGATCCCCCCTCAGGAATGTATGGCGGGGGCGCCTAGGGGTCGAAATCCCCCATTGAAATGAATGGATGGGTCCCAGTGGTCGAAATCCCCCATTGAAATGAATGGCGGGCTCCCAGGGGTCGAATTCCCCCATTGAAATGAATGGCGGGCGACCAGGAGTCAAAATCCCCCATTGAAATGAATGGCGCGCGCCTAGGGGTCGAAATCCCCCATTGAAATGAATGGCTGGCTCCCAGTGGTCGAAATCCCCCATTGAAATGAACGGCGGGCTACCAGGGGTCGAATTCCCCCATTGAAATGAATGGCGGGCGCCCAGGATTCAAAACCCCCCAATGAAATGAATAGCGGGCTACCAGGGGTCGAAATCCCCCATTGAAATTAATGGCGGGTGCCCAGGGGTCGAAATCCCGCAATGAAATGAATGGCGGTCTACCAGGGATCGAGATTCCCTCATAGAAATAATAATTGGGCTCCCAGTGGTCGAAATCCCCCATTGAAATGTATGGCGGGCTACCAAGGGTTGGAATCCCCCATTGAAATGAATGGCGGGCTCCCAGTTGTCGAAATCCCCCATTGAAATGAATGGCGGGCTACCAGGGGTCGAATTCCCCCATTGAAATGAATAGCGGGTGCCCAGGGGTCGAAATCCCGCAATGAAATGAATGGCGGGCTACCAGGGGTCGAAATCCCCCATTGAAATGAATGGCGGGCTACCAGGGATCGAGATTCCCCCATAGAAAAGAATAATGGGCTCCCAGTGGTCGAAAACCCCCATTGAAATGAATGGCGGGCTACCAGGGGTCGAATTCCCCCATTTAAATAAATGGTGGGCTCCCAGGGGTCGAAATCCCCCATAGGAATGAATGGCGGGGGCGCCTAGGGGTCGAAATCCCCCATTGAAATGAATGGCTGGCTCCCAGTGGTAAAAATCCCCCATTGAATTTAATGGCGGGGTCCAAGGGGTCGAATTCCCCCGTTGAAATGAATGGCGGGCGACCAGGAGTCAAAATCCTCGATTGAGTTGAATGGCGGGCGCCTAGGGGTCGAAATCCCCCATTGAAATGAATGGCTGGCTCCCAGTGGTCGAAATCCCCCATTGAAATGAATGGGGGGCTACCAGGGGTCAAATTCCCCCATAGAAATGAATATTGGGCTCCCAGTGGTCGAATTCCCCCATTTAAATGAATGGTGGGCTCCCAGGGGTCGAAATCCCCCATTGAAATCAATTGCGGGCTACCAGGGGTTGAAATCCCCCATTGAAATTAATGGCTGGCTCCCAGTGGTCGAAATCCCCCATTGAAATGAACGGCGGGCTACCAGGGGTCGAATTCCCCCATTGAAATGAATGGCGGGCGCCCAGGATTCAAAATCCCCCAATGAAATGAATAGCGGGCTACCAGGGGTCGAAATCCCCCATTGAAATTAATGGCGGGTGCCCAGGGGTCGAAATCCCGCAATGAAATGAATGGCGTTCTACCAGGGGTCGAGATTCCCTCATAGAAGTAAATATTGGGTTCCCAGTGGTCGAAATCCCCCATTGAAATGTATGGCGGGCTACCAAGGGTTGAAATCCCCCATTGAAATGAATGACGGGCGCTGAGGAATCAAAATCCCCCAATGAAATGAATGGTGGGCTACCAGGGGTCGAGATTCCCCCATAGAAATAAATATTGGGCTCCCAGTGGTCGAAATCCCCCATTGAAATGTATGGCGGGCTACCAGGGGTTTAAATCCCCCATTAAAATGAATGGCGGGTCCCCAGTGGTCGAAATCCCCCATTGAAATGAATGGCGGGCTACCAGGGGTCGAATTCCCCCATTTAAATGAATGGCGGGCGCCCAGGAATCAAAATCCCCCAATGAAATGAATGGCGGGCTACCAGGGGAAGAAATCCCTCATTGAAAAGAATGGCGGGTGCCCAGGGGTCGAAATCCCGCAATGAAATGAATGGCGGGCTACCAGGGGTCAAATTCCCCCATTTAGATGAATGGTGGGCTCCCAGGTGTCGAAATCCCCCGTAGGAATGAATGGCGCGTTTCGAGGGGTTGAAATCCCCCATTGAAATGAATGGCGGGCCCCCAGTGGTCGAAATCCCCCATTGAAATGAATTGCGGGCTACCAGGGGTCGAATTCCCCCATTTAAATGAATGGTGGGCTCCCAGGGGTCGAAATCCCCCATAGGAATGAATGGCGGGGCGCCTAGGGGTTGAAATCCCCCATTGAAATGAATGGCTTGCTCCCAGTGGTCGAATTCCCCCATTGAAATGAATGGCGGGCGACCAGGAGTCAAAATCCCCGATTGAGATGAATAGCTGGCGCCTAGGGGTCGAAATCCCCCATTGAAATGAATGGCTGGCTCCCAGTGGTCGAAATCCCTGATTGAAATCAATGGGGGTCTACCAGGGGTCGAATTCCCCCATTGAAATGAATGGCGGGCGCCCAGGAATCAAAATCCCCCAATGAAATGAATGGCGGACTACCAGGGGTCGAAATCCCCCATTGAAATGAATGGCGGGTGCCCAGGGGTCAAAATCCCGCAATGAAATGAATGGCGGGCTACCAGGGGTCGAAATCCCCCATTGAAATGAATGGCGGGCTACCAGGGATCGAGATTCCCCCATAGAAATGAATATTGGGCTCCCAGTGGTCGAAAACCCCCATTGAAATGAATGGCTGGCTCCCAGTGGTCAAAATTCCCCATTGAAATGAACGGCGGGCTACCAGGGGTCGAATTCCCCCATTGAAATGAATGGCGGGCGCCCAGGATTCAAAATCTCCCAATGAAATGAATGGCGGGTAACCAGGGGTCGAAATCCCTCATTGAAATTAATGGCGGGTGCCCAGGGGTCGAATTCCCGCAATGAAATGAATGGCGGTCTACCAGGGGTCGAAATCCCCCATTGAAATGAATGGCGGGCTACCAGGGATCGAGATTCCCCCATAGAAATAAATATTGGGCTCCCAGTGGTCGAAATCCCCTATTGAAATGGATGGTGGGCTACCAGGGGTTGAAGTCTCCCATTGAAATGAATGGCGGGCTCCCAGTGGTCGAAATCCCCCATTGAAATGAATGGCGGGCTACCAGGGGTCGAATTCCCCCATTGAAATGAATGGCGGGTGCCCAGGGGTCGAAATCCCGCAATGAAATGAATGGCGGGCTACCAGTGGTCGAAATCCCCCATTGAAATGAATGGCGGGCTACCAGGGGTCGAATTCCCCCATTTAAATAAATGGTGGGCTCCCAGGGGTCGAAAACCCCCATTGAAATGAATGGCGGGCTACCAGGGGTCGAATTCCCCCATTTAAATAAATGGTGGGCTCCCAGGGGTCGAAATCCCCCATAGGAATAATTGGCGGGGGCGCCTAGGGGTCGAAATCCCCCATTGAAATGAATGGCTGGCTCCCAGGGGTCGAATTCCCCCATTGAAATGAATGGCGGGCGACCAGGAGTCAAAATCCCCGATTGAGATGAATGGCGGGCGCCTAGGGGTCGAAATCCCCCATTGAAATGAATGGCTGGCTCCCAGTGGTCGAAATCCCCCATTGAAATGAATGGGGGGCTACCAGGGGTCGAATTCCCCCATTGAAATGAATGGCGGGCGCCCAGGAATCAAAATCCCCCAATGAAATGAATGGCGGGCTACCAGGGGTCGAAATCCCCCATTGAAATGAAAAGCGGGTGCCCAGGGGTCGAAATCCCGCAATGAAATGAATGGCGGGCTACCAAGGGTCGAAATCCCCCATTGAAATGAATGGCGGGCTACCAGGGATCGAGATTCCCCCATAGAAATGAATATTGCTCTCCCAGTGGTCGAAATCCCCCATTAAAACTAATGGCGGGCTACCAGGGGTCGAATTCCCCAATTTAAATGAATGGTGGGCTCCCAGGGGTCGAAATCCCCCATTGAAATAAAACGCGGGCTACCAGGGGTTGAAATCCCCCATTGAAATGAATGGCGGGCTCCCAGTGGTCGAAAACCCCCATTGAAATGAATGGCGGGCTACCAGGGGTCGAATTCCCCCATTTAAATGAATTTTGGGCTCCTAGGGGTCGAAATCCCCCATAGGAATGAATGGCGGGGGCGCCAAGGGGTTGGAATCCTCCATTGAAATGAATGGCTGGCTCCCAGTGGTCGAAATCCCCCATTGAAATTAATGGCGGGCTCCCAGGGGTCGAATTCCCTCATTGAAATTAATGGCGGGCAACCAGGAGTCAAAATCCCCGATTGAAATGAATGGCTGGCTCCCAGTGGTCGAAATCCCTCATTGAAATGAATGGCGGGCTACCAGGGGTCGAATTCCCCCATTGAAATGAATGGCGGGCGCCCAGGAATCAAAATCCCCCAATGAAATGAATGGCGGGCTACCAGGGGTCGAAATCCCCCATTGAAATGAATGGCGGGCCACCAGGGATCGAGTTTCCCCCATAAAAATGAATATTGGGCTCCCAGTGGTCGAAATCCCCCATTGAAAAAAATGGCGGGCTACCAGGGGTCGAAATCACCCATTAAAAAGTATGGCGGGCTCCCAGGGGTCAAATTCCCCCATTGAAATGAAAGGCGGGCTACCAGTGGTCGAAATCCCCCATTGAAATGAATGACGGTCTCCTAGGGGTTGAAATTTCCCATAGAAATGAATGGCGGGTGCACAGGGGTCGAAATCCCCCATTGAAATGAATGGCCGGGCGCCCAGGGGTCGAAATCACCCATTGAAATGAATGGCGGGCTACCAGGTGTCAAAATACCACATTAAAATGAATGGCGGGCTACCAGGTGTTGAATCCCCCCATTTAAATGATTGGTGGGCTCCCATGGGTCGAAAACCCCCATTGAAATGAATGGCCGGGCGCCCAGGGGTCGAAATCACCCATTGAAATGAATGGCGGGCTACCAGGGGTCGAAATACCACATTGAAATGAATGGCTGGCTCCCAGTGGTCGAAATCCCCCATTGAAATGAATGGCGGGCTCCCAGGGGTCGAATTTCCCCATTGAAATGAATGGCGGGCGACCAGGAGTCAAAATCCCCCAATGAAATAAATGGCGGGCGCCTAGGGGTCGAAATCCCCCATTGAAATGAATGGCTGTCTCCCAGTGGTCGAAATCCCCCATTGAAATGAATGGCGGGCTACCAGGGGTCGAAATCCCCCATTGAAATTAATGGCGGGTGCCCAGGGGTCGAAATCCCGCAATGAAATGAATGGCGGTCTACCAGGGGTCGAGATTCCCTCATAGAAGTAAATATTGGGTTCCCAGTGGTCGAAATCCCCCATTGAAATGTATGGCGGGCTACCAAGGGTTGAAATCCCCCATTGAAATGAATGACGGGCGCTGAGGAATCAAAATCCCCCAATGAAATGAATGGTGGGCTACCAGGGGTCGAGATTCCCCCATAGAAATAAATATTGGGCTTCCAGTGGTCGAAATCCCCCATTGAAATGTATGGCGGGCTACCAGGGGTTTAAATCCCCCATTAAAATGAATGGCGGGCTCCCAGTGGTCGAAATCCCTCATTGAAATGAATGGCGGGCTACCAGGGGTCGAATTCCCCCATTTAAAAGAATGGCGGACGACCAGGAGTCAAAATCCCCTATTGAAATGATAGGCGGGCGCCTAGGGGTCGAAATCCCCCATTGAAATGAATGGCTGGCTCCCAGTGGTCGAAATCCCCCATTGGAATGAATGGCGGGCTACCAAGGGTCGAAATCCCCCATTGAAATGAATGGCGGGCTACCAGGGGACGAATTCCCCCATTAAAATGAATGGTGGGCTCCCAGGGGTCGAAATCCCCCATTGAAATAAATGGCGGGCTACCAGGGGTTGAAATCCCCCATTGAAATGAATGGCGGGCTACCAGGGGACGAATTCCCCCATTAAAATGAATGGTGGGCTCCCAGGGGTCGAAATCCCCCATTGAAATGAATGGCGGGCTACCAGGGGTTGAAATCCCCCATTGAAATGAATGGCAGGCTCCCAGTGGTCGAAATCCCCCATTGAAATTAATGGCGGGCTACCAGGGGTCGAATTCACCCATTGAAATGAATGGCGGGCACCCAGGGATCAAAATCCCCCAATGAAATGAATGGCGGGCTACCAGGGGTCGAAATCCCCCATTGAAATGAATTGCGGGCATCCAAGGGTCGAATTCCCCCATTTAAATAAATGGTGGGCTCCCAGGGGTCGAATCCCCCCATAGGAATGAATGGCTGGCTCCCAGTGGTTGAAATCCCCCATTGAAATTAATGGCGGGGTCCCAGGGGTCGAATTCCCCCATTGAAATGAATGGCGGGCGACCAGGAGTCAAAATCCCCGATTGAGATGAATGGCGGGCGCCTAGCGGTCGAAATCCCCCATTGAAATGAATGGCTGGCTCCCAGTGGTCGAAATCCCCCATTGAAATGAATGGGGGGCTACCAGTGGTCGAATTCCCCCATTAAAATGAATGGCGGGCGCCCAGGAATCAAAATCCCCCAATGAAATGAATGGCGGGCTACCAGGGGTCGAAATCCCCCATTGAAATGAATGGCGGGTGCCCAGGGGTCGAAATCACGCAATGAAATGAATTGCGGGCTACCAAGGGTCGAAATCCCCCATTGAAATGAATGGCGGGCTACCAGGGGTCGAAATCCCCCATAGGAATGAATGGCGGGCTCCCAGTGGTCGAAAACACCCATTGAAATGAATGGCGGGCTACCAGGGGTCGAATTCCCCCATTTAAATGAATGTTGGGCTCCTAGGGGTCGAAATCCCCCATAGGAATGAATGGCGGGGGCGCCTAGGGGTCAGAATCCCCCATTGAAATGAATGGCTGGCTCCCAGTGGTCGAAATCCCCCATTGAAATTTATGGCGGGCTCCCAGGGGTCGAAATCCCCCATTTAAATGAATGGTGGGCTCCCAGGGGTCAAAATCCCCCATAGGAATGAATGGCAGGTTACCAGAGGTTGAAATCCCCCATTGAAATGAATGGCGTCCTCCTAGGGGTCTAATTCCCCCATTGAAATGAATGGTGGGCGCCCAGGAATCAAAATACCCCAATGAAATGAATGGCGGGCTACCAGAGGTCGAAATCCCCCATTGAAATGAATGGCGGGCGCCCAGGGGACGAAATCCCGCAATGAAATGAATGGCGGGCACCCAGGGGTTGAATTCCCCTATTGAAATGAATGGCGGGCACCCAGGGATCAAAATCCCCCAATGAAATGAATGGCGGTCCACCAGGGGTCGAAATCCCCCATTGAAATGAATGGCGGGCTACCAGGGATCGAGATTCCCCCATAGAAATGAATATTGGGCTCCCAGTGGTCGAAATCCCCCATTGAAATGAATGGCGGGCTACCAAGGGTTGAAATCCCCCATTGAAATGAATGGCGGGCTCCCAGTTGTCGAAATCCCCCATTGAAATGAATGGCGGGCTACCAGGGGTTGAATTCCCCCATTGAAATGAATGGCGGGTGCCCAGGGGTCGAAATCCCGCAATGAAATGAATGGCGGGCTGCCAGGGGTCGAAATCCCCCATTGAAATGAATGGCGGGCTACCAGGGATCGAGATTCCCCCATAGAAAAGAATATTGGGCTCCCAGTGGTCGAAAACCCCCATTGAAATGAATGGCGGGCTACCAGGGGTCGAATTCCCCCATTTAAATAAATGGTGGGCTCCCAGGGGTCGAAATCCCCCATAGGAATGAATGGCGGGGGCGCCTAGGGGTCGAAATCCCCCATTGAAATGAATGGCTGGCTCCCAGTGGTCGAAATCCCCCATTGAAATTAATGGCGGGGTCCCAGGGGTCGAATTCCCCCATTGAAATGAATGGCGGGCGACCAGGAGTCAAAATCCCCGATTGAGATGAATGGCGGGCGCCTAGGGGTCGAAATCCCCCATTGAAATGAATGGTGGGCTCCCAGGAGTCGAAATCCCCCATAGGAATGAATGGCGGGGGCGCCTAGGGGTCGAAATCCCCCATTGAAATGAATGGCTGGCTCCCAGGGGTCGAAATCCCCCATTGAAATTAATGGCGGGTGCCCAGGGGTCGAAATCCCGCAATGAAATGAATGGCGGTCTACCAGGGGTCGAGATTCCCTCATAGAAATAAATATTGGGCTCCCAGTGGTCGAAATCCCCCATTGAAATGTATGGCGGGCTACCAAGGGTTGAAATCCCCTATTGAAATGAATGGCGGGCTCCCAGTTGTCGAAATCCCCCATTGAAATGAATGGCGGGCTAGCAGGGGTCGAATTCCCCCATTGAAATGAATGGCGGATGCCCAGGGGTCGAAATCCCGCAATGAAATGAATGGCGGGCTACCAGGGGTCGAAATCCCCCATTGAAATGAATGGCGGGCTACCAGGGATCGAGATTCCCCCATAGAAAAGAATATTGGGCTCCCAGTGGTCGAAAACCCCCATTGAAATGAATGGCGGGCTACCAGGGGTCGAATTCCCCCATTTAAATAAATGGTGGGCTCCCAGGGGTCGAAATCCCCCATAGGAATGAATGGCAGGGGCGCCTAGGGGTTAAAATCCCCCATTGAAATGAATGGCTGGCTCCCAGTGGTCGAAATCCCCCATTGAAATTAATGGCGGGGTCCCAGGGGTCGAATTCCCCCATTGAAATGAATGGCGGGCGACCAGGAGTCAAAATCCCCGATTGAGATGAATGGCGGGCGCCTAGGGGTCGAAATCCCCCATTGAAATGAATGGTGGGCTCCCAGGAGTCGAAATCCCCCATAGGAATGAATGGCGGGGGCGCCTAGGGGTCGAAATCCCCCATTGAAACGAATGGCTGGCTCCCGATGGTCGAAATCCCCCATTGAAATTAATGGCGGGGTCCCAGGGGTCGAATTCCCCCATTGAAATGAATGGCGGGCGACCAGGAGTCAAAATCCCCGATTGAGATGAATGGCGGGCGCCTAGCGGTCGAAATCCCCCATTGAAATGAATGGCTGGCTCCCAGTGGTCGAAATCCCCCATTGAAATGAATGGGGGGCTACCAGTGGTCGAATTCCCCCATTAAAATGAATGGCGGGCGCCCAGGAATCAAAATCCCCCAATGAAATGAATGGCGGGCTACCAGGGGTCGAAATCCCCCATTGAAATGAATAGCGGGTGCCCAGGGGTCGAAATCCCGCAATGAAATGAATTGCGGGCTACCAAGGGTCGAAATCCCCCATTGAAATGAATGGCGGGCTACCAGGGGACGAATTCCCCCATTAAAATGAATGGTGGGCTCCCAGGGGTCGAAATCCCCCATTGAAATAAATGGCGGGCTACCAGGGGTTGAAATCCCCCATTGAAATGAATGGCGGGCTCCCAGGGGTCAAAATCCCCCATTGAAATGAATGGCTGGCTCCCAGTGGTCGAAATCCCCCATTGAAATGAATGGCGGGCTACCAGGGGTCGAATTCCCCATTTAAATGAATGGTGGGCTCCCAGGGGTCGAAATCCCCCATAGGAATGAGTGGCGGGTTACCAGGGGTTGAAATCCCCCATTGAAATGAACGGCGTGCGCCCAGGGATCGAAATCCCCCATTGAAATGAATGTCGGGCGCTGAGGAATCAAAATCCCCCAATGAAATGAATGGCGGGCTACCAGGGGTCGAGATTCCCCCATAGAAATAAATATTGGGCTCCCAGTGGTCGATATCCCCCATTGAAATGTATGGCGGGCTACCAAGGGTTGAAATCCCCCATTGAAATGAATGGCGGGCTCCCAGTTGTCGAAATCCCCCATTGAAATGAATGGCGGGCTACTAGGGGTCGAATTCCCCCATTGAAATGAATGGCGGGTGCCCAGGGGTCGAAATCCCGCAATGAAATGAATGGCGGGCTACCAGGGGTCGAAATCCCCCATTGAAATGAATGGCGGGCTACCAGGGATCGAGATTCCCCCATAGAAAAGAATATTGGGCTCCCAGTGGTCGAAAACCCCCATTGAAATGAATGGCGGGCTACCAGGGGTCGAATTCCCCCATTTAAATAAATGGTGGGCTCCCAGGGGTCGAAATCCCCCATAGGAATGAATGGCGGGGGCGCCTAGGGGTCGAAATCCCCCATTGAAATGAATGGCTGGCTCCCAGTGGTTGAAATCCCCCATTGAAATTAATGGCGGGGTCCCAGGGGTCGAATTCCCCCATTGAAATGAATGGCGGGCGACCAGGAGTCAAAATCCCCGATTGAGATGAATGGCGGGCGCCTAGCGGTCGAAATCCCCCATTGAAATGAATGGCTGGCTCCCAGTGGTCGAAATCCCCCATTGAAATGAATGGGGGGCTACCAGTGGTCGAATTCCCCCATTAAAATGAATGGCGGGCGCCCAGGAATCAAAATCCCCCAATGAAATGAATGGCGGGCTACCAGGGGTCGAAATCCCCCATTGAAATGAATGGCGGGTGCCCAGGGGTCGAAATCACGCAATGAAATGAATTGCGGGCTACCAAGGGTCGAAATCCCCCATTGAAATGAATGGCGGGCTACCAGGGGACGAATTCCCCCATTAAAATGAATGGTGGGCTCCCAGGGGTCGAAATCCCCCATTGAAATAAATGGCGGGCTACCAGGGGTTGAAATCCCCCATTGAAATGAATGGCGGGCTACCAGGGGACGAATTCCCCCATTAAAATGAATGGTGGGCTCCCAGGGGTCGAAATCCCCCATTGAAATGAATGGCGGGCTACCAGGGGTTGAAATCACCCATTGAAATGAATGGCGGGCTACCAGGTGTCAAAATACCACATTAAAATGAATGGCGGGCTACCAGGTGTTGAATCCCCCCATTTAAATGATTGGTGGGCTCCCATGGGTCGAAAACCCCCATTGAAATGAATGGCCGGGCGCCCAGGGGTCGAAATCACCCATTGAAATGAATGGCGGGCTACCAGGGGTCGAAATACCACATTGAAATGAATGGCTGGCTCCCAGTGGTCGAAATCCCCCATTGAAATGAATGGCGGGCTCCCAGGGGTCGAATTTCCCCATTGAAATGAATGGCGGGCGACCAGGAGTCAAAATCCCCCAATGAAATAAATGGCGGGCGCCTAGGGGTCGAAATCCCCCATTGAAATGAATGGCTGTCTCCCAGTGGTCGAAATCCCCCATTGAAATGAATGGCGGGCTACCAGGGGTCGAAATCCCCCATTGAAATTAATGGCGGGTGCCCAGGGGTCGAAATCCCGCAATGAAATGAATGGCGGTCTACCAGGGGTCGAGATTCCCTCATAGAAGTAAATATTGGGTTCCCAGTGGTCGAAATCCCCCATTGAAATGTATGGCGGGCTACCAAGGGTTGAAATCCCCCATTGAAATGAATGACGGGCGCTGAGGAATCAAAATCCCCCAATGAAATGAATGGTGGGCTACCAGGGGTCGAGATTCCCCCATAGAAATAAATATTGGGCTTCCAGTGGTCGAAATCCCCCATTGAAATGTATGGCGGGCTACCAGGGGTTTAAATCCCCCATTAAAATGAATGGCGGGCTCCCAGTGGTCGAAATCCCCCATTGAAATGAATGGCGGGCTACCAGGGGTCGAATTCCCCCATTTAAAAGAATGGCGGACGACCAGGAGTCAAAATCCCCTATTGAAATGATAGGCGGGCGCCTAGGGGTCGAAATCCCCCATTGAAATGAATGGCTGGCTCCCAGTGGTCGAAATCCCCCATTGGAATGAATGGCGGGCTACCAGGGGTCGAATTCCCCCATTTAAATGAATGGCGGGCGCCCAGGAATCAAAATCCCCCAATGAAATGAATGGCGGGCTACCAGGGGTCGAAATCCCTCATTGAAAAGAATGGCGGGTGCCCAGGGGTCGAAATCCCGCAATGAAATGAATGGCGGGCTACCAGGGGTCAAATTCCCCCATTTAGATGAATGGTGGGCTCCCAGGTGTCGAAATCCCCCGTAGGAATGAATGGCGCGTTTCGAGGGGTTGAAATCCCCCATTGAAATTAATGGCGGGGTCCCAGGGGTCGAATTCCCCCATTGAAATGAATGGCGGGCGACCAAGAGTCAAAATCCCCGATTGAGATGAATGGCGGGCGCCTAGGGGTCGAAATCCCCCATTGAAATGAATGGTGGGCTCCCAGGAGTCGAAATCCCCCATAGGAATGAATGGCGGGGGCGCCTAGGGGTCGAAATCCCCCATTGAAATGAATGGCTGGCTTCCAGTGGTCGAAATCCCCCATTGAAATTAATGGCGGGGTCCCAGGGGTCGAATTCCCCCATTGAAATGAATGGCGGGCGACCAGGAGTCAAAATCCCCGATTGAGATGAATGGCGGGCGCCTAGCGGTCGAAATCCCCCATTGAAATGAATGGCTGGCTCCCAGTGGTCGAAATCCCCCATTGAAATGAATGGGGGGCTACCAGTGGTCGAATTCCCCCATTAAAATGAATGGCGGGCGCCCAGGAATCAAAATCCCCCAATGAAATGAATGGCGGGCTACCATGGGTCGAAATCCCCCATTGAAATGAATGGCGGGTGCCCAGGGGTCGAAATCCCGCAATGAAATGAATTGCGGGCTACCAAGGGTCGAAATCCCCCATTGAAATGAATGGCGGGCTACCAGGGGTCGAAATCCCCCATAGGAATGAATGGCGGGCTCCCAGTGGTCGAAAACACCCATTGAAATGAATGGCGGGCTACCAGGGGTCGAATTCCCCCATTTAAATGAATGTTGGGCTCCTAGGGGTCGAAATCCCCCATAGGAATGAATGGCGGGGGCGCCTAGGGGTCAGAATCCCCCATTGAAATGAATGGCTGGCTCCCAGTGGTCGAAATCCCCCATTGAAATTTATGGCGGGCTCCCAGGGGTCGAAATCCCCCATTTAAATGAATGGTGGGCTCCCAGGGGTCAAAATCCCCCATAGGAATGAATGGCAGGTTACCAGAGGTTGAAATCCCCCATTGAAATGAATGGCGTCCTCCTAGGGGTCTAATTCCCCCATTGAAATGAATGGTGGGCGCCCAGGAATCAAAATACCCCAATGAAATGAATGGCGGGCTACCAGAGGTCGAAATCCCCCATTGAAATGAATGGCGGGCGCCCAGGGGACGAAATCCCGCAATGAAATGAATGGCGGGCACCCAGGGGTTGAATTCCCCTATTGAAATGAATGGCGGGCACCCAGGGATCAAAATCCCCCAATGAAATGAATGGCGGTCCACCAGGGGTCGAAATCCCCCATTGAAATGAATGGCGGGCTACCAGGGATCGAGATTCCCCCATAGAAATGAATATTGGGCTCCCAGTGGTCGAAATCCCCCATTGAAATGAATGGCGGGCTACCAAGGGTTGAAATCCCCCATTGAAATGAATGGCGGGCTCCCAGTTGTCGAAATCCCCCATTGAAATGAATGGCGGGCTACCAGGGGTTGAATTCCCCCATTGAAATGAATGGCGGGTGCCCAGGGGTCGAAATCCCGCAATGAAATGAATGGCGGGCTGCCAGGGGTCGAAATCCCCCATTGAAATGAATGGCGGGCTACCAGGGATCGAGATTCCCCCATAGAAAAGAATATTGGGCTCCCAGTGGTCGAAAACCCCCATTGAAATGAATGGCGGGCTACCAGGGGTCGAATTCCCCCATTTAAATAAATGGTGGGCTCCCAGGGGTCGAAATCCCCCATAGGAATGAATGGCGGGGGCGCCTAGGGGTCGAAATCCCCCATTGAAATGAATGGCTGGCTCCCAGTGGTCGAAATCCCCCATTGAAATTAATGGCGGGGTCCCAGGGGTCGAATTCCCCCATTGAAATGAATGGCGGGCGACCAGGAGTCAAAATCCCCGATTGAGATGAATGGCGGGCGCCTAGGGGTCGAAATCCCCCATTGAAATGAATGGTGGGCTCCCAGGAGTCGAAATCCCCCATAGGAATGAATGGCGGGGGCGCCTAGGGGTCGAAATCCCCCATTGAAATGAATGGCTGGCTCCCAGGGGTCGAAATCCCCCATTGAAATTAATGGCGGGTGCCCAGGGGTCGAAATCCCGCAATGAAATGAATGGCGGTCTACCAGGGGTCGAGATTCCCTCATAGAAATAAATATTGGGCTCCCAGTGGTCGAAATCCCCCATTGAAATGTATGGCGGGCTACCAAGGGTTGAAATCCCCTATTGAAATGAATGGCGGGCTCCCAGTTGTCGAAATCCCCCATTGAAATGAATGGCGGGCTAGCAGGGGTCGAATTCCCCCATTGAAATGAATGGCGGATGCCCAGGGGTCGAAATCCCGCAATGAAATGAATGGCGGGCTACCAGGGGTCGAAATCCCCCATTGAAATGAATAGCGGGCTACCAGGGATCGAGATTCCCCCATAGAAAAGAATATTGGGCTCCCAGTGGTCGAAAACCCCCATTGAAATGAATGGCGGGCTACCAGGGGTCGAATTCCCCCATTTAAATAAATGGTGGGCTCCCAGGGGTCGAAATCCCCCATAGGAATGAATGGCAGGGGCGCCTAGGGGTTAAAATCCCCCATTGAAATGAATGGCTGGCTCCCAGTGGTCGAAATCCCCCATTGAAATTAATGGCGGGGTCCCAGGGGTCGAATTCCCCCATTGAAATGAATGGCGGGCGACCAGGAGTCAAAATCCCCGATTGAGATGAATGGCGGGCGCCTAGGGGTCGAAATCCCCCATTGAAATGAATGGTGGGCTCCCAGGAGTCGAAATCCCCCATAGGAATGAATGGCGGGGGCGCCTAGGGGTCGAAATCCCCCATTGAAACGAATGGCTGGCTCCCGATGGTCGAAATCCCCCATTGAAATTAATGGCGGGGTCCCAGGGGTCGAATTCCCCCATTGAAATGAATGGCGGGCGACCAGGAGTCAAAATCCCCGATTGAGATGAATGGCGGGCGCCTAGCGGTCGAAATCCCCCATTGAAATGAATGGCTGGCTCCCAGTGGTCGAAATCCCCCATTGAAATGAATGGGGGGCTACCAGTGGTCGAATTCCCCCATTAAAATGAATGGCGGGCGCCCAGGAATCAAAATCCCCCAATGAAATGAATGGCGGGCTACCAGGGGTCGAAATCCCCCATTGAAATGAATAGCGGGTGCCCAGGGGTCGAAATCCCGCAATGAAATGAATTGCGGGCTACCAAGGGTCGAAATCCCCCATTGAAATGAATGGCGGGCTACCAGGGGACGAATTCCCCCATTAAAATGAATGGTGGGCTCCCAGGGGTCGAAATCCCCCATTGAAATAAATGGCGGGCTACCAGGGGTTGAAATCCCCCATTGAAATGAATGGCGGGCTCCCAGGGGTCAAAATCCCCCATTGAAATGAATGGCTGGCTCCCAGTGGTCGAAATCCCCCATTGAAATGAATGGCGGGCTACCAGGGGTCGAATTCCCCATTTAAATGAATGGTGGGCTCCCAGGGGTCGAAATCCCCCATAGGAATGAGTGGCGGGTTACCAGGGGTTGAAATCCCCCATTGAAATGAACGGCGTGCGCCCAGGGATCGAAATCCCCCATTGAAATGAATGTCGGGCGCTGAGGAATCAAAATCCCCCAATGAAATGAATGGCGGGCTACCAGGGGTCGAGATTCCCCCATAGAAATAAATATTGGGCTCCCAGTGGTCGATATCCCCCATTGAAATGTATGGCGGGCTACCAAGGGTTGAAATCCCCCATTGAAATGAATGGCGGGCTCCCAGTTGTCGAAATCCCCCATTGAAATGAATGGCGGGCTACTAGGGGTCGAATTCCCCCATTGAAATGAATGGCGGGTGCCCAGGGGTCGAAATCCCGCAATGAAATGAATGGCGGGCTACCAGGGGTCGAAATCCCCCATTGAAATGAATGGCGGGCTACCAGGGATCGAGATTCCCCCATAGAAAAGAATATTGGGCTCCCAGTGGTCGAAAACCCCCATTGAAATGAATGGCGGGCTACCAGGGGTCGAATTCCCCCATTTAAATAAATGGTGGGCTCCCAGGGGTCGAAATCCCCCATAGGAATGAATGGCGGGGGCGCCTAGGGGTCGAAATCCCCCATTGAAATGAATGGCTGGCTCCCAGTGGTTGAAATCCCCCATTGAAATTAATGGCGGGGTCCCAGGGGTCGAATTCCCCCATTGAAATGAATGGCGGGCGACCAGGAGTCAAAATCCCCGATTGAGATGAATGGCGGGCGCCTAGCGGTCGAAATCCCCCATTGAAATGAATGGCTGGCTCCCAGTGGTCGAAATCCCCCATTGAAATGAATGGGGGGCTACCAGTGGTCGAATTCCCCCATTAAAATGAATGGCGGGCGCCCAGGAATCAAAATCCCCCAATGAAATGAATGGCGGGCTACCAGGGGTCGAAATCCCCCATTGAAATGAATGGCGGGTGCCCAGGGGTCGAAATCACGCAATGAAATGAATTGCGGGCTACCAAGGGTCGAAATCCCCCATTGAAATGAATGGCGGGCTACCAGGGGACGAATTCCCCCATTAAAATGAATGGTGGGCTCCCAGGGGTCGAAATCCCCCATTGAAATAAATGGCGGGCTACCAGGGGTTGAAATCCCCCATTGAAATGAATGGCGGGCTACCAGGGGACGAATTCCCCCATTAAAATGAATGGTGGGCTCCCAGGGGTCGAAATCCCCCATTGAAATGAATGGCGGGCTACCAGGGGTTGAAATCCCCCATTGAAATGAATGGCAGGCTCCCAGTGGTCGAAATCCCCCATTGAAATTAATGGCGGGCTACCAGGGGTCGAATTCACCCATTGAAATGAATGGCGGGCACCCAGGGATCAAAATCCCCCAATGAAATGAATGGCGGGCTACCAGGGGTCGAAATCCCCCATTGAAATGAATTGCGGGCATCCAAGGGTCGAATTCCCCCATTTAAATAAATGGTGGGCTCCCAGGGGTCGAATCCCCCCATAGGAATGAATGGCGGGTTACCAGGGGTTGAAATACCCCATTGAAATGAATGGCGGGCTACCAGGGATCGAGATCCCCCCTCAGGAATGAATGGCGGGGGCGCCTAGGGGTCGAAATCCCCCATTGAAATGAATGGATGGGTCCCAGTGGTCGAAATCCCCCATTGAAATGAATGGCGGGCTCCCAGGGGTCGAATTCCCCCATTGAAATGAATGGCGGGCGACCAGGAGTCAAAATCCCCCATTGAAATGAATGGCGCGCGCCTAGGGGTCGAAATCCCCCATTGAAATGAATGGCTGGCTCCCAGTGGTCGAAATCCCCCATTGAAATGAACGGCGGGCTACCAGGGGTCGAATTCCCCCATTGAAATGAATGGCGGGCGCCCAGGATTCAAAATCCCCCAATGAAATGAATAGCGGGCTACCAGGGGTCGAAATCCCCCATTGAAATTAATGGCGGGTGCCCAGGGGTCGAAATCCCGCAATGAAATGAATGGCGGTCTACCAGGGATCGATATTCCCTCATAGAAATAATAATTGGGCTCCCAGTGGTCGAAATCCCCCATTGAAATGTATGGCGGGCTACCAAGGGTTGGAATCCCCCATTGAAATGAATGGCGGGCTCCCAGTTGTCGAAATCCCCCATTGAAATGAATGGCGGGCTACCAGGGGTCGAATTCCCCCATTGAAATGAATAGCGGGTGCCCAGGGGTCGAAATCCCGCAATGAAATGAATGGCGGGCTACCAGGGGTCGAAATCCCCCATTGAAATGAATGGCGGGCTACCAGGGATCGAGATTCCCCCATAGAAAAGAATAATGGGCTCCCAGTGGTCGAAAACCCCCATTGAAATGAATGGTGGGCTACCAGGGGTCGAATTCCCCCATTTAAATAAATGGTGGGCACCCAGGGGTCGAAATCCCCCATAGGAATGAATGGCGGGGGCGCCTAGGGGTCGAAATCCCCCATTGAAATGAATGGCTGGCTCCCAGTGGTAAAAATCCCCCATTGAATTTAATGGCGGGGTCCAAGGGGTCGAATTCCCCCGTTGAAATGAATGGCGGGCGACCAGGAGTCAAAATCCCCGATTGAGTTGAATGGCGGGCGCCTAGGGGTCGAAATCCCCCATTGAAATGAATGGCTGGCTCCCAGTGGTCGAAATCCCCCATTGAAATGAATGGGGGGCTACCAGGGGTCAAATTCCCCCATAGAAATGAATATTGGGCTCCCAGTGGTCGAAATCCCCCATTAAAATTAATGGCGGGCTACCAGGGGTCGAATTCCCCCATTTAAATGAATGGTGGGCTCCCAGGGGTCGAAATCCCCCATTGAAATCAATTGCGGGCTACCAGGGGTTGAAATCCCCCATTGAAATTAATGGCTGGCTCCCAGTGGTCGAAATCCCCCATTGAAATGAACGGCGGGCTACCAGGGGTCGAATTCCCCCATTGAAATGAATGGCGGGCGCCCAGGATTCAAAATCCCCCAATGAAATGAATAGCGGGCTACCAGGGGTCGAAATCCCCCATTGAAATTAATGGCGGGTGCCCAGGGGTCGAAATCCCGCAATGAAATGAATGGCGTTCTACCAGGGGTCGAGATTCCCTCATAGAAGTAAATATTGGGTTCCCAGTGGTCGAAATCCCCCATTGAAATGTATGGCGGGCTACCAAGGGTTGAAATCCCCCATTGAAATGAATGACGGGCGCTGAGGAATCAAAATCCCCCAATGAAATGAATGGTGGGCTACCAGGGGTCGAGATTCCCCCATAGAAATAAATATTGGGCTCCCAGTGGTCGAAATCCCCCATTGAAATGTATGGCGGGCTACCAGGGGTTTAAATCCCCCATTAAAATGAATGGCGGGTCCCCAGTGGTCGAAATCCCCCATTGAAATGAATGGCGGGCTACCAGGGGTCGAATTCCCCCATTTAAATGAATGGCGGGCGCCCAGGAATCAAAATCCCCCAATGAAATGAATGGCGGGCTACCAGGGGAAGAAATCCCTCATTGAAAAGAATGGCGGGTGCCCAGGGGTCGAAATCCCGCAATGAAATGAATGGCGGGCTACCAGGGGTCAAATTCCCCCATTTAGATGAATGGTGGGCTCCCAGGTGTCGAAATCCCCCGTAGGAATGAATGGCGCGTTTCGAGGGGTTGAAATCCCCCATTGAAATGAATGGCGGGCCCCCAGTGGTCGAAATCCCCCATTGAAATGAATTGCGGGCTACCAGGGGTCGAATTCCCCCATTTAAATGAATGGTGGGCTCCCAGGGGTCGAAATCCCCCATAGGAATGAATGGCGGGGCGCCTAGGGGTTGAAATCCCCCATTGAAATGAATGGCTTGCTCCCAGTGGTCGAATTCCCCCATTGAAATGAATGGCGGGCGACCAGGAGTCAAAATCCCCGATTGAGATGAATAGCTGGCGCCTAGGGGTCGAAATCCCCCATTGAAATGAATGGCTGGCTCCCAGTGGTCGAAATCCCTGATTGAAATCAATGGGGGTCTACCAGGGGTCGAATTCCCCCATTGAAATGAATGGCGGGCGCCCAGGAATCAAAATCCCCCAATGAAATGAATGGCGGACTACCAGGGGTCGAAATCCCCCATTGAAATGAATGGCGGGTGCCCAGGGGTCAAAATCCCGCAATGAAATGAATGGCGGGCTACCAGGGGTCGAAATCCCCCATTGAAATGAATGGCGGGCTACCAGGGATCGAGATTCCCCCATAGAAATGAATATTGGGCTCCCAGTGGTCGAAAACCCCCATTGAAATGAATGGCTGGCTCCCAGTGGTCAAAATTCCCCATTGAAATGAACGGCGGGCTACCAGGGGTCGAATTCCCCCATTGAAATGAATGGCGGGCGCCCAGGATTCAAAATCCCCCAATGAAATGAATGGCGGGTAACCAGGGGTCGAAATCCCTCATTGAAATTAATGGCGGGTGCCCAGGGGTCGAATTCCCGCAATGAAATGAATGGCGGTCTACCAGGGGTCGAAATCCCCCATTGAAATGAATGGCGGGCTACCAGGGATCGAGATTCCCCCATAGAAATAAATATTGGGCTCCCAGTGGTCGAAATCCCCTATTGAAATGGATGGTGGGCTACCAGGGGTTGAAGTCTCCCATTGAAATGAATGGCGGGCTCCCAGTGGTCGAAATCCCCCATTGAAATGAATGGCGGGCTACCAGGGGTCGAATTCCCCCATTGAAATGAATGGCGGGTGCCCAGGGGTCGAAATCCCGCAATGAAATGAATGGCGGGCTACCAGTGGTCGAAATCCCCCATTGAAATGAATGGCGGGCTACCAGGGGTCGAATTCCCCCATTTAAATAAATGGTGGGCTCCCAGGGGTCGAAAACCCCCATTGAAATGAATGGCGGGCTACCAGGGGTCGAATTCCCCCATTTAAATAAATGGTGGGCTCCCAGGGGTCGAAATCCCCCATAGGAATAATTGGCGGGGGCGCCTAGGGGTCGAAATCCCCCATTGAAATGAATGGCTGGCTCCCAGTGGTCGAAATCCCCCATTGAAATTAATGGCGGGGTCCCAGGGGTCGAATTCCCCCATTGAAATGAATGGCGGGCGACCAGGAGTCAAAATCCCCGATTGAGATGAATGGCGGGCGCCTAGGGGTCGAAATCCCCCATTGAAATGAATGGCTGGCTCCCAGTGGTCGAAATCCCCCATTGAAATGAATGGGGGGCTACCAGGGGTCGAATTCCCCCATTGAAATGAATGGCGGGCGCCCAGGAATCAAAATCCCCCAATGAAATGAATGGCGGGCTACCAGGGGTCGAAATCCCCCATTGAAATGAAAAGCGGGTGCCCAGGGGTCGAAATCCCGCAATGAAATGAATGGCGGGCTACCAAGGGTCGAAATCCCCCATTGAAATGAATGGCGGGCTACCAGGGATCGAGATTCCCCCATAGAAATGAATATTGCTCTCCCAGTGGTCGAAATCCCCCATTAAATCTAATGGCGGGCTACCAGGGGTCGAATTCCCCAATTTAAATGAATGGTGGGCTCCCAGGGGTCGAAATCCCCCATTGAAATAAAACGCGGGCTACCAGGGGTTGAAATCCCCCATTGAAATGAATGGCGGGCTCCCAGTGGTCGAAAACCCCCATTGAAATGAATGGCGGGCTACCAGGGGTCGAATTCCCCCATTTAAATGAATTTTGGGCTCCTAGGGGTCGAAATCCCCCATAGGAATGAATGGCGGGGGCGCCAAGGGGTTGGAATCCTCCAATGAAATGAATGGCTGGCTCCCAGTGGTCGAAATCCCCCATTGAAATTAATGGCGGGCTCCCAGGGGTCGAATTCCCTCATTGAAATTAATGGCGGGCAACCAGGAGTCAAAATCCCCGATTGAAATGAATGGCTGGCTCCCAGTGGTCGAAATCCCTCATTGAAATGAATGGCGGGCTACCAGGGGTCGAATTCCCCCATTGAAATGAATGGCGGGCGCCCAGGAATCAAAATCCCCCAATGAAATGAATGGCGGGCTACCAGGGGTCGAAATCCCCCATTGAAATGAATGGCGGGCCACCAGGGATCGAGTTTCCCCCATAAAAATGAATATTGGGCTCCCAGTGGTCGAAATCCCCCATTGAAAAAAATGGCGGGCTACCAGGGGTCGAAATCACCCATTAAAAAGTATGGCGGGCTCCCAGGGGTCAAATTCCCCCATTGAAATGAAAGGCGGGCTACCAGTGGTCGAAATCCCCCATTGAAATGAATGACGGTCTCCTAGGGGTTGAAATTTCCCATAGAAATGAATGGCGGGTGCACAGGGGTCGAAATCCCCCATTGAAATGAATGGCCGGGCGCCCAGGGGTCGAAATCACCCATTGAAATGAATGGCGGGCTACCAGGTGTCAAAATACCACATTAAAATGAATGGCGGGCTACCAGGTGTTGAATCCCCCCATTTAAATGATTGGTGGGCTCCCATGGGTCGAAAACCCCCATTGAAATGAATGGCCGGGCGCCCAGGGGTCGAAATCACCCATTGAAATGAATGGCGGGCTACCAGGGGTCGAAATACCACATTGAAATGAATGGCTGGCTCCCAGTGGTCGAAATCCCCCATTGAAATGAATGGCGGGCTCCCAGGGGTCGAATTTCCCCATTGAAATGAATGGCGGGCGACCAGGAGTCAAAATCCCCCAATGAAATAAATGGCGGGCGCCTAGGGGTCGAAATCCCCCATTGAAATGAATGGCTGTCTCCCAGTGGTCGAAATCCCCCATTGAAATGAATGGCGGGCTACCAGGGGTCGAAATCCCCCATTGAAATTAATGGCGGGTGCCCAGGGGTCGAAATCCCGCAATGAAATGAATGGCGGTCTACCAGGGGTCGAGATTCCCTCATAGAAGTAAATATTGGGTTCCCAGTGGTCGAAATCCCCCATTGAAATGTATGGCGGGCTACCAAGGGTTGAAATCCCCCATTGAAATGAATGACGGGCGCTGAGGAATCAAAATCCCCCAATGAAATGAATGGTGGGCTACCAGGGGTCGAGATTCCCCCATAGAAATAAATATTGGGCTCCCAGTGGTCGAAATCCCCCATTGAAATGTATGGCGGGCTACCAGGGGTTTAAATCCCCCATTAAAATGAATGGCGGGCTCCCAGTGGTCGAAATCCCCCATTGAAATGAATGGCGGGCTACCAGGGGTCGAATTCCCCCATTTAAAAGAATGGCGGACGACCAGGAGTCAAAATCCCCTATTGAAATGATAGGCGGGCGCCTAGGGGTCGAAATCCCCCATTGAAATGAATGGCTGGCTCCCAGTGGTCGAAATCCCCCATTGGAATGAATGGCGGGCTACCAGGGGTCGAATTCCCCCATTTAAATGAATGGCGGGCGCCCAGGAATCAAAATCCCCCAATGAAATGAATGGCGGGCTACCAGGGGTCGAAATCCCTCATTGAAAAGAATGGCGGGTGCCCAGGGGTCGAAATCCCGCAATGAAATGAATGGCGGGCTACCAGGGGTCAAATTCCCCCATTTAGATGAATGGTGGGCTCCCAGGTGTCGAAATCCCCCGTAGGAATGAATGGCGCGTTTCGAGGGGTTGAAATCCCCCATTGAAATGAATGGCGGGCTCCCAGTGGTCGAAATCCCCCATTGAAATGAATTGCGGGCTACCAGTGGTCGAATTCCCCCATTTAAATGAATGGTGGGCTCCCAGGGGTCGAAATCCCCCATAGGAATGAATGGCGGGGCGCCTAGGGGTTGAAATCCCCCATTGAAATGAATGGCTTGCTCCCAGTGGTCGAATTCCCCCATTGAAATGAATGGCGGGCGACCAGGAGTCAAAATCCCCGATTGAGATGAATAGCGGGCGCCTAGGGGTCGAAATCCCCCATTGAAATGAATGGCTGGCTCCCAGTGGTCGAAATCCCTGATTGAAATCAATGGGGGGCTACCAGGGGTCGAATTCCCCCTTTGAAATGAATGGCGGGCGCCCAGGAATCAAAATCCCCCAATGAAATGAATGGCGGGCTACCAGGGGTCGAAATCCCCCATTGAAATGAATGGCGGGTGCCCAGGGGTCAAAATCCCGCAATGAAATGAATGGCGGGCTAGCAGGGGTCGAAATCCCTCATTGAAATGAATGGCGGGCAACCAAGAGTCAAAATCCCCGATTGAAATGAATGGCTGGCTCCCAGTGGTCGAAATCCCTCATTGAAATGAATGGCGGGCTACCAGGGGTCGAAATCCCCCATTGAAATGAATGGCGGGCCACCAGGGATCGAGTTTCCCCCATAAAAATGAATATTGGGCTCCCAGTGGTCGAAATCCCCCATTGAAAAAAATGGCGGGCTACCAGGGGTCGAAATCACCCATTAAAAAGTATGGCGGGCTCCCAGGGGTCAAATTCCCCCATTGAAATGAAAGGCGGGCTACCAGTGGTCGAAATCCCCCATTGAAATGAATGACGGTCTCCTAGGGGTTGAAATTTCCCATAGAAATGAATGGCGGGTGCACAGGGGTCGAAATCCCCCATTGAAATGAATGGCCGGGCGCCCAGGGGTCGAAATCACCCATTGAAATTAATGGCGGGCTACCAGGTGTCAAAATACCACATTGAAATGAATGGCGGGCTACCAGGTGTCGAATTCCCCCATTTAAATGAATGGTGGGCTCCCATGGGTCGAAAACCCCCATTGAAATGAATGGCCGGGCGCCCAGGGGTCGAAATCACCCATTGAAATAAATGGCGGGCTACCAGGGGTCGAAATACCACATTGAAATGAATGGTGGGCTACCAGGTGTCGAATTCCCACATTTAAATGAATGGTGGGGTCCCAGGGGTCGAAGTCCCCCATAGGAATGAATGGCAGGTTACCAGGGGTTGAAATCCCTCATTGAAATGAATGGCGGGCTAACAGGGATCGAGATTCCCCCATAGAAATGAATGGCGGGGGCGCCTAGGGGTCGAAATCCCCCATTGAAATGAATGGCGGGCGACCAGGAGTCAAAATCCCCCAATGAAATGAATGGCGGGCGCCTAGGGGTCGAAATCCCCCATTGAAATGAATAGCTGTCTCCCAGTGGTCGAAATCCCCCATTAAAATGAATGGCGGGCTACCAGGGGTCAAATTCCCCCATTGAAATGAATGGCGGCCTCCCAGTCGTCGAAATCCCCCATTGAAATGAATTGCGGGCTACCAGGGGTCGAATTCCCCCATTTAAATGAATGGTGGGCTCCCAGGGGTCGAAATCCCCCATAGGAATGAATGGTAGGTTACCAGGGGTTGAAATCCCCCATTGAAATGAATGGCGGGCTACCAGGGATCGAGATTCCCCCATAGGAATAATGGCGGGGCGCCTAGGGGTCGAAATCCACCATTGAAATGAATGGCGGGCTACCAGGGGTCGAATTCCCCCATTGAAATGAATGGCGGGCTACCAGGGGTCCAATTCCCCCATTTAAATAAATGGTGGGCTCCCAGGGGTCGAAATCCCCCATAGGAATGAATGGCGGGGGCGCCTAGGGGTCGAAATCCCCCATTGAAATGAATGGCTTGCTCCCAGTGGTCGAAATCCCCCATTGAAATTAATGGCGGGGTCCCAGGGGTCGAATTCCCCCATTGAAATGAATGGGGGGCTACCAGGGGTCGAATTTCCCCATTGAAATGAATGGCGGGCGCCCAGGGGTCGAAATCCCCCATTGAAATGAATGGCTTGCTCCCAGTGGTCGAAATCCCCCATTGAAATGAATGGGGGGCTACCAGGGGTCGAATTTCCCCATTGAAATGAATGGCGGGCGCCCAGGAATCAAAATTCCCCAATGAAATGAATGGCGGGCTACCAGGGGTCGAAATCCCCCATTGAAATGAATGGCGGGTGCCCAGGGGTCGAAATCCCGCAATGAAATGAATGGCGGGCTACCAAGGGTCGAAATCCCCCATTGAAATGAATGGCGGGCTACCAGGGATCGAGATTCCCCCATAGAAATGAATATTGGGCTCCCAGTGGTCGAAATCCCCCATTAAAATGAATGGCAGGCTACCAGGGGTCGGATTCCCCCATTGAAAAGAATGGCGGGCGCCCAGGAATCAAAATCCCCCAATGAAATGAATGGCGGGCTACCAGGGGTCGAAATCCCCCATTGAAATGAATGGCGGGTGCCCAGGTGTCGAAAACAAGCAATGAAATGAATGGCGGGCTACCAGGGGTCGAAATCCCCCATTGAAATGAATGGCGGGCCACCAGGGATCGAGTTTCCCCCATAGAAATGAATATTGGGCTCCCAGTGGTCGAAATACCCCATTGAAAAAAATGGCGGGCTACCAGGGGTCAAAATCACCCATTAAAAAGTATGGCGGGCTCCCAGGGATCAAAATCCCCCATTGAAATGAAAGGCGGGCTACCAGTGGTCGAAATCCCCCATTGAAATGAATGACGGGCTCCTAGGGGTTGAAATTTCCCATAGAAATGAATGGCAGGTGACCAGGAGTCAAAATCCCCGATTGAGATGAATGGCGGGCGCCTAGGGGTTTAAATCTCCCATTGAAATGAATGGCTGGCTCCCAGTGGTCGAAATCCCCCATTGAAATGAATGGGGGGCTACCAGGGGTCGAATTCCCCCATTGAAATGAATAGCGGGCGCCCAGGAATCAAAATCCCCCAATGAAATGAATGGCGGGCTACCAGGGATCGAGATTCCCCCATAGAAATGAATATTGGGCTCCTAGTGGTCGAAATCCCCCATTAAAATTAATGGCGGGCTACCAGGGGTCGAATTCCCCCATTTAAATGAATGGTGGGCTCCCAGGGGTCGAAATCCCCCATTGAAATGAATTGCGGGCTACCAGGGGTTGAAATCCCCCATTGAAATGAATGGCGGGCTAACAGGGGTCGAATTCCCCCATTGAAATGAATGGCGGGCGCCCAGTAATCAAAATCCCCCAATGAAATGAATGGCGGCCTACCAGGGGTCGAAATCCCCCATTGAAATGAATGGCGGCCTACCAGGGGTCGAAATCCCCCATTGAAATGAATGGCGGGTGCCCAGGGGTCGAAATACCGCAATGAAATGAATGGCGGGCTACCAAGGGTCGAAATCCCCCATTGAAATGAAGGGCGGGCCACCAGGGATCGAGTTTCCCCCATAGAAATGAATATTGGGCTCCCAGTGGTCGAAATCCCCCATTGAAAATAATGGCGGGCTACCAGGGGTCGAAATCACCCATTAAAAAGTATGGCGGGCTTCCAGGGGTCAAATTCCCCCATTGAAATGAAAGGCGGGCTTCCAGTGGTCGAAATCCCCCATTGAAATGAATGACGGGCTCCTAGGGGTTGAAATTTCCCATAGAAATGAATGGCGGGTGCACAGGGGTGGAAATCCCCCATTGAAATGAATGGCCGGGCGCCCAGGGGTCGAAATCACCCATTGAAATGAATGGCGGGCTACCAGGTGTCAAAATACCACATTGAATTGAATGGCGGGCTACCAGGTGTCGATTTCCCCCATTTAAATGAATGGTGGGGTCCCAGGGGTCGAAATCCCCCATAGGAATGAATGGCAGGTTACCAGGGGTTGAAATCCCCCATTGAAATGAATGGCGGGCTAACAGGGATCGAGATTCCCCCCTAGAAATGAATGGCGGGGGCGCCTAGGGATCGAAATCCCCCATTGAAATGAATGGCTGGCTCCCAGTGGTCGAAATCCCCCATTGAAATGAATGGCGGGCTCCCAGGGGTCGAATTCCCCCATTGAAATGAATGGCGGGCGACCAGGAGTCAAAATCCCCCAATGAAATGAATGGCGGGCGCCTAGGGGTCGAAATCCCCCATTGAAATGAATGGCTGTCTCCCAGTGGTCGAATTCCCCCATTGAAATGAATGGCGGGCTACCAGGGGTCAAATTCCCCCATTGAAATGAATGGCGGGCTCCCAGTGTTCGAAATCCCCTATTGAAATGAATATTGGGCTCCCAGTGGTCGAAAACCCCCATTGAAATGAATGGCGGGCGCCCAGGAATCAAAATCCCTCATTGAAATGAATGGCGGGCTACCAGGGATCGAGATTCCCCCATAGGAATGAATGGCGGGGCGCCTAGGGGTCGAAATCCCGCAATGAAATGAATGGCGGGCTACCAGGGGTCGAAATCCCCCATTGAAATTAATGGCGGGGTCCCAGGGGTCGAATTCCCCCATTGAAATGTATGGCGGGCGACCAGGAGTCAAAATCTCCGATTGAGATGAATGGCGGGTGCCTAGGGGTCGAAATCCCCCATTGAAATGAATGGCTGGCTCCCAGTGGTCGAAATCCCCCATTGAAATGAATGGGGGGCTACCAGGGGTCGAATTTCCCCATTGAAATGAATGGCGGGCGCCCAGGAATCAAAATTCCCCAATGAAATGAATGGCGGGCTACCAGGGGTCGAAATCCCCCATTGAAATGAATGGCGGGTGCCCAGGGGTCGAAATCCCGCAATGAAATGAATGGCGGGCTACCAAGGGTCGAAATCCCCCATTGAAATGAATGGCGGGCTACCAGGGATCGAGATTCCCCCATAGAAATGAATATTGGGCTCCCAGTGGTCGAAATCCCCAATTAAAATGAATGGCGGGCTACCAGGGGTCGGATTCCCCCATTGAAATGAATGGCGGGCGCCCAGGAATCAAAATCCCCCAATGAAATGAATGGCGGGCTACCAGGGGTCGAAATCCCCCATTGAAATGAATGGCGGGTGCCCAGGTGTCGAAATCCCGCAATGAAATGAATGGCGGGCTACCAGGGGTCGAAATCCCCCATTGAAATGAATGGCGGGCCACCAGGGATCGAGTTTCCCCCATAGAAATGAATATTGGGCTCCCAGTGGTCGAAATACCCCATTGAAAAAAATGGCGGGCTACCAGGGGTCAAAATCACCCATTAAAAAGTATGGCGGGCTCCCAGGGATCAAATTCCCCCATTGAAATGAAAGTCGGGCTACCAGTGGTCGAAATCCCCCATTGAAATGAATGACGGGCTCCTAGGGGTTGAAATTTCCCATAGAAATGAATGGCGGGTGACCAGGAGTCAAAATCCCCGATTGAGATGAATGGCGGGCGCCTAGGGGTTTAAATCTCCCATTGAAATGAATGGCTGGCTCCCAGTGGTCGAAATCCCCCATTGAAATGAATGGGGGGCTACCAGGGGTCGAATTCCCCCATTGAAATGAATGGCGGGCGCCCAGGAATCAAAATCCCCCAATGAAATGAATGGCGGGCTACCAGGGATCGAGATTCCCCCATAGAAATGAATATTGGGCTCCCAGTGGTCGAAATCCCCCATTAAAATTAATGGCGGGCTACCAGGGGTCGAATTCCCCCATTTAAATGAATGGTGGGCTCCCAGGGGTCGAAATCCCCCATTGAAATGAATTGCGGGCTACCAGGGGTTGAAATCCCCCATTGAAATGAATGGCGGGCTCCCAGTGGTCGAAAACCCCCATTGAAATGAATGGCGGGCTACCAGGGGTCGAATTCCCCCATTTAAATGAATTTTGGGCTCCTAGGGGTCGGAATCCCGCATTGAAATGAATGGCTGGCTCCCAGTGGTCGAAATCCCTCATTGAAATGAATGGCGGGCAACCAGGAGTCAAAATCCCCGATTGAAATGAATGGCTGGCTCCCAGTGGTCGAAATCCCCCATTGAAATGAATGGCGGGCTACCAGGGGTCAAATTCCCCCATTGAAATGAATGGCGGGCGCCCAGGAATCAAAATCCCCCAATGAAATGAATGGCGGCCTACCAGGGGTCGAAATCCCCCATTGAAATGAATGGCGGGTGCCCAGGGGTCGAAATCCCGCAATGAAATGAATGGCGGGCTACCAAGGGTCGAAATCCCCCATTGAAATGAAGGGCGGGCCACCAGGGATCGAGTTTCCCCCATAGAAATGTATATTGGGCTCCCAGTGGTCGAAATCCCCCATTGAAAATAATGGCGGGCTACCAGGGGTCGAAATCACCCATTAAAAAGTATGGCGGGCTCCCAGGGGTCAAATTCCCCCATTGAAATGAAAGGCGGGCTTCCAGTGGTCGAAATCCCCCATTGAAATGAATGAGGGGCTCCTAGGGGTTGAAATTTCCTATAGAAATGAATGGCAGGTGCACAGGGGTGGAAATCCCCCATTGAAATGAATGGCCGGGCGCCCAGGGGTCGAAATCACCCATTGAAATGAATGGCGGGCTACCAGGTGTCAAAATACCACATTGAATTGAATGGCGGGCTACCAGGTGTCGATTTCCCCCATTTAAATGAATGGTGGGGTCCCAGGGGTCGAAATCCCCCATAGGAATGAATGGCAGGTTACCAGGGGTTGAAATCCCCCATTGAAATGAATGGCGGGCTAACAGGGATCGAGATTCCCCCATAGAAATGAATGGCGGGGGCGCCTAGGGATCGAAATCCCCCATTGAAATGAATGGCTGGCTCCCAGTGGTCGAAATCCCCCATTGAAATGAATGGCGGGCTCCCAGGGGTCGAATTCCCCCATTGAAATGAATGGCGGGCGACCAGGAGTCAAAATCCCCCAATGAAATGAATGGCGGGCGCCTAGGGGTCGAAATCCCCCATTGAAATGAATGGCTGTCTCCCAGTGGTCGAAATCCCCCATTGAAATGAATGGCGGGCTACCAGGGGTCAAATTCCCCCATTGAAATGAATGGCGGGCTCCCAGTGGTCGAAATCCCCCATTGAAATGAATATTGGGCTCCCAGTGGTCGAAAACCCCCATTGAAATGAATGGCGGGTGCCCAGGAATCAAAATCCCCCAATGAAATGAATGGCGTGCTACCAGGGGTCGAAATCCCCCATTGAAATGAATGGCGGGTGCCCAGGGGTCGAAATCCCGCAATGAAATGAATGGCGGGCTACCAGGGGTCGAAATCCCCCATTGAAATGAATGGCGGGCTACCAGGGATCGAGATTCCCCCAAAGAAATGAATATTGGGCTCCCAGTGGTCGAAAACCCCCATTGAAATGAATGGCGGCCTACCAGGGGTTGAATTCCCCCATTTAAATAAATGGTGGGCTCCCAGGGGTCGAAATCCCCCATAGGAATGAATGGCGGGGGCGCCTAGGGGTCGAAATCCCCCATTGAAATGAATGGCTTGCTCCCAGTGGTCAAAATCCCCCATTGAAATTAATGGCGGGGTCCCAGGGGTCGAATTCCCCCATTGAAATGAATGGCGGGCGACCAGGAGTCAAAATCCTCGATTGAGATGAATGGCGGGCGCCTAGGGGTCGAAATCTCCCATTGAAATGAATGGCTGGCTCCAAGTGGTCGAAATCCCCCATTGAAATGAATGGGGGGCTACCAGGGGTCGAATTCCCCCATTGAAATGAATGGCGGGCGCCCAGGAATCAAAATCCGCCAATGAAATGAATGGCAGGCTACCAGGGGTCGAAATCCCCTATTGGAATGAATGGCGGGTGCCCAGGGGTCGAAATCCCGCAATGAAATGAATGGCGGGCTACCAAGTGTCGAAATCCCGCATTGAAATGAATGGCGGGCTACCAGGGATCGAGATTCCCCCATAGAAATGAATATTGGGCTCTTAGTGGTCGAAATCCGCCATTGAAATGAATGGCGGGCTACCAGGGGTCGAATTCCCCCATTTAAATGAATGGCTGGCGCCCAGGAATAAAAATCCCCCAATGAAATGAATGGCGGTCTACCAGGGGTTTAAATCCCCCATTGAAATTAATGGCGGGTGCCCAGGGGTCGAAATCCCGCAATGAAATAAATGAATGGCGGGCTACCAAGGGTCGAAATCCCCCATTGAAATGAATGGCGGGCTACCAGGGATCGAGATTCCCCCATAGAAATGAATATTGGGCTCCCAGTGGTCGAAATCCACCATTGAAGTAATTGGCGGGCTACCAGGTGTCGAATTCCCCCATTTAAATGAAAGGTGGGCTCCCAGGGGTCAAAATCCCCTATTGAAATGAATGGCAGGTGCCCAGGGGTCGACATCCCCTATTGAAATGAATGGCGGGCTACCAGGGATCTAGATTCCCCCATAGAAATGAATATTGGGCTAACAGTGGTCGAAATCCCCCATTGAAATGAATGGCGGGCTACCAGGGGTCGAATTCCCCCATTTAAATGAATGGTGTGCTCCCAGGGGTCGAAATCCCCCATAGGAATGAATGGCAGGTTACCAGGTATTGAAATCCACCATTGAAATGAATGGCGGGCTACCAGGGATCGAGATTCCCCCATAGGAATGAATGGCGGGGGCACCCAGGGGTCGAAATCCCCCATTGAAATGAATGGCAGGTGCCCAGGGGTCGAAATCCCGCAATGAAATGAATGCCGGGCTACTAGTGGTCGAAATCCCCCATTGAAATGAATGGCGGGCTACCAGGGATCTAGATTCCCCCATAGAAATGAATATTGGGCTCCCAGTGGTCGAAATCCCCCATTGAAATGAATGGCGGGATAACCGGGGTCGAATTCCCCCATTTAAATGAATGGTGGGCTCCCAGGGGTTCGAAATCCCCCATTGAAATGAATGGCTGGCTCCAAGTGGTCGAAATCCCCCATTGAAATGAATGACGGGCTACCATGGGTCGAATTCCCCCATTTAAATGAATGGTGGGCTCCCAGGGGTCAAAATCCCCCATAGGAATGAATGGCAGGTTACCAGGTGTTGAAATCCCCCATTGAATTTAATGGCGGGCTACCAGGGATCGAGATTCCCCCATAGGAATGAATGGCAGGGGCGCCTAGGGGTCGAAATCCCCCATTGAAATGAATGGCTGGCTCCCAATGGTCGAAATCCCCTATTGAAATGAATGGCGGGCTCCGAGGGGTCGAATTCCCCCATTGAAATGAATGGCGGGCTACCAGAGGTCGAAATCCCCCATTGAAATGAATGGCGGGCGCCCAGGGGACGAAATCCCGCAATGAAATGAATGGCGGGCACCCAGGGGTTGAATTCCCCTATTGAAATGAATGGTGGGCATCCAGGGATCAAAATCCCCCAATGAAATGAATGGCGGGCTACCAGGGGTCGAAATCCCCCATTGAAATGAATCGCGGGGGCGCCTAGGGGTCGAAATCCCCCATTAAAAGGAATGACTGGCTCCCAGTGGTCGAAATCCCCCATTGAAATGAATGGCGGGCTACCAGGGGTCGAATTCCCCCATTTAAATGAATCGTGGGCACCCAGGGGTCGAAATCCCCCATAGGAATGAGTGGCGGGTTACCAGGGGTCGAAATCCCCCATTGAAATGAATGGCGGGGGCGCCTAGTGGTCGAAATCCCCATTGAAAGGAATGGCTGGCTCCCAGTGATCGAAATCCCCCATTGAAATGAATGGCGGGCTTCCAGGGGTCGAATTCCCCCATTGAAATGAATGGCGGGCACCCAGGGGTCAAAATCCCGCAATGAAATGAATGGCTGGCTCCCAGTGGTTGAAATCCCCCATAGGAATGAATGGCGGGTTACCAGGGGTTGAAATCCCCCATTGAAATGAATGGCGTCGAAATCCCCCATTGAAATGAATGGCGGGCTACCAGGGATCGAGATTCCCCCATAGAAAAGAATATTGGGCTCCCAGTGGTCGAAATCCCCCATAGGAATGAATGGCAGGTTACCAGGGGTTGAAATCCCCCATTGAAATGAATGGCGGGCTCCCAGGGGTCGAATTCCCCCATTGAAATGAATGGCGGGCGCCCAGGAATCAAAATACCCAAATGAAATGAATGGCGGGCTACCAGGGGTCGAATTCCCCCATTGAAATGAATGGCGGGTGCCCAGGGTTTAAATCCCGCAATGAAATGAATGGCGGTCTACCAGGGGTCGAAATCCCCCATTGAAATGAATGGCGGGCGACCAGGGAACGAGATTCCCCCATAGAAATGAATATTCGTCTCCCAGTGGTCGAAATCCCCCATTGAAATGAATGGCGGGCTACCAGGGGTTGAAATCCCCCATTGAAATGAATGGCGGGCTCCCAGTTGTCGAAATCCCCCATTGAAATGAATGGCGGGCTACCAGGGGTCGAATTCACCCATTGAAATGAATGGCGGGCACCCAGGGATCAAAATCCCCCAATGAAATGAATGGCGGGCTACCAGGGGTCGAAATACCCTATTGAAATGAATGGCGGGCAACCAGGGGTCGAATTCCCCCATTTAAATGAATGGTGGGCTCCCAGGGGTCGAATCGCCCCATAGGAATGAATGGCAGGTTACCAGGGGTTGAAATCCCCCATTGAAATGAATGGCGGGCTACCAGGGATCTCGATCCCCCCTCAGGAATGAATGGCGGGGGCGCCTAGGGGTCGAAATCCCCCATTGAAATGAATGGATGGGTCCCAGTGGTCGAAATCCCCCATTGAAATGAATGGCGGGCTCCCAGGGGTCCAATTCCTCCATTGAAATGAATGGCGGGCGACCAGGATTCAAAATCCCCCATTGAAATGAATGGCGGGCGCCTAGGGGTCGAAATCCCCCATTGAAATGAATGGCTGGCTACCAGGGGTCGAAATCCCCCATTGAAATGAATGGCTGGCTCGCAGTGGTCGAAATCCCCCATTGAAATGAACGGCGGGCTACCAGGGGTCGAATTCCCCCATTGAAATGAATGGCGGGCGCCCAGGATTCAAAATCCCCCAATGAAATGAATGGCGGGCTACCAGGGGTCGAAATCCCCCATTGAAATTTATGGCGGGTGCCCAGGTGTCGAAATCCCGCAATGAAATGAATGGCGGTCTTCCAGGGGTCGAAATCCCCCATTGAAATGAATGGCGGGCTACCAGGGATCGAGATTCAACCATAGAAATAAATATTGGGCTCCCAATGGTCGAAATCCCCCATTGAAATGTATGGCGGGCTACCAGGGGTTGAAATCCCCCATTGAAATGAATGGCGGGCTCCCAGTGGTCGAAATCCCCCATTGAAATGAATGGCGGGCTCCCAATGGTCGAAATCCCCCATTGAAATGTATGGCGGGCTACCAGGGGTTGAAATCCCCCATTGAAATGAATGGCGGGCTACCAGAGGTCGAAATCCCCCATTGAAATGAATGGCGGGCGCCCAGGGGACGAAATCCCGCAATGAAATGTATGGCGGGCACCCTTGGGTTGAATTCCCCTATTGAAATGAATGGCGGGCATCCAGGGATCAAAATCCCCCAATGAAATGAATGGCGGGCTACCAGGGGTCGAAATCCCCCATTGAAATGAATGGCGGGGGCGCCTAGGGGTCGAAATCCCCCATTGAAAGGAATGACTGGCTCCCAGTGGTCGAAATCCCCCATTGAAATGAATGGCGGGCTACCAGGGGTCGAATTCCCCCTTTTAAATGAATCGTGGGCTCCCAGGGGTCGAAATCCCCCATAGGAATGAGTGGCGGGTTACCAGGGGTCGAAATCCCCCATTGAAATGAATGGCGGGTGCGCCTAGGGGTCGAAATCCCCATTGAAAGGAATGGCTGGCTCCCAGTGATCGAAATCCCGCAATGAAATGAATGGCTGGCTCCCAGTGGTTGAAATCCCCCATAGGAATGAATGGCGGGTTACCAGGGGTTGAAATCCCCCATTGAAATGAATGGCGTCGAAATCCCCCATTGAAATGAATGGCGGGCTACCAGGGATCGAGAAACCCCCATAGAAAAGAATATTGGGCTCCCAGTGGTCGAAATCCCCCATTGAAATGAATGGCTGGCTCCCAGTGGTCAAAATCCCCCATTGAAATTAATGGTGGGCTCCCAGGGGTCAAAACCCCCCATAGGAATGAATGGCAGGTTACCAGGGATTGAAATCCCCCATTGAAATGAATGGCGGTTTCCCAGGGGTCGAATTCCCCCATTGAAATGAATGGCGGGCGCCCAGGAATCAAAATACCCCAATGAAATGAATGGCGGGCTACCAGAGGTCGAAATCCCACATTGAAATGAATGGCGGGCGCCCAGGGGACGAAATCCCGCAATGAAATGAATGCGGGCACCCAGGGGTTGAATTCCCCTATTGAAATGAATGGCGGGCACCCAGGGATCAAAATCCCCCAATGAAATGAATGGCGGGCTACCAGGGGTCGAATTCCCCCATTGAAATGAATGGCGGTCTACCAGGGGTAGAAATCCCCCATTGAAATGAATGGCGGGCTACCAGGGATCGAGATTCCCCCATAAAAATGAATATTGGGCTCCCAGTGGTCGAAATCCCCCATTGAAACGAATGGCGGGCTACCAGGGGTTGAAATCCCCCATTGAAATGAATGGCGGGCTCCCAGTAGTCAAAATCCCCCATTGAAATGAATGGCGGGCTACCAGGGGTCGAATTCTCCCATTGAAATGAATGGCGGGCACCCAGGGATCAAAATCCCCCAATAAAATGAATGGCGGGCTACCAGGGGTCGAAATCCCCCATTTAAATGAATGGTGGGCTCCCAGGGGTCGAATCCCCCCATAGGAATGAATGGCGGATTACCAGGGGTTGAAATCCCCCATTGAAATGAATGGCAGGTGCCCAGGAGTCGAAATCCCCCATTGAAATGAATGGCGGGCGACCAGGGGTCGAATTCCTTCATTGAAATGAATGTCGGTGCGCCCAGGAATCAAAATCCCCCACTGAAATGAATGGCAGGTGCCCAGGGGTCGAAATCCCGCAATGAAATGAATGGTGGGCTACCAGGGGTCGAAATCCCCCATTGAAATGAATGGCAGGTGCCCAGGGGTCGAAATCCCCTATTGAAATGAATGGCGGGCTACCAGGGATCTAGATTCCCCCATAGAAATGAATATTGGGCTCCCAGTGGTCGAAATCCCCCATTGAAATGAATTGCGGGCTACCAGGTGTCGAATTCCCCCATTTAAATGAATGGTGGGCTCCCAGGGGTCGAAATCCCCCATAGGAATGAATGGCAGGTTACCAGGGGTCGAAATCCCCCATTGAAATGAATGTCGGGCACCCAGGGGTCGAATTCCCCCATTTAAATGAATGGTGGGCTCCCAGGGGTCGAATCCCCCCATAGGAATGAATGGCGGGGGCGCCCAGGTGTCGAAATCCCCCATTGAAATGAATGGCTGGCTCCCAGTGGTCGAAATCCCCCATTGAAATTAATGGTGGGCTCCCAGGGGTCAAAATCCCCCATAGGAATGAATGGCAGGTTACCAGGGGTTGAAATCCCCCATTGAAATGAATGGCGGTTTCCCAGGGGTCGACTTCCCCCATTGAAATGAATGGCGGGCGCCCAGGAATCAAAATACCCCAATGAAATGAATGTTGGGCTACCAGAGGTCGAAATCCCACATTGAAATGAATGGCGGGCGCCCAGGGGACGAAATCCCGCAATGAAATGAATGCGGGCACCCAGGGGTTGAATTCCCCTATTGAAATGAATGGCGGGCACCCAGGGATCAAAATCCCCCAATGAAATGAATGGCGGGCTACCAGGGGTCGAATTCCCCCATTTAATGAATGGCGGTCTACCAGGGGTAGAAATCCCCCATTGAAATGAATGGCGGGCTACCAGGGATCAAGATTCCCCCATAAAAATGAATATTGGGCTCCCAGTGGTCGAAATCCCCAATTGAAACGAATGGCGGGCTACCAGGGGTTGAAATCCCCCATTGAAATGAATGGCGGGCTCCCAGTGGTCAAAATCCCCCATTGAAATGAATGGCGGGCTACCAGGGGTCGAATTCACCCATTGAAATGAATGGCGGGCACCCAGGGATCAAAATCCCCTAATAAAATGAATGGCGGGCTACCAGGGGTCGAAATCCCCCATTGAAATGAATGTCGGGCACCCAGGGGTCGAATTCCCCCATTTAAATGAATGGTGGGCTCCCAGGGGTCGAATCCCCCCATAGGAATGAATGGCGGGTTACCAGGGGTTGAAATCCCCCATTGAAATGAATGGCAGGTGCCCAGGAGTCGAAATCCCCCATTGAAATGAATGGCGGGCGACCAGGGGTCGAATTCCTTCATTGAAATGAATGGCGGTGCGCCCAGGAATCAAAATCCCCCACTGAAATGAATATTGGGCTCCCAGTGGTCGAAATCCCCCATTGAAATGAATTGCGGGCTACCAGGGGTCGAATTCCCCCATTTAAATGAATGGTGGGCTCCCAGGGGTCGAAATCCCCCATAGGAATGAATGTCAGGTTACCAGGGGTCGAAATCCCCCATTGAAATGAATGTCGGGCACCCAGGGGTCGAATTCCCCAATTTAAATGAATGGTGGGCTCCCAGGGGTCGAATCCCCCCATAGGAATGAATGGCGGGGGCGCCCAGGTGTCGAAATCCCCCATTGAAATGAATGGCAGGTGCCCAGGGGTCGAAATCCCGCAATGAAATGAATGGCGGGCTCCTAGGGGTCGAAATCCCCCATTGAAATGAATGGCGGGCTACCAGGTATCTAGATTCCCCCATAGAAATGAATATTGGGCTCCCAGTGGTCGAAATCCCCCATTGAAATGAATGGCGGGCTACAAGGGGTCGAATTCCCCCATTTAAATGAATGGTGGGCTCCCAGGGGTTGAAATCCCCCATAGGATTGAATGGCAGGTTACCAGGGGTTAAAATCCCCAATTGAAATGAATGGCGGGCTACCAGGGATCGAGATTCCCCCATAGGAATGAATGGTGGGGGCGCCTAGGGGGTCGAAATCCGCCATTGAAATGAATGGCTGGCTCCCAGTGGTCGAAATCCCCCATTGAAATGAATGACGGGCTACCAGGGGTTTAATTCCCCCATTTAAATGAATGGTGGGCTCCCAGGTGTCGAAATCCCCCATAGGAATTAATGGCAGGTTACCAGGTGTTGAAATCCCCCATTGAATTGAATGGCGGGCTACCAGGGATCGAGATTCCCCCATAGGAATGAATGGCAGGGGCGCCTAGGGGTCGAAATCCCCCATTGAAATGAATGGCTGGCTCCCAATGGTCGAAATCCCCCATTGAAATGAATGGCGGGCTCCCAGGGGTCGAATTCCCCCATTGAAATGAATGGCGGGCGCCCAGGAATCAAAATACCCAAATGAAATGAATGGCGGGCTACCAGAGGTCGAAATCCCCCATTGAAATGAATGGCGGGCGCCCAGGGGACGAAATCCCGCAATGAAATGAATGGCGGGCACCCAGGGGTTGAATTCCCCTATTAAAATAAATGGCGGGCATCAAGGGATTAAAATCCCCCAATGAAATGAATGGCGGGCTACCAATGGTCGAAATCCCCCATTGAAATGAATGGCGGGGGCGCCTAGGGGTCGAAATCCCCCATTGAAAGGAATGACTGGCTCCCAGTGGTCGAAATCCCCCATTGAAATGAATGGCGGGCTACCAGGGGTCGAATTCCCCCATTTAAATGAATCGTGGGCTCCCAGGGGTCGAAATCCCCCATAGGAATGAGTGGCGGGTTACCAGGGGTCGAAATCCCCCATTGAAATGAATGGTGGGGGCGCCTAGGGGTCGAAATCCCCCATTGAAAGGAATGGCTGGCTCCCAGTGGTCGAAATCCCCCATTGAAATGAATGGCGGGCTTCCAGGGGTCGAATTCACCCATTGAAATGAATGGCGGGCGCCCAGGAATCAAAATCCCCCAATGAAATGAATGGCGGATTACCAGGGGTCAAAATCCCCCATTGAAATGAATGGCGGGCGCCCAGGGGTCGAAATCCCGCAATGAAATGAATGTCTGGCTCCCAGTGGTCGAAATCCCCCATAGGAATGAATGGCGGGTTACCAGGGGTTGAAATCCCCCATTGAAATGAATGGCGGGCTCCCAGTGGTCGAAATCCCCCATTGAAATGAATGGCGGGCTACCAGGGGTCGAATTCACCCATTGAAATGAATGGCGGGCACCCAGGGATCAAAATCCCCCAATGAAATGAATGGCGGGCTACCAGGGGTCGAAATCCCCCATTGAAATGAATGGCGGGCACCCAGGGGTCGAATTCCCTCATTTAAATGAATGGCGGTGCGCCCAGAAATCAAAATCCCCCAATGAAATGAATGGTGGGCTACCAGGGGTCGAAATCCCCCATTGAAATGAATGGCAGGTGCCCAGGGGTCGAAATCCCCTATTGAAATGACTTGCGGGCTACCAGGGATCTAGATTCCCCTATAGAAATGAATATTGGGCTCTCAGTGGTCGAAATCCCCCATTGAAATGAATGGCGGGCTACCAGGGTCGAATTACCCCATTTAAATGAATGGTGGGCTCCCAGGGGTCGAAATCCCCCATAGGAATGAATAGCAGGTTACCAGGGATTGAAATCCCCCATTGAAATGAATGGCGGGCTACCAGGGATCGAGATTCCCCCATAGGAATGAATGGCGGGGGCGCCCAGGGGTCGAAATCCCCCATTGAAATGAATGGCAGGTGCCCAGGGGTCGAAATTCCGCAATGAAATGAATGGCGGGCTACTAGGGGTCGAAATCCCCCATTGAAATGAATGGCTGGCTCCCAGTGGTCGAAATCCCCATTGAAATGAATGACGGGCTACCAGGGGTTTAATTCCCCCATTTAAATGAATGGTGGGCTCCCAGGGGTCGAAATCCCCCATAGGAATGAATGGCAGGTTACCAGGGGTTGAAATCCCCCATTGAAATGAATGGCGGGCTACCAGGGATCGAGATCCCCCCTCAGGAATGAATGGCGGGGGCGCCTAGGGGTCGAAATCCCCCATTGAAATGAATGGATGGGTCCCAGTGGTCGAAATCCCCCATTGAAATGAATGGCGGGCTCCCAGGGGTCGAATTCCCCCATTGAAATGAATGGCGGGCGACCAGGAATCAAAATACCCAAATGAAATGAATGGCGGGCTACCAGAGGTCGAAATCCCCCATTGAAATGAATGGCGGGCGCCCAGGGGACGAAATCCCGCAATGAAATGAATGGCGGGCACCCAGGGGTTGAATTCCCCTATTAAAATAAATGGCGGGCATCAAGGGATCAAAATCCCCCAATGAAATGAATGGCGGGCTACCAATGGTCGAAATCCCCCATTGAAATGAATGGCGGGGGCGCCCAGGGGTCGAAATCCCCCATTGAAAGGAATGACTGGCTCCCAGTGGTCGAAATCCCCCATTGAAATGAATGGCGTCGAAATCCCCCATTGAAATGAATGGCGGGCTACCAGGGATCGAGATTCTCCTATAGAAAAGAATATTGGGCTCCCAGTGGTCGAAATCCCCCATTGAAATGAATGGCGGGCTACCAGGGGTTGAAATCCCCCATTGAAATGAATGGCGGGCTACCAGGGATCGAGATTCCCCCATAGAAATGAATATTGGGCTCCCAGTGGTCGAAATCCCCCATTGAAATGAATGGCGGGCTACCAGGGTCGAATTACCCCATTTAAATGAATGGTGGGCTCCCAGGGGTCGAAATCCCCCATAGGAATGAATAGCAGGTTACCAGGGATTGAAATCCCCCATTGAAATGAATGGCGGGCTACCAGGGATCGAGATTCCCCCATAGGAATGAATGGCGGGGGCGCCCAGGGGTCGAAATCCCCTATTGAAATGAATGGCAGGTGCCCAGGGGTCGAAATTCCGCAATGAAATGAATGGCGGGCTACTAGGGGTCGAAATCCCCCATTGAAATGAATGGCTGGCTCCCAGTGGTCGAAATCCCCATTGAAATGAATGACGGGCTACCAGGGGTTTAATTCCCCCATTTAAATGAATGGTGGGCTCCCAGGGGTCGACATCCCCCATAGGAATGAATGGCAGGTTACCAGGGGTTGAAATCCCCCATTGAAATGAATGGCGGGCTACCAGGGATCGAGATCCCCCCTCAGGAATGAATGGCGGGGGCGCCTAGGGGTCGAAATCCCCCATTGAAATGAATGGATGGGTCCCAGTGGTCGAAATCCCCCATTGAAATGAATGGCGGGCTCCCAGGGGTCGAATTCCCCCATTGAAATGAATGGCGGGCGACCAGGAATCAAAATACCCAAATGAAATGAATGGCGGGCTACCAGAGGTCGAAATCCCCCATTGAAATGAATGGCGGGCGCCCAGGGGACGAAATCCCGCAATGAAATGAATGGCGGGCACCCAGGGGTTGAATTCCCCTATTAAAATAAATGGCGGGCATCAAGGGATCAAAATCCCCCAATGAAATGAATGGCGGGCTACCAATTGTCGAAATCCCCCATTGAAATGAATGGCGGGGGCGCCCAGGGGTCGAAATCCCCCATTGAAAGGAATGACTGGCTCCCAGTGGTCGAAATCCCCCATTGAAATGAATGGCGTCGAAATCCCCCATTGAAATGAATGGCGGGCTACCAGGGATCGAGATTCTCCCATAGAAAAGAATATTGGGCTCCCAGTGGTCGAAATCCCCCATTGAAATGAATGGCGGGCTACCAGGGGTCGAATTCCCCCATTTAAATGAATGGTGGGCTGCCAGGGGTCAAAATCCCCCATAGGAATGAATGGCAGGTTACCAGGGGTCGAATTCCCCCATTGAAATGAATGGCAGGCGCCCAGGAATCAAAATACCCAAATGAAATGAATGGCGGGCTACCAGGGGTCGAATTCCCCCATTGAAATGAATGGCAGGTGCCCAGGGTTTAAATCCCGCAATGAAATGAATGGCGGTCTACCAAGGGTCGAAATCCACCAATGAAATGAATGGCGGGCTACCAGGGATCGAGATTCCCCCATAGAAATGAATATTGGGCTCCCAGTGGTCTAAATCCCCCATTGAAATGAATGGCGGGCTACCAGGGGTTGAAATCCCCCATTGAAATGAATGGCGGGCTACCAGGGATCGAGATTCCCCCATAGAAATGAATATTGGGCTCCCAGTGGTCGAAATCCCCCATTGAAATGAATGGCGGGCTACCAGGGGTTGAAATCCCCCATTGAAATGAATGGCGGGCTCCCAGTGGTCGAAATCCCCCATTGAAATGAATGGCGGGCTACCAGGGGTCGAATTCACCCATTGAAATGAATGGCGGGCACCCAGGGATCAAAATCCCCCAATGAAATGAATGGCGGGCTACCAGGGGTCGAAATCCCCCATTGAAATGAATGGCGGGCACCCAGGGGTCGAATTCCCTCATTTAAATGAATGGCGGTGCGCCCAGGAATCAAAATCCCCCAATGAAATGAATGGTGGGCTACCAGGGGTCGAAATCCCCCATTGAAATGAATGGCAGGTGCCCAGGGGTCGAAATCCCCTATTGAAATGAATGGCGGGCTACCAGGGATCTAGATTCCCCTATAGAAATGAATATTGGGCTCCCAGTGGTCGAAATCCCCCATTGAAATGAATGGCGGGCTACCAGGGTCGAATTACCCCATTTAAATGAATGGTGGGCTCCCAGGGGTCGAAATCCCCCATAGGAATGAATAGCAGGTTACCAGGGATTGAAATCCCCCATTGAAATGAATGGCGGGCTACCAGGGATCGAGATTCCCCCATAGGAATGAATGGCGGGGGCGCCCAGGGGTCGAAATCCCCCATTGAAATGAATGGCAGGTGCCCAGGGGTCGAAATTCCGCAATGAAATGAACGGCGGGCTACTAGGGGTCGAAATCCCCCATTGAAATGAATGGCGGGCTACCAGGGATCTAGATTCCCCCATAGAAATGAATAATGGGCTCCCAGTGGTCGAAATCCCCCATTGAAATGAATGGCGGGCTACAAGGGGTCGAATTCCCCCATTTAAATGAATGGTGGGCTCCCAAGGGTTGAAATCCCCCATAGGAATGAATGGCAGGTTACCAGGGGTTGAAATCCCCCATTGAAATGAATGGCGGGCTACCAGGGATCGAGATTCCCCCATAGGAATGAATGGCGGGGGCGCCTAGGGGTTCGAAATCCCCCATTGAAATGAATGGCTGGCTCCCAGTGGTCGAAATCCCCATTGAAATGAATGACGGGCTACCAGGGGTTTAATTCCCCCATTTAAATGAATGGTGGGCTCCCAGGGGTCGAAATCCCCCATAGGAATGAATGGCAGGTTACCAGGGGTTGAAATCCCCCATTGAAATGAATGGCGGGCTACCAGGGATCGAGATCCCCCCTCAGGAATGAATGGCGGGGGCGCCTAGGGGTCGAAATCCCCCATTGAAATGAATGGATGGGTCCCAGTGGTCGAAATCCCCCATTGAAATGAATGGCGGGCTCCCAGGGGTCGAATTCCCCCATTGAAATGAATTGCGGGCGACCAAGAATCAAAATACCCAAATGAAATGAATGGCGGGCTACCAGAGGTCGAAATCCCCCATTGAAATGAATGGCGGGCGCCCAGGGGACGAAATCCCGCAATGAAATGAATGGCGGGCACCCAGGGGTTGAATTCCCCTATTAAAATAAATGGCGGGCATCAAGGGATCAAAATCCCCCAATGAAAGGAATGGCGGGCTACCAATGGTCGAAATCCCCCATTGAAATGAATGGCGGGGGCGCCCAGGGGTCGAAATCCCCCATTGAAAGGAATGACTGGCTCCCAGTGGTCGAAATCCCCCATTGAAATGAATGGCGTCGAAATCCCCCATTGAAATGAATGGCGGGCTACCAGGGATCGAGATTCTCCTATAGAAAAGAATATTGGGCTCCCAGTGGTCGAAATCCCCCATTGAAATGAATGGCGGGCTACCAGGGGTTGAAATCCCCCATTGAAATGAATGGCGGGCTACCAGGGATCGAGATTCCCCCATAGAAATGAATATTGGGCTCCCAGTGGTCGAAATCCCCCATTGAAATGAATGGCGGGCTACCAGGGGTTGAAATCCCCCATTGAAATGAATGGCGGGCTCCCAGTGGTCGAAATCCCCCATTGAAATGAATGGCGGGCTACCAGGGGTCGAATTCACCCATTGAAATGAACGGCGGGCACCCAGGGGTCGAATTCCCTCATTTAAATGAATGGCGGTGCGCCCAGGAATCAAAATCCCCCAATGAAATGAATGGTGGGCTACCAGGGGTTGAAATCCCCTATTGAAATGAATGGCAGGTGCCCAGGGGTCGAAATCCCCTATTGAAATGACTTGCGGGCTACCAGGGATCTAGATTCCCCTATAGAAATGAATATTGGGCTCCCAGTGGTCGAAATCCCCCATTGAAATGAATGGCGGGCTACCAGGGTCGAATTACCCCATTTAAATGAATGGTGGGCTCCCAGGGGTCGAAATCCCCCATAGGAATGAATAGCAGGTTACCAGGGATTGAAATCCCCCATTGAAATGAATGGCGGGCTACCAGGGATCGAGATTCCCCTATAGGAATGAATGGCGGGGGCGCCCAGGGGTCGAAATCCCCCATTGAAATGAATGGCAGGTGCCCAGGGGTCGAAATTCCGCAATGAAATGAATGGCGGGCTACTAGGGGTCGAAATCCCCCATTGAAATGAATGGCGGGCTACCAGGGATCTAGATTCCCCCATAGAAATGAATAATGGGCTCCCAGTGGTCGAAATCCCCCATTGAAATGAATGGCGGGCTACAAGGGGTCGAATTCCCCCATTTAAATGAATGGTGGGCTCCCAAGGGTTGAAATCCCCCATAGGAATGAATGGCAGGTTACCAGGGGTTGAAATCCCCCATTGAAATGAATGGCGGGCTACCATGGATCGAGATTCCCCCATAGGAATGAATGGCGGGGGCGCCTAGGGGTTCGAAATCCCCCATTGAAATGAATGGCTGGTTCCCAGTGGTCGAAATCCCCATTGAAATGAATGACGGGCTACCAGGGGTTTAATTCCCCCATTTAAATGAATGGTGGGCTCCCAGGGGTCGAAATCCCCCATAGGAATGAATGGCAGGTTACCAGGGGTTGAAATCCCCCATTGAAATGAATGGCGGGCTACCAGGGATCGAGATCCCCCCTCAGGAATGAATGGCGGGGGCGCCTAGGGGTCGAAATCCCCCATTGAAATGAATGGATGGGTCCCAGTGGTCGAAATCCCCCATTGAAATGAATGGCGGGCTCCCAGGGGTCGAATTCCCCCATTGAAATGAATGGCGGGCGACCAGGAATCAAAATACCCAAATGAAATGAATGGCGGGCTACCAGAGGTCGAAATCCCCCATTGAAATGAATGGCGGGCGCCCAGGGGACGAAATCCCGCAATGAAATGAATGGCGGGCACCCAGGGGTTGAATTCCCCTATTAAAATAAATGGCGGGCATCAAGGGATCAAAATCCCCCAATGAAATGAATGGCGGGCTACCAATGGTCGAAATCCCCCATTGAAATGAATGGCAGGGGCGCCCAGGGGTCGAAATCCCCCATTGAAAGGAATGACTGGCTCCCAGTGGTCGAAATCCCCCATTGAAATGAATGGCGGGCTACCAGGGGTCGAATTCCCCCATTTAAATGAATCGTGGGCTCCCAGGGGTCGAAATCCCCCATAGGAATGAGTGGCGGGTTACCAGGGGTCGAAATCCCCCATTGAAATGAATGGTGGGGGCGCCTAGGGGTCGAAATCCCCCATTGAAAGGATTGGCTGGCTCCCAGTGGTCGAAATCCCCCATTGAAATGAATGGCGGGCTTCCAGGGGTCGAATTCACCCATTGAAATGAATGGCGGGCGCCCAGGAATCAAAATCCCCCAATGAAAAGAATGGCGGATTACCAGGGGTCAAAATCCCCCATTGAAATGAATGGCGGGCGCCCAGGGGTCGAAATCCCGCAATGAAATGAATGTCTGGCTCCCAGTGGTCGAAATCCCCCATAGGAATAAATGGCGGGTTACCAGGGGTTGAAACCCCCCATTGAAATGAATGGCGTCGAAATCCCCCATTGAAATGAATGGCGTTGAAATCCCCCATTGAAATGAATGGCGGGCTACCAGGGATCGAGATTCTCCCATAGAAAAGAATATTGGGCTCCCAGTGGTCGAAATCCCCCATTGAAATGAATGGCGGGCTACCAGGGGTCGAATTCCCCCATTTAAATGAATGGTGGGCTCCCAGGGGTCAAAATCCCCCATAGGAATGAATGGCAGGTTACCAGGGGTCGAATTCCCCCATTGAAATGAATGGCAGGCGCCCAGGAATCAAAATACCCAAATGAAATGAATGGCGGGCTACCAGGGGTCGAATTCCCCCATTGAAAGGAATGGCTGGCTCCCAGTGGTCGAAATCCCCCATTGAAATGAATGGCGGGCTTCCAGGGGTCGAATTCACCCATTGAAATGAATGGCGGGCGCCCAGGAATCAAAATCCCCCAATTAAATGAATGGCGGATTACCAGGGGTCGAAATCCCCCATTGAAAGGAATGGCTGGCTCCCAGTGGTCGAAATCCCCCATTGAAATGAATGGCGGGCTCCCAGTGGTCGAAATCCCCCATTGAAATGAATGGCGGGCTACCAGGGGTCGAATTCACCCATTGAAATGAATGGCGGGCACCCAGGGATCAAAATCCCCCAATGAAATGAATGGCGGGCTACCAGGGGTCGAAATCCCCCAATGAAATGAATGGTGGGCTACCAGGGGTCGAAATCCCCCATTGAAATGAATGGCAGGTGCCCAGGGGTCGAAATCCCCTATTGAAATGAATGGCGGCCTACCAGGGATCTAGATTCCCCTATAGAAATGAATATTGGGCTTTCAGTGGTCGAAATCCCCCATTGAAATGAATGGCGAGCTACCAGGGTCGAATTACTCCATTTAAATGAATGGTGGTCTCCCAGGGGTCAAATTTCCCCATTGAAATGAATGGCGGGCAACCAGGAGTCAAAATCCCCGATTGAAATGAATGGCTGGCTCCCAATGGTCGAAATCCCCCATTGAAATGAATGCCGGGCTACCAGGGGTCGACTTCACCCATTGAAATGAATGGCGGGCGCCCAGGAATCAAAATCCCCCAATGAAATGAAAGGCGGGCTACCAGGTGTCGAAATCCCCCATTTAAATGAATGGTGGGCTCCCAGGGGTCGAATTCCCCCAATGAAATGAATGGCTTGCTACCAGAGGTCAAAATCCCCCATTGAAATGAATGGCGGGCGCCCAGGGGACGAAATCCCGCAATGAAATGAATGGTTGGCACCCAGGGGTTGATTTCCCTATTGAAATGAATGGCGGGCACCCAGGGATCAAAATCCCCCATTGAAATGAATGGCGGGCTACCAGGTGTCGAATTCCCCTATTTAAATGAATGGTGGGCTCCCATGTGTCGAAATCCCCCATTGAAATGAATGACCGGGCGCCCAGGGGTCGAAATGACCCATTGAAATGAATGGCGGGCTACCAGGGGTCAAAATACCACATTGAAATGAATGGTGGGCTACCAGGTGTCAAATTCCCCCATTTAAATGAATGGTGGGGTCCCAGGGGTCGAAATCCCCCATAGGAATAAATGGCAGGTTACCAGGGGTTAAAATCCCCCATTGAAATGAATGGCGGGCTACCAGCTATCCAGATTCCCCATAGGAATGAATGGCGGGGGCACCTAGGGGTCGAAATCCCCCATTGAAATGAATGGCTGGCTCCCAGTGGTCGAAATCCCCCATTGAAATGAATGGCGGGCTCCCAGGGGTCGAATTCCCCCATTGAAATGAATGGCGGGCGACCAGGAGTCAAAATCCCCCAATGAAATAATTGGCGGGCTTCTAGGGGTCGAAATCCCCCAATTAAATGAATGGTGGGCTTCCAGGGGTCGAAATCCCCCATTGAAATGAATGGCGGGATCCCAGTGGTCGAAATCCCCCATTGAAATGAATTGCGGGCTACCAGGTGTCAAATTTTTCATTTAAATGAATGGTGGGCTCCCAGGGGTCGAAATCCCCCATAGGAATGAATGGCAGGTTACCAGGGGTTGAAATCCTCCATTGAAATGAATGGCGGGCTACCAGGGATCGAGATTCCCCCATAGGAATGAATGGCGGGGGCGCCCAGGGGTCGAAATCCCCCATTGAAATGAATGGCAGGTGCCCAGGGGTCGAAATCCCGCAATGAAATGAATGGCGGGCTACTAGGGGTCGAAATCCCCCATTGAAAAGAATGGCGGGCTACCAGGGATCTAGATTCCCCCATAGAAATGAATATTGGGCTCCCAGTGGTCGAAATCCCCCATTGAAATGAATGGCGGGCTACAAGGGGTCGAATTCCCCCATTTAAATGAATGGTGGGCTCCCAAGAGTTGAAATCCCCCATTAGAATTAATGGCAGGTTACCAGGGGTTGAAATCCCCCATTGAAATGAATGGCGGGCTACCAGGGATCGAGATTCCCCCATAGGAATGAATGGCGGGGGCGCCTAGGGGTTCGAAATCCCCCATTGAAATGAATGGCTGGCTCCCAGTGGTCGAAATCCCCCATTGAAATGAATGACGGGCTACCAGGGGTTTAATTCCCCCATTTAAATGAATGGTGGGCTCCCAGGGGTCGAAATCCCCCATAGGAATGAATGGCAGGTTACCAGGTGTTGAAATCCCCCATTGAAATGAATGGCGGGCTACCAGGGATCGAGATCCCCCCTCAGGAATGAATGGCGGGGGCGCCTAGGGGTCGAAATCCCCCATTGAAATGAATGGATGGGTCCCAGTGGTCGAAATCCCCCATTGAAATGAATGGCGGGCTCCCAGGGGTCGAATTCCCCCATTGAAATGAATGGCGGGCAACCAGGAGTCAAAATCCCCCATTGAAATTAATGGCGGGCGCCTAGGGGTCGAAATCCCCCATTGAAATGAATGGATGGGTCCCAGTGGTCGAAATCCCCCATTGAAATGAATGGCGGGCTACCAGGGGTCGAATTCCCCCATTGAAATGAATGGCGGGCGCCCAGGATTTAAAATCCCCCAATGAAATGAATGGCGGGCTACCAGGGGTCGAAAACCCCCATTGAAATTAATGGCGGGTGCCCAGGGGTCGAAATCCCGCAATGAAATGAATGGATGTCTACCAGGGGTCGAAATCGCCCATTGAAATGAATGGCGGGCTACCAGGGATCGAGATTCCCCCATAGAAATAAATATTGGGCTCCCAGTGGTCGAAACTCGCCATTGAAATGTATGGCGGGCTACCAGGGGTTGAAATCCCCCATTGAAATGAATGGCGGGCTCCCAGTGGTCGAAATCCCCCATTGAAATGAATGGCGGGCTACCAGGGGTCGAATTCCCCCATATAAATGAATGGTGGGCTCCCAGGGGTCGAAATCCCCCATAGGAATGAATGTCGGGGGAGCCTAGGGGTCGGAATCCCCCATTGAAATGAACGGCTGGCTCCCAGTGGTCGAAATCCCCCATTGAAATTAATGGCGGGCTCCCAGGGGTCGAATTCCCCCATTGAAATGAATGGCGGGCAACCAGGAGTCAAAATCCCCGATTGAAATGAATGGCTAGCTCCCAGTGGTCGAAATTCCCCATTGAAATGAATGGCGGGCTACCAGGGGTCGAATTCACCCATTGAAATGAATGGCGGGCGCCCAGGAATCAAAATCCCCCAATGAAATGAATGGCGGGCTACCAGGGGTCGAAATCCCCCATTTAAATGAATGTTGGGCTCCCAGGGGTCAAAATCCCCCATAGGAATGAATGGCAGGTTACCAGGGGTTGAAATCCCCCATTGAAATGAATGGCGGTCTCCCAGGGGTCGAATTCCCCCCATTGAAATGAATGGCGGGCGCCCAGGAATCAAAATACCCCAATGAAATGAATGGCGGGCTACCAGAGGTCGAAATCCCCCATTGAAATGAATGGCGGGCACCCAGGGGACGAAATCCCGCAATGAAATGAATGGCGGGCACCCAGGGGTTGAATTCCCCTATTGAAATGAATGGCGGGCACCCAGGGATCAAAATCCCCCAATGAAATGAATGGCGGGCTACCAGGGGTCGAATTTCCCCATTGAAATGAATGGTGTGTGCCCAGGGTTTAAATCCCGCAATGAAATGAATGGCGGTCTACCAGGGGTCGAAATCCCCCATTGAAATGAATGGCGGGCTACCAGGGATTGAGATTCCCCCATAGAAATGAATATTAGGCTCCCAGTGGTCGAAATCCCCCATTGAAATGAATGGCGGGCTACCAGGGGTTGAAATCCCCCATTGAAATGAATGGCGGGCTCCCAGTGGTCGAAATCCTCCATTGAAATGAATGACGGACGCCGAGGAATCAAAATCCCCCAATGAAATTAATGGCGGGCTACCAGGGGTCGAAATCCCCCATTGAAATGAATGGCGGGGGCGCCTAGGGGTCGGAATCCCCCATTGAAATGAATGGCGGGTGCCCAGGGTTTAAATCCCGCAATGAAATGAATGGCGGTCTACCAGGGGTCGAAATCCCCCATTGAAATGAATGGCGGGCTACCAGGGGTCGAATTCCCCCATTCAAAGGAATGGTGGGCGCCCAGAAATCAAAATCCCCCAATGAAATGAATGGCGGGCTACCAGGGGTTGAAATCCCCCATTGAAATGAACGGCGGGCGCCCAGGGATCGAAATCCCCCATTGAAATGAATGACGGACGCCGAGGAATCAAAATCCCCCAATGAAATTAATGGCGGGCTACCAGGGGTCGAAATCCCCCATTGAAATGAATGGCGGGGGCGCCTAGGGGTCGGAATCCCCCATTGAAATGAATGGCTGTCTCCCAGTGGTCGAAATCCCCCATTGAAATTAATGGCGGTCTCCCAGGGGTCAAATTTCCCCATTGAAATGAATGGCGGGCAACCAGGAGTCAAAATCCCCGATTGAAATGAATGGCTGGCTCCCAATGGTCGAAATCCCCCATTGAAATGAATGCCGGGCTACCAGGGGTCGACTTCACCCATTGAAATGAATGGCGGGCGCCCAGGAATCAAAATCCCCCAATGAAATGAAAGGCGGGCTACCAGGTGTCGAAATCCCCCATTTAAATGAATGGTGGGCTCCCAAGGGTCGAATTCCCCCAATGAAATGAATGGCTTGCTACCAGAGGTCAAAATCCCCCATTGAAATGAATGGCGGGCGCCCAGGGGACGAAATCCCGCAATGAAATGAATGGTTGGCACCCAGGGGTTGAATTCCCCTATTGAAATGAATGGCGGGCACCCAGGGATCAAAATCCCCCATTGAAATGAATGGCGGGCTACCAGGTGTCGAATTCCCCTATTTAAATGAATGGTGGGCTCCCATGTGTCGAAATCCCCCATTGAAATGAATGACCGGGCGCCCAGGGGTCGAAATGACCCATTGAAATGAATGGCGGGCTACCAGGGGTCAAAATACCACATTGAAATGAATGGTGGGCTACCAGGTGTCAAATTCCCCCATTTAAATGAATGGTGGGGTCCCAGGGGTCGAAATCCCCCATAGGAATAAATGGCAGGTTACCAGGGGTTAAAATCCCCCATTGAAATGAATGGCGGGCTACCAGCTATCCAGATTCCCCATAGGAATGAATGGCGGGGGCACCTAGGGGTCGAAATCCCCCATTGAAATGAATGGCTGGCTCCCAGTGGTCGAAATCCCCCATTGAAATGAATGGCGGGCTCCCAGGGGTCGAATTCCCCCATTGAAATGAATGGCGGGCGACCAGGAGTCAAAATCCCCCAATGAAATAATTGGCGGGCTTCTAGGGGTCGAAATCCCCCATTGAAAAGAATGGTGGGCTTCCAGGGGTCGAAATCCCCCATTGAAATGAATGGCGGGATCCCAGTGGTCGAAATCCCCCATTGAAATGAATTGCGGGATACCAGGTGTCAAATTTTTCATTTAAATGAATGGTGGGCTCCCAGGGGTCGAAATCCCCTATAGGAATGAATGGCAGGTTACCAGGGGTTGAAATCCTCCATTGAAATGAATGGCGGGCTACCAGGGATCGAGATTCCCCCATAGGAATGAATGGCGGGTGCCCAGGGGTCGAAATCCCGCAATGAAATGAATGGCGGGCTACCAGGGGTGAAATCCCCCATTGAAATGAATGGCGGGCTACCAGGGATCGAGATTCCCCCATAGAAATGAATATTGGTCTCCCAGTGGTCGAAATCCCCCATTGAAATGAATGGCGGGCTACCAGGGGTCGAATTCCCCCATTTAAATGAAAGGTGGGCTCCCAGGGGTCGAAATCCCCCATAGGAATGAATGGCGGGGGCGCCTAGGGGTCGAAATCCCCCATTGAAATGAATGGCTGGCTCCCAGTGGTGGAAATCCCCCATTGAAATTAATGGTGGGGTCCCAGGGGTCGAATTCCCCCATTGAAATGAATGGCGGGCGACCAGGAGTCAAAATCCCCGATTGAGATGAATGGCGGGCGCCTAGGGGTCGAAATCCCCCATTGAAATGAATGGCTGGCTCCCAGTGGTCGAAATCCCCCATTGAAATGAATGGCGGACGCCGAGGAATCAAAATCCCCCAATGAAATTAATGGCGGGCTACCAGGGGTCGAAATCCCCCATTGAAATGAATGGCGGGGGCGCCTAGGGGTCGGAATCCCCCATTGAAATGAATGGCTGGCTCCCAGTGGTCGAAATCCCCTATTGAAATTAATGGCGGTCTCCCAGGGGTCGAATTTCCCCATTGAAATGAATGGCGGGCAACCAGGAGTCAAAATCCCCGATTGAAATGAATGGCTGGCTCCCAGTGGTCGAAATCCCCCATTGAAATGAATGCCGGGCTACCAGGGGTCGAATTCACTCATTGAAATGAATGGCGGGCGCCCAGGAATCAAAATCCCCCAATGAAATGAATGGCGGGCTACCAGGGGTCGAAATCCCCCATTTAAATGAATGGTGGACTCCCAGGGGTCAAAATCCCCCATAGGAATGAATGGCAGGTTACCAGGGGTTGAAATCCCCCATTGAAATGAATGGCGGGCTCCCAGGGGTCGAATTCCCCCATTGAAATGAATGGCGGGCTACCAGAGGTCAAAATCCCCCATTAAAATGAATGGCGGGCGCCCAGGGGACATGTCCCGCAATGAAATGAATGGCGGGCACCCAGGGGTTGAATTCCCCTATTAAAATGAATTGCGGGCACCCAGGGATCAAAATCCCCCAATGAAATGAATGGCGTGCTACCAGGGGTCGAATTCCCCCATTTAAATGAATGGTGGGCTCCCATGGGTCGAAATCCCCCATTGAAATGAATGGCCGAGCGCCCAGGGGTCGAAATCACCAATTGAAATGAATGGCGGGCTACCAGGTGTCGAATTCCCCTATTTAAATGAATGGTGGGCTTTCATGTGTCGAAATCCACCATTGAAATGAATGACCGGGCGCCCAGGGGTCGAAATGACCCATTGAAATGAATGGCGGGCTACCAGGGGTCGAAATACCACATTGAAATGAATGGTGGGCTACCAGGTGTCAAATTCCCCCATTTAAATGAATGGTGGGGTCCCAGGGGTCGAAATCCCCCATAGGAATGAATGGCAGGTTACCAGGGGTTAAAATCCCCCATTGAAATGAATGGCGGGCTACCAGGTATCCAGATTCCCCATAGGAATGAATGGCGGGGGCACCTAGGGGTCGAAATCCCCCATTGAAATGAATGGCTGGCTCCCAGTGGTCGAAATCCCCAATTGAAATGAATGGCGGGCGACCAGGAGTCAAAATCCCCCATTGAAATGAATGGCGGGCGACCAGGAAACAAAATCCCCCAATGAAATGAATGGCGGGCTTCTAGGGGTCGAGATCCCCCATTGAAATGAATGGCTGTCTCCCAGTGGTCGAAATCCCCCATTGAAAAAATGGTGGGCTTCCAGGGGTCGAAATCCCCCATAGGAATGAATGGCGGGTTACCAGGGGTTGAAATCCCCCATTGAAATGAATGGCGGGCTCCCAGTGGTCGAAATCCCCCATAGGAATGAATGGCAGGTTACCAGGGGTTGAAATCCTCCATTGAAATGAATGGCGGGCTACCAGGGATCGAGATTCCCCCATAGAAATGAATGGCGGGGGCGCCTAGGGGACGAAATCCCCCATTGAAATGAATGGCTGGCTCCCAGTTGTCGAAATCCCCCATTGAAATGAATGACGGGCTCCCAGGGGTCGAATTCCCCCATTGAAATGAATGGCGGGGGACCAGGGGTCGAATTCCTTCATTGAAATTAATGGCGGTGCGCCCAGGAATCAAAATCCCCCAATGAAATGAATGGAGGGCTACCAGGGGTCGAATTCCCCCATTGAAATGAATGGCGGGTGCCCAGGGGTCAAAATCCCACAATGAAATGAATATTTGGCTCCCAGTGGTCGAAATCCCCCATTGAAATGAATGGTGGGCTCCCAGGGGTCAAAATCCCCCATAGGAATGAATGGCGGGGGCGCCTAGGGGTCGAAATCCCCCATTGAAATGAATGGCTGGCTCCCAATGGTCGAAATCCCCCATTGAAATTAATGGCGGGGTCCCAGGGGTCGAATTCCCCCATTGAAATGAATGGCGGGCAACCAGGAGTCAAAATCCCCGATTGAGATGAATGGCGGGCGCCTAGGGGTCGAAAACCCCCATTGAAATGAATGGCTGGCTCCCAGTGGTCGAAATCCCCCATTGAAATGAATAGCGGGCTACCAGGGCTCGAATTCACCCATTGAAATGAATGGCGGGCGCCCAGGAATCAAAATCCCCCAATGAAATGAATGGCGGGCTACCAGGGGTTGAAATCCCCCATTGAAATGAACGGCGGGCGCCCAGGGATCGAAATCCCCCATTGAAATGAATGACGGGCGCCGAGGAATCAAAATCCCCCAATGAAATTAATGGCGGGCTACCAGGGGTCGAAATCCCCCATTGAAATGAATGGCGGGCTACCAGGGTTTGAATTCCCCCATTTAAATGAATGGTGGGCTCCCAGGGGTTGAAATCCCCCATAGGAATGAATGGCAGGTTACCAGGGGTTGAAATCCCCCATTTAAATGAATGGCGGGCTTCCAGGGATCGAGATTCCCCCATAGGAATGAATGGCGGGGGCGCCTAGGGGTCGAAATCCCCCATTGAAATGAATGGCTGGCTCCCAGTGGTCGAAATCCCCCATTGAAATGAATGACGGGCTCCCACGGGTCGAATTCCCCCATTGAAATGAATGGCGGGCGACTAGGGGTCGAATTCCTTCATTGAAATTAATGGCGGTGCGCCCAGGAATCAAAATCCCCCAATGAAATGAATGGAGGGCTACCAGGGGTCGAAATCCCCCATTGAAATGAATGGCAGGTGCCCAGGGGTCGAAATCCCGCAATGAAATTATTGGCGGGCTACTAGGGGTCGAAATCCACCATTGAAATGAATGGCGGGCTACCAGGGATCTAGATTCCCCCATAGAAATGAATATTGGGCTCCCAGTGGTCAAAATCCCCCATTGAAATGAATGGCGGGCTACCAGGGGTCGAATTCGCCCATTTAAATGAAAAGCGGGCGCCCAGGAATCAAAATCCCCCAATGAAATTAAAGGCGGTCTACCAGGGGTTGAAATCCCCCATTGAAATTAATGGCGGGTGCCCAGGGGTCGAAATCCCGCAATGAAATGAATGGCGGGCTACCAGGGATCGAGATTCCCCCATAGGAATGAATGGCGGCGGCGCCTAGGGGTAGAAATCCCCCATTGAAATGAATGGCGGGCGCCCAGGGGTCAAAATCCCCCAATGAAATGAAATGCGGGCGCCTAGGGGTTGAATTCCCCTATTAAAATGAATGGCGGGCACCCAGGGATCAAAATCCCCCAATGAAATGAATGGCGGTCTACCAGGGGTCGAAATCCCCAATTGAAATGAATGGCGGGTGCCCAGGGGTCGAAATCCCGCAATGAAATGAATGGCGGGCTACCAGGGGTCGAAATCCCCCATTGAAATGAATGGCGGGCTACCAGGGATCGAGTTTCCCCCATAGAAATGAATATTGGGCTCCCAGTGGTCGAAATCCCCCATTGAAATGAATGGCGGGCTACCAGGGGTCGAAAACACCCATTAAAAAGTATGGCGGGATCCCAGGGGTCGAATTCCCCCATTGAAATGAAAGTCGGGCTACCATTGGTCGAAATCCCCCATTGAAATGAATGACGGGCTCCTAGGGGTTAAAATTTCCCATAGAAATGAATGGCGGGTGCACAGGGGTCGAAATACCCCATTGAAATGAATGGCCGGGCGCCCAGGGGTCGAAATCACCCATTGAAATGAATGGCGGGCTACCAGGGGTCGAATTCCCCCATTGAAATGAATGGCTGGCTCCCAGTGGTCGAAATCCCCCATTGAAATGAATGGCGGGCTACCAGGGACCGAGATTCCCCCATAGAAATGAATATTGGGCTCCCAGTGGTCGAAATCCCCCATTGAAATGAATGGCGGCCAACAGGGGTCGAATTCCCCCATTTAAATGAATGGTGGGCTCCCAGGGGTCGAAATCCCCCATAGGAATGAATGGCAGGTTACCAGGGGTTGAAATCCCCCATTGAAATGAATAGTTGGCTACCAGGGATCGAGATTCCCCCATAGGAATGAATGGCGGGGGCGCCTAGGGGTCGAAATCCCCCATTGAAATTAATGGCTGGCTCCCAATGGTCGAAATCCCCCATTGAAATGAATGGCGGGCTACCAGGGGTCGAAATCCCCCATTTAAATGAATGGTGGGCTCCCAGGGGTCGAAATCCCCCATAGGAATGAATGGCGGGGGCGCCTAAGGGTCGGAATCCCCCATTGAAATGAATGGCTGGCTCCCAGTGGTAGAAATCCCCCATTGAAATTAATGGCGGGCTCCCAGGGGTCGAATTCCCCCATTGAAATGAATTGCGGGCAACCAGGAGTCAAAATCCCCGATTGAAATGAATGGCTGGCTCCCAGTGGTCGAAATCCCCCATTGAAATGAATGGCAGGCTACCAGGAGTCGAATTCACCCATTGAAATGAATGGCGGGCGCCCAGGAATCAAAATCCCCCAATGAAATGAATGGCGGGCTACCAGGGGTCAAAATCCCCCATTTAAATGAATGGTGGGCTCCCAGGGGTCAAAATCCCCCATAGGAATGAATGGCAGGTTACCAGGGGTTGAAATCCCACATTGAAATAAATAGCGGTCTCCCAGGGGTCGAATTCCCCCATTGAAATGAATGGCGGGAGCCCAGGAATCAAAATACCCCAATGAAATGAATGGCGGGCTACCAGAGGTAGAATTCCCCCATTGAAATGAATGGCGTGTGCCCAGGTTTTAAATCCCGCAATGAAATGAATGGCGGTCTACCAGGGGTCGAAATCCCCCATTGAAATGAATGGCGGACTACCAGGGATCGAGATTCCCCCATAGAAATGAATATTGGGCTCCCAGTGGTCGAAATCCCCCATTGAAATGAATGGCGGGCTACCAGGGGTTGAAATCCCCCATTGAAATGAATGGCGGGCTCCCAGTGGTCGAAATCCTCCATTGAAATGAATGGCGGGCTACCAGGGGTCGAATTCACCTATTTAAATGAATGGTGGGCTCCCAGGGGTCGAAATCCCCCATGGGAATGAATGGCGGGGGCGCCTAGGGGTCGGAATCCCCCATTGAAATGAATGGCTGGCTCCCAGGGGTCGAATTTCCCCATTGAAATGAATGGCGGGCACCCAGGGGTCGAATTTCCCCATTGAAATGAATGGCGGGCAACCAGGAGTCAAAATCCCCGATTGAAATGAATGGCTGGCTCCCAGTGGTCGAAATCCCCCATTGAAATGAATGGCGGGCTACCAGGGGTCGAATTCACCCATTGAAATGAATGGCGGGCGCCCAGGAATCAAAATCCCCCAATGAAATGAATGGTGGGCTACCAGGGGTCGAAATCCCCCATTTAAATGAATGGTGGGCTCCCAGGGGTCAAAATCCCCCATAGGAATGAATGGCAGGTTACCAGGGTTTGAAATCCCCCATTGAAATGAATGGCGGGCACCCAGGGGTTGAATTCCCCTATTGAAATGAATGGCGGGCCCCCAGGGATCAAAATCCCCCAATGAAATGAATGGCGGGCTACCAGGGGTCGAATTCCCCCATTGAAATGAATGGCGGGTGCCCAGGGTTTAAATTCCGCAATGAAATGAATGGCGGTCTACCAGGGGTCGAAATCCCCCATTGAAATTAATGGCGGGCTACCAGGGATCGAGATTCCCCCATAGAAATGAATATTGGGCTCCCAGTGGTCGAAATCCCCCATTGAAATTAATGGCGGGCTACCAGGGGTTGAAATCCCCCATTGAAAAAAATGGCGGGCTCCCAGTGGTTTAAATCCTCCATTGAAATGAATGGCGGGCTACCAGGGGTCAAATTCCCCTATTTAAATGAATGGTGGGCTCCCAGGGGTCGAAATTCCCCATAGGAATGAATGGCGGGGGCGCCTAGTGGTCGGAATCCCCCATTGAAATGAATGGCTGGCTCCCAGTGGTCGAAATCCCCCATTGAAATTAATGGCGGGCTCCCAGGGGTCGAATTTCCCCATTGAAATGAATGGCGGGCAACCAGGAGTCAAAATCCCCGATTGAAATGAATGGCTGGCTCCCAGTGGTCGAAATCCCCCATTGAAATGAATGGCGGGCTACCAGGGGTCGAATTCCCCCATTGAAATGAATGGCGGGCGCCCAGGAATAGAAATCCCCTAATGAAATGAATGGCGGGCTACCAGGGGTCGAAATCCCCCATTGAAATGAATGGCGGGTGCCCAGGGGTCGAAATCCCGCAATGAAATGAATGGCGGGCTACCAGGGGTCGAAATCCCCCATTGAAATGAATGGCGGGCTACCAGGGGTCGAATTCCCCCATTTAAATGAATGGTGGGCTCCCAGGGGTCGAAATCCCCCATTGAAATGAATGGCTGGCTCCCAGTGGTCGAAATCCCCCATTGAAATTAATGGCAGGGTCCCAGGGGTCGAATTCCCCCATTGAAATGAATGGCGGGCGACCAGGAGTCAAAATCCCCTATTGAGATGAATGGCGGGCGCCTAGGGGTCGGAATCCCCCATTGAAATGAATGGCTAGCTCCCAGTGGTCGAAATCCCCCATTGAAATTAATGGCGGGCTCCCAGGGGTCGAATTTCCCCATTGAAATGAATGGCGGGTGCCCAGGGGTCGAAATCCCGCAATGAAATGAATGGCGGGCTACCAGGGGTCGAAATCCCCCATTGAAATGAATGGCGGGCTACCAGGGGTCGAATTCCCCTATTTAAATGAATGGTGGGCTCCCAGGGGTCGAAATCCCCCATAGGAATGAATGGCGGGGGCGCCTAGGGGTCGAAATCCCCCATTGAAATGAATGGCTGGCTCCCAGTGGTCGAAATCCCCCATTGAAATTAATGGCGGGGTCCCAGGGGTCGAATTCCCCCATTGAAATGAATGGCGGGTGCCCAGGGTTTAAATCCCGCAATGAAATGAATGGCGGTCTACCAGGGGTCGAAATCCCCCATTGAAATTAATGGCGGGCTACCAGGGATCGAGATTCCCCCATAGAAATGAATATTGGGTTCCCAATGGTCGAAATCCCCCATTGAAATGAATGGCGGGCTACCAGGGGTTGAAATCCCCCATTGAAATGAATGGCAGGCTCCCAGTGGTTTAAATCCTCCATTGAAATGAATGGCGGGCTACCAGGGTTCGAATTCACCCATTGAAATGAATGGCGGGCGCCCAGGAATCAAAATCCCCCAATGAAATGAATGGTGGGCTACCAGGGGTCGAAATCCCCCATTTAAATGAATGGTGGGCTCCCAGGGGTCAAAATCCCCCATAGCAATGAATGGCAGGTTACCAGGGGTTGAAATCCCCCATTGTAATGAATGGCGGGCACCCAGGGGTTGAATTATCCTATTGAAATGAATGGCGGGCCTCCAGGGATCAAAATCCCCCAATGAAATGAATTGCGGGCTACCAGGGGTCGAATTCCCCCATTGAAATGAATGGCGGGTGCCCAGGGTTTAAATCCCGCAATGAAATGAATGGCAATCTACCAGGGGTCGAAATCCCCCATTGAAATTAATGGCGGGCTACCAGGGATCGAGATTCCCCCATAGAAATGAATATTGGGCTCCCAGTGGTCGAAATCCCCCATTGAAATGAATTGCGTGCTACCAGGGGTTGAAATCCCCCATTGAAATGAATGGCGGGCTCCCAGTGGTTTAAATCCTCCATTGAACTGAATGGCGGGCTAACAGGGGTGGAATTCCCCTATTTAAATGAATGGTGGGCTCCCAGGGGTCGAAATCCCCCATAGGAATGAATGGCGGGGGCGCCTAGGGGTCGGAATCCCCCATTGAAATGAATGGCTGGCTCCCAGTGGTCGAAATCCCCCATTGAAATTAATGGCGGGCTCCCAGGGGTCGAATTTCCCCATTGAATTGAATGGCGGGCAACCAGGAGTCAAAATTCCCGATTGAAATGAATGGCTGGCTCCCAGTGGTCGAAATCCCCCATTGAAATGAATGGCGGGCTACCAGGGGTCGAATTCCCCCATTGAAATGAATGGCGGGCGCCCAGGAATAGAAATCCTACAATGAAATGAATGGCGGGCTACCAGGGGTCGAAATCCCCCATTGAAATGAATGGCGGGTGCCCAGGGGTCGAAATCCCGCAATGAAATGAATGGCGGGCTACCAGGGGTCGAAATCCCCCATTGAAATGAATGGCGGGCTACCAGGGGTTGAATTCCCCCATTTAAATGAATGGTGGGCTCCCAGGGGTCGAAATCCCCCATTGAAATGAATGGCTGGCTCCCAGTGGTCGAAATCCCCCATTGAAATTAATGGCGGGGTCCCAGGGGTCGAATTCCCCCATTGAAATGAATGGCGGGTGCCTAGGGGTCGAATTCCCGCAATGAAATGAATGGCGGGCTACCAGGGGTCGAAATCCCCCATTGAAATGAATGGCGGGCTACCAGGGATCGAGTTTCCCCCATAGAAATGAATATTGGGCTCCCAGTGGTCGAAAACCCCCAATGAAATGAATGGCGGGCTACCAGGGGTCGAATTCCCCCATTTAAATGAATGGTGGGCTCCCAGGGGTCAAAATCCCCCATAGGAATGAATGGCGGGGGCGCCTAGGGGTCGAAATCCCCCATTGAAATGAATGGCTGGCTCCCAATGGTCGAAATCCCCCATTGAAATTAATGGCGGGGTCCCAGGGGTCGAATTCCCCCATTGAAATGAATGGCGGGCAACCAGGAGTCAAAATCCCCGATTGAGATGAATGGCGGGCGCCTAGGGGTCGAAATCCCCCATTGAAATGAATGGCTGGCTCCCAGTGGTCGAAATCCCCCATTGAAATGAATGGCGGGCTACCAGGGCTCGAATTCACCCATTGAAATGAATGGCGGGCGCCCAGGAATCAAAATCCCCCAATGAAATGAATGGCGGGCTACCAGGGGTTGAAATCCCCCATTGAAATGAACGGCGGGCGCCCAGGGATCGAAGTCCCCCATTGAAATGAATGACGGGCGCCGAGGAATCAAAATCCCCCAATGAAATTAATGGCGGGCTACCAGGGGTCGAAATCCCCCATTGAAATGAATGGCGGGCTACCAGGGTTTGAATTCCCCCATTTAAATGAATGGTGGGCTCCCAGGGGTTGAAATCCCCCATAGGAATGAATGGCAGGTTACCAGGGGTTGAAATCCCCCATTGAAATGAATGGCGGGCTTCCAGGGATCGAGATTCCCCCATAGGAATGAATGGCGGGGGCGCCTAGGGGTCGAAATCCCCCATTGAAATGAATGGCTGGCTCCCAGTGGTCGAAATCCCCCATTGAAATGAATGACGGGCTCCCACGGGTCGAATTCCCCCATTGAAATGAATGGCGGGCGACTAGGGGTCGAATTCCTTCATTGAAATTAATGGCGGTGCGCCCAGGAATCAAAATCCCCCAATGAAATGAATGGAGGGCTACCAGGGGTCGAAATCCCCCATTGAAATGAATGGCAGGTGCCCAGGGGTCGAATTCCCCCATTGAAATGAATGGCGGGCGCCCAGGAATCAAAATACCCCAATGAAATGAATGGCGGGCTACCAGAGGTAGAATTCCCCCATTGAAATGAATGGCGTGTGCCCAGGTTTTAAATCCCGCAATGAAATGAATGGCGGTCTACCAGGGGTCGAAATCCCCCATTGAAATGAATGGCGGACTACCAGGGATCGAGATTCCCCCATAGAAATGAATATTGGGCTCCCAGTGGTCGAAATCCCCCATTGAAATGAATGGCGGGCTACCAGGGGTTGAAATCCCCCATTGAAATGAATGGCGGGCTCCCAGTGGTCGAAATCCTCCATTGAAATGAATGGCGGGCTACCAGGGGTCGAATTCACCTATTTAAATGAATGGTGGGCTCCCAGGGGTCGAAATCCCCCATGGGAATGAATGGCGGGGGCGCCTAGGGGTCGGAATCCCCCATTGAAATGAATGGCTGGCTCCCAGGGGTCGAATTTCCCCATTGAAATGAATGGCGGGCACCCAGGGGTCGAATTTCCCCATTGAAATGAATGGCGGGCAACCAGGAGTCAAAATCCCCGATTGAAATGAATGGCTGGCTCCCAGTGGTCGAAATCCCCCATTGAAATGAATGGCGGGCTACCAGGGGTCGAATTCACCCATTGAAATGAATGGCGGGCGCCCAGGAATCAAAATCCCCCAATGAAATGAATGGTGGGCTACCAGGGGTCGAAATCCCCCATTTAAATGAATGGTGGGCTCCCATGGGTCAAAATCCCCCATAGGAATGAATGGCAGGTTACCAGGGTTTGAAATCCCCCATTGAAATGAATGGCGGGCACCCAGGGGTTGAATTCCCCTATTGAAATGAATGGCGGGCCCCCAGGGATCAAAATCCCCCAATGAAATGAATGGCGGGCTACCAGGGGTCGAATTCCCCCATTGAAATGAATGGCGGGTGCCCAGGGTTTAAATTCCGCAATGAAATGAATGGCGGTCTACCAGGGGTCGAAATCCCCCATTGAAATTAATGGCGGGCTACCAGGGATCGAGATTCCCCCATAGAAATGAATATTGGGCTCCCAGTGGTCGAAATCCCCCATTGAAATTAATGGCGGGCTACCAGGGGTTGAAATCCCCCATTGAAAAAAATGGCGGGCTCCCAGCGGTTTAAATCCTCCATTGAAATGAATGGCGGGCTACCAGGGGTCAAATTCCCCTATTTAAATGAATGGTGGGCTCCCAGGGGTCGAAATTCCCCATAGGAATGAATGGCGGGGGCGCCTAGTGGTCGGAATCCCCCATTGAAATGAATGGCTGGCTCCCAGTGGTCGAAATCCCCCATTGAAATTAATGGCGGGCTCCCAGGGGTCGAATTTCCCCATTGAAATGAATGGCGGGCAACCAGGAGTCAAAATCCCCGATTGAAATGAATGGCTGGCTCCCAGTGGTCGAAATCCCCCATTGAAATGAATGGCGGGCTACCAGGGGTCGAATTCCCCCATTGAAATGAATGGCGGGCGCCCAGGAATAGAAATCCCCTAATGAAATGAATGGCGGGCTACCAGGGGTCGAAATCCCCCATTAAAATGAATGGCGGGTGCCCAGGGGTCGAAATCCCGCAATGAAATGAATGGCGGGCTACCAGGGGTCGAAATCCCCCATTGAAATGAATGGCGGGCTACCAGGGGTCGAATTCCCCCATTTAAATGAATGGTGGGCTCCCAGGGGTCGAAATCCCCCATTGAAATTAATGGCGGGCTCCCAGGGGTCGAATTTCCCCATTGAATTGAATGGCGGGCAACCAGGAGTCAAAATCCCCGATTGAAATGAATGGCTGGCTCCCAGTGGTCGAAATCCCCCATTGAAATGAATGGCGGGCTACCAGGGGTCGAATTCCCCCATTGAAATGAATGGCGGGCGCCCAGGAATAGAAATCCTACAATGAAATGAATGGCGGGCTACCAGGGGTCGAAATCCCCCATTGAAATGAATGGCGGGTGCCCAGGGGTCGAAATCCCGCAATGAAATGAATGGCGGGCTACCAGGGGTCGAAATCCCCCATTGAAATGAATGGCGGGCTACCAGGGGTTGAATTCCCCCATTCAAATGAATGGTGGGCTCCCAGGGGTCGAAATCCCCCATTGAAATGAATGGCTGGCTCCCAGTGGTCGAAATCCCCCATTGAAATTAATGGCGGGGTCCCAGGGGTCGAATTCCCCCATTGAAATGAATGGCGGGTGCCTAGGGGTCGAATTCCCGCAATGAAATGAATGGCGGGCTACCAGGGGTCGAAATCCCCCATTGAAATGAATGGCGGGCTACCAGGGATCGAGTTTCCCCCATAGAAATGAATATTGGGCTCCCAGTGGTCGAAAACCCCCAATGAAATGAATGGCGGGCTACCAGGGGTCGAATTCCCCCATTTAAATGAATGGCGGGCGACTAGGGGTCGAATTCCTTCATTGAAATTAATGGCGGTGCGCCCAGGAATCAAAATCCCCCAATGAAATGAATGGAGGGCTACCAGGGGTCGAAATCCCCCATTGAAATGAATGGCAGGTGCCCAGGGGTCGAATTCCCCCATTGAAATGAATGGCGGGCGCCCAGGAATCAAAATACCCCAATGAAATGAATGGCGGGCTACCAGAGGTAGAATTCCCCCATTGAAATGAATGGCGTGTGCCCAGGTTTTAAATCCCGCAATGAAATGAATGGCGGTCTACCAGGGGTCGAAATCCCCCATTGAAATGAATGGCGGACTACCAGGGATCGAGATTCCCCCATAGAAATGAATATTGGGCTCCCAGTGGTCGAAATCCCCCATTGAAATGAATGGCGGGCTACCAGGGGTTGAAATCCCCCATTGAAATGAATGGCGGGCTCCCAGTGGTCGAAATCCTCCATTGAAATGAATGGCGGGCTACCAGGGGTCGAATTCACCTATTTAAATGAATGGTGGGCTCCCAGGGGTCGAAATCCCCCATGGGAATGAATGGCGGGGGCGCCTAGGGGTCGGAATCCCCCATTGAAATGAATGGCTGGCTCCCAGGGGTCGAATTTCCCCATTGAAATGAATGGCGGGCACCCAGGGGTCGAATTTCCCCATTGAAATGAATGGCGGGCAACCAGGAGTCAAAATCCCCGATTGAAATGAATGGCTGGCTCCCAGTGGTCGAAATCCCCCATTGAAATGAATGGCGGGCTACCAGGGGTCGAATTCACCCATTGAAATGAATGGCGGGCGCCCAGGAATCAAAATCCCCCAATGAAATGAATGGTGGGCTACCAGGGGTCGAAATCCCCCATTTAAATGAATGGTGGGCTCCCAGGGGTCAAAATCCCCCATAGGAATGAATGGCAGGTTACCAGGGTTTGAAATCCCCCATTGAAATGAATGGCGGGCACCCAGGGGTTGAATTCCCCTATTGAAATGAATGGCGGGCCCCCAGGGATCAAAATCCCCCAATGAAATGAATGGCGGGCTACCAGGGGTCGAATTCCCCCATTGAAATGAATGGCGGGTGCCCAGGGTTTAAATTCCGCAATGAAATGAATGGCGGTCTACCAGGGGTCGAAATCCCCCATTGAAATTAATGGCGGGCTACCAGGGATCGAGATTCCCCCATAGAAATGAATATTGGGCTCCCAGTGGTCGAAATCCCCCATTGAAATTAATGGCGGGCTACCAGGGGTTGAAATCCCCCATTGAAAAAAATGGCGGGCTCCCAGTGGTTTAAATCCTCCATTGAAATGAATGGCGGGCTACCAGGGGTCAAATTCCCCTATTTAAATGAATGGTGGGCTCCCAGGGGTCGAAATTCCCCATAGGAATGAATGGCGGGGGCGCCTAGTGGTCGGAATCCCCCATTGAAATGAATGGCTGGCTCCCAGTGGTCGAAATCCCCCATTGAAATTAATGGCGGGCTCCCAGGGGTCGAATTTCCCCATTGAAATGAATGGCGGGCAACCAGGAGTCAAAATCCCCGATTGAAATGAATGGCTGGCTCCCAGTGGTCGAAATCCCCCATTGAAATGAATGGCGGGCTACCAGGGGTCGAATTCCCCCATTGAAATGAATGGCGGGCGCCCAGGAATAGAAATCCCCTAATGAAATGAATGGCGGGCTACCAGGGGTCGAAATCCCCCATTGAAATGAATGGCGGGTGCCCAGGGGTCGAAATCCCGCAATGAAATGAATGGCGGGCTACCAGGGGTCGAAATCCCCCATTGAAATGAATGGCGGGCTACCAGGGGTCGAATTCCCCCATTTAAATGAATGGTGGGCTCCCAGGGGTCGAAATCCCCCATTGAAAAGAATGGCTGGCTCCCAGTGGTCGAAATCCCCCATTGAAATTAATGGCAGGGTCCCAGGGGTCGAATTCCCCCATTGAAATGAATGGCGGGCGACCAGGAGTCAAAATCCCCTATTGAGATGAATGGCGGGCGCCTAGGGGTCGGAATCCCCCATTGAAATGAATGGCTAGCTCCCAGTGGTCGAAATCCCCCATTGAAATTAATGGCGGGCTCCCAGGGGTCGAATTTCCCCATTGAAATGAATGGCGGGTGCCCAGGGGTCGAAATCCCGCAATGAAATGAATGGCGGGCTACCAGGGGTCGAAATCCCCCATTGAAATGAATGGCGGGCTACCAGGGGTCGAATTCCCCTATTTAAATGAATGGTGGGCTCCCAGGGGTCGAAATCCCCCATAGGAATGAATGGCGGGGGCGCCTAGGGGTCGAAATCCCCCATTGAAATGAATGGCTGGCTCCCAGTGGTCGAAATCCCCCATTGAAATTAATGGCGGGGTCCCAGGGGTCGAATTCCCCCATTGAAATGAATGGCGGGTGCCCAGGGTTTAAATCCCGCAATGAAATGAATGGCGGTCTACCAGGGGTCGAAATCCCCCATTGAAATTAATGGCGGGCTACCAGGGATCGAGATTCCCCCATAGAAATGAATATTGGGTTCCCAATGGTCGAAATCCCCCATTGAAATGAATGGCGGGCTACCAGGGGTTGAAATCCCCCATTGAAATGAATGGCAGGCTCCCAGTGGTTTAAATCCTCCATTGAAATGAATGGCGGGCTACCAGGGTTCGAATTCACCCATTGAAATAAATGGCGGGCGCCCAGGAATCAAAATCCCCCAATGAAATGAATGGTGGGCTACCAGGGGTCGAAATCCCCCATTTAAATGAATGGCGGGCTCCCAGGGGTCAAAATCCCCCATAGCAATGAATGGCAGGTTACCAGGGGTTGAAATCCCCCATTGTAATGAATGGCGGGCACCCAGGGGTTGAATTATCCTATTGAAATGAATGGCGGGCCTCCAGGGATCAAAATCCCCCAATGAAATGAATTGCGGGCTACCAGGGGTCGAATTCCCCCATTGAAATGAATGGCGGGTGCCCAGGGTTTAAATCCCGCAATGAAATGAATGGCAATCTACCAGGGGTCGAAATCCCCCATTGAAATTAATGGCGGGCTACCAGGGATCGAGATTCCCCCATAGAAATGAATATTGGGCTCCCAGTGGTCGAAATCCCCCATTGAAATGAATTGCGTGCTACCAGGGGTTGAAATCCCCCATTGAAATGAATGGCGGGCTCCCAGTGGTTTAAATCCTCCATTGAACTGAATGGCGGGCTAACAGGGGTGGAATTCCCCTATTTAAATGAATGGTGGGCTCCCAGGGGTCGAAATCCCCCATAGGAATGAATGGCGGGGGCGCCTAGGGGTCGGAATCCCCCATTGAAATGAATGGCTGGCTCCCAGTGGTCGAAATCCCCCATTGAAATTAATGGCGGGCTCCCAGGGGTCGAATTTCCCCATTGAATTGAATGGCGGGCAACCAGGAGTCAAAATCCCCGATTGAAATGAATGGCTGGCTCCCAGTGGTCGAAATCCCCCATTGAAATGAATGGCGGGCTACCAGGGGTCGAATTCCCCCATTTAAATGAATGGCGGGCGCCCAGGAATAGAAATCCTACAATGAAATGAATGGCGGGCTACCAGGGGTCGAAATCCCCCATTGAAATGAATGGCGGGTGCCCAGGGGTCGAAATCCCGCAATGAAATGAATGGCGGGCTACCAGGGGTCGAAATCCCCCATTGAAATGAATGGCGGGCTACCAGGGGTTGAATTCCCCCATTTAAATGAATGGTGGGCTCCCAGGGGTCGAAATCCCCCATTGAAATGAATGGCTGGCTCCCAGTGGTCGAAATCCCCCATTGAAATTAATGGCGGGGTCCCAGGGGTCGAATTCCCCCATTGAAATGAATGGCGGGTGCCTAGGGGTCGAATTCCCGCAATGAAATGAATGGCGGGCTACCAGGGGTCGAAATCCCCCATTGAAATGAATGGCGGGCTACCAGGGATCGAGTTTCCCCCATAGAAATGAATATTGGGCTCCCAGTGGTCGAAAACCCCCAATGAAATGAATGGCGGGCTACCAGGGGTCGAATTCCCCCATTTAAATGAATGGTGGGCTCCCAGGGGTCAAAATCCCCCATAGGAATGAATGGCGGGGGCGCCTAGGGGTCGAAATCCCCCATTGAAATGAATGGCTGGCTCCCAATGGTCGAAATCCCCCATTGAAATTAATGGCGGGGTCCCAGGGGTCGAATTCCCCCATTGAAATGAATGGCGGGCAACCAGGAGTCAAAATCCCCGATTGAGATGAATGGCGGGCGCCTAGGGGTCGAAATCCCCCATTGAAATGAATGGCTGGCTCCCAGTGGTCGAAATCCCCCATTGAAATGAATGGCGGGCTACCAGGGCTCGAATTCACCCATTGAAATGAATGGCGGGCGCCCAGGAATCAAAATCCCCCAATGAAATGAATGGCGGGCTACCAGGGGTTGAAATCCCCCATTGAAATGAACGGCGGGCGCCCAGGGATCGAAATCCCCCATTGAAATGAATGACGGGCGCCGAGGAATCAAAATCCCCCAATGAAATTAATGGCGGGCTACCAGGGGTCGAAATCCCCCATTGAAATGAATGGCGGGCTACCAGGGTTTGAATTCCCCCATTTAAATGAATGGTGGGCTCCCAGGGGTTGAAATCCCCCATAGGAATGAATGGCAGGTTACCAGGGGTTGAAATCCCCCATTGAAATGAATGGCGGGCTTCCAGGGATCGAGATTCCCCCATAGGAATGAATGGCGGGGGCGCCTAGGGGTCGAAATCCCCCATTGAAATGAATGGCTGGCTCCCAGTGGTCGAAATCCCCCATTGAAATGAATGACGGGCTCCCACGGGTCGAATTCCCCCATTGAAATGAATGGCGGGCGACTAGGGGTCGAATTCCTTCATTGAAATTAATGGCGGTGCGCCCAGGAATCAAAATCCCCCAATGAAATGAATGGAGGGCTACCAGGGGTCGAAATCCCCCATTGAAATGAATGGCAGGTGCCCAGGGGTCGAAATCCCGCAATGAAATTATTGGCGGGCTACTAGGGGTCGAAATCCACCATTGAAATGAATGGCGGGCTACCAGGGATCTAGATTCCCCCATAGAAATGAATATTGGGCTCCCAGTGGTCAAAATCCCCCATTGAAATGAATGGCGGGCTACCAGGGGTCGAATTCGCCCATTTAAATGAATGGCGGGCGCCCAGGAATCAAAATCCCCCAATGAAATTAAAGGCGGTCTACCAGGGGTTGAAATCCCCCATTGAAATTAATGGCGGGTGCCCAGGGGTCGAAATCCCGCAATGAAATGAATGGCGGGCTACCAGGGATCGAGATTCCCCCATAGGAATGAATGGCGGCGGCGCCTAGGGGTAGAAATCCCCCATTGAAATGAATGGCGGGCGCCCAGGGGTCAAAATCCCCCAATGAAATGAAATGCGGGCGCCTAGGGGTTGAATTCCCCTATTGAAATGAATGGCGGGCACCCAGGGATCAAAATCCCCCAATGAAATGAATGGCGGTCTACCAGGGGTCGAAATCCCCAATTGAAATGAATGGCGGGTGCCCAGGGGTCGAAATCCCGCAATGAAATGAATGGCGGGCTACTAGGGGTCGAAATCCCCCATTGAAATGAATGGCGGGCTACCAGGGATCGAGTTTCCCCCATAGAAATGAATATTGGGCTCCCAGTGGTCGAAATCCCCCATTGAAATGAATGGCGGGCTACCAGGGGTCGAAAACACCCATTAAAAAGTATGGCGGGATCCCAGGGGTCGAATTCCCCCATTGAAATGAAAGTCGGGCTCCCATTGGTCGAAATCCCCCATTGAAATGAATGACGGGCTCCTAGGGGTTAAAATTTCCCATAGAAATGAATGGCGGGTGCACAGGGGTCGAAATACCCCATTGAAATGAATGGCCGGGCGCCCAGGGGTCGAAATCACCCATTGAAATGAATGGCGGGCTACCAGGGGTCGAATTCCCCCATTGAAATGAATGGCTGGCTCCCAGTGGTCGAAATCCCCCATTGAAATGAATGGCGGGCTACCAGGGACCGAGATTCCCCCATAGAAATGAATATTGGGCTCCCAGTGGTCGAAATCCCCCATTGAAATGAATGGCGGGCTACCAGGGGTCGAATTCCCCCATTTAAATGAATGGTGGGCTCCCAGGGGTCGAAATCCCCCATAGGAATGAATGGCAGGTTACCAGGGGTTGAAATCCCCCATTAAAATGAATAGTTGGCTACCAGGGATCAAGATTCCCCCATAGGAATGAATGGCGGGGGCGCCTAGGGGTCGAAATCCCCCATTGAAATTAATGGCTGGCTCCCAATGGTCGAAATCCCCCATTGAAATGAATGGCGGGCTACCAGGGGTCGAAATCCCCCATTTAAATGAATGGTGGGCTCCCAGGGGTCGAAATCCCCCATAGGAATGAATGGCGGGGGCGCCTAAGGGTCGGAATCCCCCATTGAAATGAATGGCTGGCTCCCAGTGGTCGAAATCCCCCATTGAAATTAATGGCGGGCTCCCAGGGGTCGAATTCCCCCATTGAAATGAATTGCGGGCAACCAGGAGTCAAAATCCCCGATTGAAATGAATGGCTGGCTCCCAGTGGTCGAAATCCCCCATTGAAATGAATGGCAGGCTACCAGGAGTCGAATTCACCCATTGAAATGAATGGCGGGCGCCCAGGAATCAAAATCCCCCAATGAAATGAATGGCGGGCTACCAGGGGTCAAAATCCCCCATTTAAATGAATGGTGGGCTCCCAGGGGTCAAAATCCCCCATAGGAATGAATGGCAGGTTACCAGGGGTTGAAATCCCACATTGAAATAAATAGCGGTCTCCCAGGGGTCGAATTCCCCCATTGAAATGAATGGCGGGCGCCCAGGAATCAAAATACCCCAATGAAATGAATGGCGGGCTACCAGAGGTAGAATTCCCCCATTGAAATGAATGGCGTGTGCCCAGGTTTTAAATCCCGCAATGAAATGAATGGCGGTCTACCAGGGGTCGAAATCCCCCATTGAAATGAATGGCGGACTACCAGGGATCGAGATTCCCCCATAGAAATGAATATTGGGCTCCCAGTGGTCGAAATCCCCCATTGAAATGAATGGCGGGCTACCAGGGGTCGAAATCCCCCATTGAAATGAATGGCGGGCTCCCAGTGGTCGAAATCCTCCATTGAAATGAATGGCGGGCTACCAGGGGTCGAATTCACCTATTTAAATGAATGGTGGGCTCCCAGGGGTCGAAATCCCCCATGGGAATGAATGGCGGGGGCGCCTAGGGGTCGGAATCCCCCATTGAAATGAATGGCTGGCTCCCAGGGGTCGAATTTCCCCATTGAAATGAATGGCGGGCACCCAGGGGTCGAATTTCCCCATTGAAATGAATGGCGGGCAACCAGGAGTCAAAATCCCCGATTGAAATGAATGGCTGGCTCCCAGTGGTCGAAATCCCCCATTGAAATGAATGGCGGGCTACCAGGGGTCGAATTCACCCATTGAAATGAATGGCGGGCGCCCAGGAATCAAAATCCCCCAATGAAATGAATGGTGGGCTACCAGGGGTCGAAATCCCCCATTTAAATGAATGGTGGGCTCCCAGGGGTCAAAATCCCCCATAGGAATGAATGGCAGGTTACCAGGGTTTGAAATCCCCCATTGAAATGAATGGCGGGCACCCAGGGGTTGAATTCCCCTATTGAAATGAATGGCGGGCCCCCAGGGATCAAAATCCCCCAATGAAATGAATGGCGGGCTACCAGGGGTCGAATTCCCCCATTGAAATGAATGGCGGGTGCCCAGGGTTTAAATTCCGCAATGAAATGAATGGCGGTCTACCAGGGGTCGAAATCCCCCATTGAAATTAATGGCGGGCTACCAGGGATCGAAATTCCCCCATAGAAATGAATATTGGGCTCCCAGTGGTCGAAATCCCCCATTGAAATTAATGGCGGGCTACCAGGGGTTGAAATCCCCCATTGAAAAAAATGGCGGGCTCCCAGTGGTTTAAATCCTCCATTGAAATGAATGGCGGGCTACCAGGGGTCGAATTCCCCTATTTAAATGAATGGTGGGCTCCCAGGGGTCGAAATTCCCCATAGGAATGAATGGCGGGGGCGCCTAGTGGTCGGAATCCCCCATTGAAATGAATGGCTGGCTCCCAGTGGTCGAAATCCCCCATTGAAATTAATGGCGGGCTCCCAGGGGTCGAATTTCCCCATTGAAATGAATGGCGGGCAACCAGGAGTCAAAATCCCCGATTGAAATGAATGGCTGGCTCCCAGTGGTCGAAATCCCCCATTGAAATGAATGGCGGGCTACCAGGGGTCGAATTCCCCCATTGAAATGAATGGCGGGCGCCCAGGAATAGAAATCCCCTAATGAAATGAATGGCGGGCTACCAGGGGTCGAAATCCCCCATTGAAATGAATGGCGGGTGCCCAGGGGTCGAAATCCCGCAATGAAATGAATGGCGGGCTACCAGGGGTCGAAATCCCCCATTGAAATGAATGGCAGGCTACCAGGGGTCGAATTCCCCCATTTAAATGAATGGTGGGCTCCCAGGGGTCGAAATCCCCCATTGAAATGAATGGCTGGCTCCCAGTGGTCGAAATCCCCCATTGAAATTAATGGCAGGGTCCCAGGGGTCGAATTCCCCCATTGAAATGAATGGCGGGCGACCAGGAGTCAAAATCCCCTATTGAGATGAATGGCGGGCGCCTAGGGGTCGGAATCCCCCATTGAAATGAATGGCTAGCTCCCAGTGGTCGAAATCCCCCATTGAAGATAATGGCGGGCTCCCAGGGGTCGAATTTCCCCATTGAAATGAATGGCGGGTGCCCAGGGGTCGAAATCCCGCAATGAAATGAATGGCGGGCTACCAGGGGTCGAAATCCCCCATTGAAATGAATGGCGGGCTACCAGGGGTCGAATTCCCCTATTTAAATGAATGGTGGGCTCCCAGGGGTCAAAATCCCCCATAGGAATGAATGGCGGGGGCGCCTAGGGGTCGAAATCCCCCATTGAAATGAATGGCTGGCTCCCAGTGGTCGAAATCCCCCATTGAAATTAATGGCGGGGTCCCAGGGGTCGAATTCCCCCATTGAAATGAATGGCGGGTGCCCAGGGTTTAAATCCCGCAATGAAATGAATGGCGGTCTACCAGGGGTCGAAATCCCCCATTGAAATTAATGGCGGGCTACCAGGGATCGAGATTCCCCCATAGAAATGAATATTGGGTTCCCAATGGTCGAAATCCCCCATTGAAATGAATGGCGGGCTACCAGGGGTTGAAATCCCCCATTGAAATGAATGGCAGGCTCCCAGTGGTTTAAATCCTCCATTGAAATGAATGGCGGGCTACCAGGGTTCGAATTCACCCATTGAAATGAATGGCGGGCGCCCAGGAATCAAAATCCCCCAATGAAATGAATGGTGGGCTACCAGGGGTCGAAATCCCCCATTTAAATGAATGGTGGGCTCCCAGGGGTCAAAATCCCCCATAGCAATGAATGGCAGGTTACCAGGGGTTGAAATCCCCCATTGTAATGAATGGCAGGTTACCAGGGGTTGAAATCCCCCATTGTAATGAATGGCGGGCACCCAGGGGTTGAATTATCCTATTGAAATGAATGGCGGGCCTCCAGGGATCAAAATCCCCCAATGAAATGAATTGCGGGCTACCAGGGGTCGAATTCCCCCATTGAAATGAATGGCGGGTGCCCAGGGTTTAAATCCCGCAATGAAATGAATGGCAATCTACCAGGGGTCGAAATCCCCCATTGAAATTAATGGCGGGCTACCAGGGATCGAGATTCCCCCATAGAAATGAATATTGGGCTCCCAGTGGTCGAAATCCCCCATTGAAATGAATTGCGTGCTACCAGGGGTTGAAATCCCCCATTGAAATGAATGGCGGGCTCCCAGTGGTTTAAATCCTCCATTGAACTGAATGGCGGGCTAACAGGGGTGGAATTCCCCTATTTAAATGAATGGTGGGCTCCCAGGGGTCGAAATCCCCCATAGGAATGAATGGCGGGGGCGCCTAGGGGTCGGAATCCCCCATTGAAATGAATGGCTGGCTCCCAGTGGTCGAAATCCCCCATTGAAATTAATGGCGGGCTCCCAGGGGTCGAATTTCCCCATTGAATTGAATGGCGGGCAACCAGGAGTCAAAATCCCCGATTGAAATGAATGGCTGGCTCCCAGTGGTCGAAATCCCCCATTGAAATGAATGGCGGGCTACCAGGGGTCGAATTCCCCCATTGAAATGAATGGCGGGCGCCCAGGAATAGAAATCCTACAATGAAATGAATGGCGGGCTACCAGGGGTCGAAATCCCCCATTGAAATGAATGGCGGGTGCCCAGGGGTCGAAATCCCGCAATGAAATGAATGGCGGGCTACCAGGGGTCGAAATCCCCCATTGAAATGAATGGCGGGCTACCAGGGGTTGAATTCCCCCATTTAAATGAATGGTGGGCTCCCAGGGGTCGAAATCCCCCATTGAAATGAATGGCTGGCTCCCAGTGGTCGAAATCCCCCATTGAAATTAATGGCGGGGTCCCAGGGGTCGAATTCCCCCATTGAAATGAATGGCGGGTGCCTAGGGGTCGAATTCCCGCAATGAAATGAATGGCGGGCTACCAGGGGTCGAAATCCCCCATTGAAATGAATGGCGGGCTACCAGGGATCGAGTTTCCCCCATAGAAATGAATATTGGGCTCCCAGTGGTCGAAAACCCCCAATGAAATGAATGGCGGGCTACCAGGGGTCGAATTCCCCCATTTAAATGAATGGTGGGCTCCCAGGGGTCGAAATCCCCCATAGGAATGAATGGCGGGGGCGCCTAGGGGTCGAAATCCCCCATTGAAATGAATGGCTGGCATCCAGTGGTCGAAATCCCCCATTGAAATTAATGGCGGGGTCCCAGGGGTCGAATTCCCCCATTGAAATGAATGGCGGGCGACCAGGAGTCAAAATCCCCGATTGAGATGAATGGCGGGCGCCTAGGGGTCGAAATCCCCCATTGAAATGAATGGCTGGCTCCCAGTGGTCGAAATCCCCCATTGAAATGAATGGCGGGCTACCAGGGGTCGAATTTTCCCATTGAAATGAATGGCTGGCTCCCAGTGGTCGAAATCCCCAATTGAAATGAATGGCGGGCTACCAGGGGTCGAATTCACCCATTGAAATGAATGGCGGGCGCCCAGGAATCAAAATCCCCGTATGAAATGAATGGTGGGCTACCAGGGGTCGAAATCCCCCATTTAAATGAATGGTGGGCTCCCAGGGGTCGAAATCCCCCATAGGAATGAATGTCGGGGGAGCCTAGGGGTCGGAATCCCCCATTGAAATGAACGGCTGGCTCCCAGTGGTCGAAATCCCCCATTGAAATTAATGGCGGGCTCCCAGGGGTCGAATTCCCCCATTGAAATGAATGGCGGGCAACCAGGAGTCAAAATCCCCGATTGAAATGAATGGCTAGCTCCCAGTGGTCGAAATTCCCCATTGAAATGAATGGCGGGCTACCAGGGGTCGAATTCACCCATTGAAATGAATGGCGGGCGCCCAGGAATCAAAATCCCCCAATGAAATGAATGGCGGGCTACCAGGGGTCGAAATCCCCCATTTAAATGAATGTTGGGCTCCCAGGGGTCAAAATCCCCCATAGGAATGAATGGCAGGTTACCAGGGGTTGAAATCCCCCATTGAAATGAATGGCGGTCTCCCAGGGGTCGAATTCCCCCCATTGAAATGAATGGCGGGCGCCCAGGAATCAAAATACCCCAATGAAATGAATGGCGGGCTACCAGAGGTCGAAATCCCCCATTGAAATGAATGGCGGGCACCCAGGGGACGAAATCCCGCAATGAAATGAATGGCGGGCACCCAGGGGTTGAATTCCCCTATTGAAATGAATGGCGGGCACCCAGGGATCAAAATCCCCCAATGAAATGAATGGCGGGCTACCAGGGGTCGAATTTCCCCATTGAAATGAATGGTGTGTGCCCAGGGTTTAAATCCCGCAATGAAATGAATGGCGGTCTACCAGGGGTCGAAATCCCCCATTGAAATGAATGGCGGGCTACCAGGGATTGAGATTCCCCCATAGAAATGAATATTAGGCTCCCAGTGGTCGAAATCCCCCATTGAAATGAATGGCGGGCTACCAGGGGTTGAAATCCCCCATTGAAATGAATGGCGGGCTCCCAGTGGTCGAAATCCTCCATTGAAATGAATGACGGACGCCGAGGAATCAAAATCCCCCAATGAAATTAATGGCGGGCTACCAGGGGTCGAAATCCCCCATTGAAATGAATGGCGGGGGCGCCTAGGGGTCGGAATCCCCCATTGAAATGAATGGCGGGTGCCCAGGGTTTAAATCCCGCAATGAAATGAATGGCGGTCTACCAGGGGTCGAAATCCCCCATTGAAATGAATGGCGGGCTACCAGGGGTCGAATTCCCCCATTCAAAGGAATGGTGGGCGCCCAGAAATCAAAATCCCCCAATGAAATGAATGGCGGGCTACCAGGGGTTGAAATCCCCCATTGAAATGAACGGCGGGCGCCCAGGGATCGAAATCCCCCATTGAAATGAATGACGGACGCCGAGGAATCAAAATCCCCCAATGAAATTAATGGCGGGCTACCAGGGGTCGAAATCCCCCATTGAAATGAATGGCGGGGGCGCCTAGGGGTCGGAATCCCCCATTGAAATGAATGGCTGTCTCCCAGTGGTCGAAATCCCCCATTGAAATTAATGGCGGTCTCCCAGGGGTCAAATTTCCCCATTGAAATGAATGGCGGGCAACCAGGAGTCAAAATCCCCGATTGAAATGAATGGCTGGCTCCCAATGGTCGAAATCCCCCATTGAAATGAATGCCGGGCTACCAGGGGTCGACTTCACCCATTGAAATGAATGGCGGGCGCCCAGGAATCAAAATCCCCCAATGAAATGAAAGGCGGGCTACCAGGTGTCGAAATCCCCCATTTAAATGAATGGTGGGCTCCCAAGGGTCGAATTCCCCCAATGAAATGAATGGCTTGCTACCAGAGGTCAAAATCCCCCATTGAAATGAATGGCGGGCGCCCAGGGGACGAAATCCCGCAATGAAATGAATGGTTGGCACCCAGGGGTTGAATTCCCCTATTGAAATGAATGGCGGGCACCCAGGGATCAAAATCCCCCATTGAAATGAATGGCGGGCTACCAGGTGTCGAATTCCCCTATTTAAATGAATGGTGGGCTCCCATGTGTCGAAATCCCCCATTGAAATGAATGACCGGGCGCCCAGGGGTCGAAATGACCCATTGAAATGAATGGCGGGCTACCAGGGGTCAAAATACCACATTGAAATGAATGGTGGGCTACCAGGTGTCAAATTCCCCCATTTAAATGAATGGTGGGGTCCCAGGGGTCGAAATCCCCCATAGGAATAAATGGCAGGTTACCAGGGGTTAAAATCCCCCATTGAAATGAATGGCGGGCTACCAGCTATCCAGATTCCCCATAGGAATGAATGGCGGGGGCACCTAGGGGTCGAAATCCCCCATTGAAATGAATGGCTGGCTCCCAGTGGTCGAAATCCCCCATTGAAATGAATGGCGGGCTCCCAGGGGTCGAATTCCCCCATTGAAATGAATGGCGGGCGACCAGGAGTCAAAATCCCCCAATGAAATAATTGGCGGACTTCTAGGGGTCGAAATCCCCCATTGAAAAGAATGGTGGGCTTCCAGGGGTCGAAATCCCCCATTGAAATGAATGGCGGGATCCCAGTGGTCGAAATCCCCCATTGAAATGAATTGCGGGATACCAGGTGTCAAATTTTTCATTTAAATGAATGGTGGGCTCCCAGGGGTCGAAATCCCCTATAGGAATGAATGGCAGGTTACCAGGGGTTGAAATCCTCCATTGAAATGAATGGCGGGCTACCAGGGATCGAGATTCCCCCATAGGAATGAATGGCGGGTGCCCAGGGGTCGAAATCCCGCAATGAAATGAATGGCGGGCTACCAGGGGTGAAATCCCCCATTGAAATGAATGGCGGGCTACCAGGGATCGAGATTCCCCCATAGAAATGAATATTGGTCTCCCAGTGGTCGAAATCCCCCATTGAAATGAATGGCGGGCTACCAGGGGTCGAATTCCCCCATTTAAATGAAAGGTGGGCTCCCAGGGGTCGAAATCCCCCATAGGAATGAATGGCGGGGGCGCCTAGGGGTCGAAATCCCCCATTGAAATGAATGGCTGGCTCCCAGTGGTGGAAATCCCCCATTGAAATTAATGGTGGGGTCCCAGGGGTCGAATTCCCCCATTGAAATGAATGGCGGGCGACCAGGAGTCAAAATCCCCGATTGAGATGAATGGCGGGCGCCTAGGGGTCGAAATCCCCCATTGAAATGAATGGCTGGCTCCCAGTGGTCGAAATCCCCCATTGAAATGAATGGCGGACGCCGAGGAATCAAAATCCCCCAATGAAATTAATGGCGGGCTACCAGGGGTCGAAATCCCCCATTGAAATGAATGGCGGGGGCGCCTAGGGGTCGGAATCCCCCATTGAAATGAATGGCTGGCTCCCAGTGGTCGAAATCCCCTATTGAAATTAATGGCGGTCTCCCAGGGGTCGAATTTCCCCATTGAAATGAATGGCGGGCAACCAGGAGTCAAAATCCCCGATTGAAATGAATGGCTGGCTCCCAGTGGTCGAAATCCCCCATTGAAATGAATGCCGGGCTACCAGGGGTCGAATTCACTCATTGAAATGAATGGCGGGCGCCCAGGAATCAAAATCCCCCAATGAAATGAATGGCGGGCTACCAGGGGTCGAAATCCCCCATTTAAATGAATGGTGGACTCCCAGGGGTCAAAATCCCCCATAGGAATGAATGGCAGGTTACCAGGGGTTGAAATCCCCCATTGAAATGAATGGCGGGCTCCCAGGGGTCGAATTCCCCCATTGAAATGAATGGCGGGCTACCAGAGGTCAAAATCCCCCATTAAAATGAATGGCGGGCGCCCAGGGGACATGTCCCGCAATGAAATGAATGGCGGGCACCCAGGGGTTGAATTCCCCTATTAAAATGAATTGCGGGCACCCAGGGATCAAAATCCCCCAATGAAATGAATGGCGTGCTACCAGGGGTCGAATTCCCCCATTTAAATGAATGGTGGGCTCCCATGGGTCGAAATCCCCCATTGAAATGAATGGCCGAGCGCCCAGGGGTCGAAATCACCAATTGAAATGAATGGCGGGCTACCAGGTGTCGAATTCCCCTATTTAAATGAATGGTGGGCTTTCATGTGTCGAAATCCACCATTGAAATGAATGACCGGGCGCCCAGGGGTCGAAATGACCCATTGAAATGAATGGCGGGCTACCAGGGGTCGAAATACCACATTGAAATGAATGGTGGGCTACCAGGTGTCAAATTCCCCCATTTAAATGAATGGTGGGGTCCCAGGGGTCGAAATCCCCCATAGGAATGAATGGCAGGTTACCAGGGGTTAAAATCCCCCATTGAAATGAATGGCGGGCTACCAGGTATCCAGATTCCCCATAGGAATGAATGGCGGGGGCACCTAGGGGTCGAAATCCCCCATTGAAATGAATGGCTGGCTCCCAGTGGTCGAAATCCCCAATTGAAATGAATGGCGGGCGACCAGGAGTCAAAATCCCCCATTGAAATGAATGGCGGGCGACCAGGAAACAAAATCCCCCAATGAAATGAATGGCGGGCTTCTAGGGGTCGAGATCCCCCATTGAAATGAATGGCTGTCTCCCAGTGGTCGAAATCCCCCATTGAAAAAATGGTGGGCTTCCAGGGGTCGAAATCCCCCATAGGAATGAATGGCGGGTTACCAGGGGTTGAAATCCCCCATTGAAATGAATGGCGGGCTCCCAGTGGTCGAAATCCCCCATAGGAATGAATGGCAGGTTACCAGGGGTTGAAATCCTCCATTGAAATGAATGGCGGGCTACCAGGGATCGAGATTCCCCCATAGAAATGAATGGCGGGGGCGCCTAGGGGACGAAATCCCCCATTGAAATGAATGGCTGGCTCCCAGTTGTCGAAATCCCCCATTGAAATGAATGACGGGCTCCCAGGGGTCGAATTCCCCCATTGAAATGAATGGCGGGGGACCAGGGGTCGAATTCCTTCATTGAAATTAATGGCGGTGCGCCCAGGAATCAAAATCCCCCAATGAAATGAATGGAGGGCTACCAGGGGTCGAATTCCCCCATTGAAATGAATGGCGGGTGCCCAGGGGTCAAAATCCCACAATGAAATGAATATTTGGCTCCCAGTGGTCGAAATCCCCCATTGAAATGAATGGTGGGCTCCCAGGGGTCAAAATCCCCCATAGGAATGAATGGCGGGGGCGCCTAGGGGTCGAAATCCCCCATTGAAATGAATGGCTGGCTCCCAATGGTCGAAATCCCCCATTGAAATTAATGGCGGGGTCCCAGGGGTCGAATTCCCCCATTGAAATGAATGGCGGGCAACCAGGAGTCAAAATCCCCGATTGAGATGAATGGCGGGCGCCTAGGGGTCGAAAACCCCCATTGAAATGAATGGCTGGCTCCCAGTGGTCGAAATCCCCCATTGAAATGAATAGCGGGCTACCAGGGCTCGAATTCACCCATTGAAATGAATGGCGGGCGCCCAGGAATCAAAATCCCCCAATGAAATGAATGGCGGGCTACCAGGGGTTGAAATCCCCCATTGAAATGAACGGCGGGCGCCCAGGGATCGAAATCCCCCATTGAAATGAATGACGGGCGCCGAGGAATCAAAATCCCCCAATGAAATTAATGGCGGGCTACCAGGGGTCGAAATCCCCCATTGAAATGAATGGCGGGCTACCAGGGTTTGAATTCCCCCATTTAAATGAATGGTGGGCTCCCAGGGGTTGAAATCCCCCATAGGAATGAATGGCAGGTTACCAGGGGTTGAAATCCCCCATTTAAATGAATGGCGGGCTTCCAGGGATCGAGATTCCCCCATAGGAATGAATGGCGGGGGCGCCTAGGGGTCGAAATCCCCCATTGAAATGAATGGCTGGCTCCCAGTGGTCGAAATCCCCCATTGAAATGAATGACGGGCTCCCACGGGTCGAATTCCCCCATTGAAATGAATGGCGGGCGACTAGGGGTCGAATTCCTTCATTGAAATTAATGGCGGTGCGCCCAGGAATCAAAATCCCCCAATGAAATGAATGGAGGGCTACCAGGGGTCGAAATCCCCCATTGAAATGAATGGCAGGTGCCCAGGGGTCGAAATCCCGCAATGAAATTATTGGCGGGCTACTAGGTGTCGAAATCCACCATTGAAATGAATGGCGGGCTACCAGGGATCTAGATTCCCCCATAGAAATGAATATTGGGCTCCCAGTGGTCAAAATCCCCCATTGAAATGAATGGCGGGCTACCAGGGGTCGAATTCGCCCATTTAAATGAAAAGCGGGCGCCCAGGAATCAAAATCCCCCAATGAAATTAAAGGCGGTCTACCAGGGGTTGAAATCCCCCATTGAAATTAATGGCGGGTGCCCAGGGGTCGAAATCCCGCAATGAAATGAATGGCGGGCTACCAGGGATCGAGATTCCCCCATAGGAATGAATGGCGGCGGCGCCTAGGGGTAGAAATCCCCCATTGAAATGAATGGCGGGCGCCCAGGGGTCAAAATCCCCCAATGAAATGAAATGCGGGCGCCTAGGGGTTGAATTCCCCTATTGAAATGAATGGCGGGCACCCAGGGATCAAAATCCCCCAATGAAATGAATGGCGGTCTACCAGGGGTCGAAATCCCCAATTGAAATGAATGGCGGGTGCCCAGGGGTCGAAATCCCGCAATGAAATGAATGGCGGGCTACCAGGGGTCGAAATCCCCCATTGAAATGAATGGCGGGCTACCAGGGATCGAGTTTCCCCCATAGAAATGAATATTGGGCTCCCAGTGGTCGAAATCCCCCATTGAAATGAATGGCGGGCTACCAGGGGTCGAAAACACCCATTAAAAAGTATGGCGGGATCCCAGGGGTCGAATTCCCCCATTGAAATGAAAGTCGGGCTACCATTGGTCGAAATCCCCCATTGAAATGAATGACGGGCTCCTAGGGGTTAAAATTTCCCATAGAAATGAATGGCGGGTGCACAGGGGTCGAAATACCCCATTGAAATGAATGGCCGGGCGCCCAGGGGTCGAAATCACCCATTGAAATGAATGGCGGGCTACCAGGGGTCGAATTCCCCCATTGAAATGAATGGCTGGCTCCCAGTGGTCGAAATCCCCCATTGAAATGAATGGCGGGCTACCAGGGACCGAGATTCCCCCATAGAAATGAATATTGGGCTCCCAGTGGTCGAAATCCCCCATTGAAATGAATGGCGGCCAACAGGGGTCGAATTCCCCCATTTAAATGAATGGTGGGCTCCCAGGGGTCGAAATCCCCCATAGGAATGAATGGCAGGTTACCAGGGGTTGAAATCCCCCATTGAAATGAATAGTTGGCTACCAGGGATCGAGATTCCCCCATAGGAATGAATGGCGGGGGCGCCTAGGGGTCGAAATCCCCCATTGAAATTAATGGCTGGCTCCCAATGGTCGAAATCCCCCATTGAAATGAATGGCGGGCTACCAGGGGTCGAAATCCCCCATTTAAATGAATGGTGGGCTCCCAGGGGTCGAAATCCCCCATAGGAATGAATGGCGGGGGCGCCTAAGGGTCGGAATCCCCCATTGAAATGAATGGCTGGCTCCCAGTGGTCGAAATCCCCCATTGAAATTAATGGCGGGCTCCCAGGGGTCGAATTCCCCCATTGAAATGAATTGCGGGCAACCAGGAGTCAAAATCCCCGATTGAAATGAATGGCTGGCTCCCAGTGGTCGAAATCCCCCATTGAAATGAATGGCAGGCTACCAGGAGTCGAATTCACCCATTGAAATGAATGGCGGGCGCCCAGGAATCAAAATCCCCCAATGAAATGAATGGCGGGCTACCAGGGGTCAAAATCCCCCATTTAAATGAATGGTGGGCTCCCAGGGGTCAAAATCCCCCATAGGAATGAATGGCAGGTTACCAGGGGTTGAAATCCCACATTGAAATAAATAGCGGTCTCCCAGGGGTCGAATTCCCCCATTGAAATGAATGGCGGGAGCCCAGGAATCAAAATACCCCAATGAAATGAATGGCGGGCTACCAGAGGTAGAATTCCCCCATTGAAATGAATGGCGTGTGCCCAGGTTTTAAATCCCGCAATGAAATGAATGGCGGTCTACCAGGGGTCGAAATCCCCCATTGAAATGAATGGCGGACTACCAGGGATCGAGATTCCCCCATAGAAATGAATATTGGGCTCCCAGTGGTCGAAATCCCCCATTGAAATGAATGGCGGGATACCAGGGGTTGAAATCCCCCATTGAAATGAATGGCGGGCTCCCAGTGGTCGAAATCCTCCATTGAAATGAATGGCGGGCTACCAGGGGTCGAATTCACCTATTTAAATGAATGGTGGGCTCCCAGGGGTCGAAATCCCCCATGGGAATGAATGGCGGGGGCGCCTAGGGGTCGGAATCCCCCATTGAAATGAATGGCTGGCTCCCAGGGGTCGAATTTCCCCATTGAAATGAATGGCGGGCACCCAGGGGTCGAATTTCCCCATTGAAATGAATGGCGGGCAACCAGGAGTCAAAATCCCCGATTGAAATGAATGGCTGGCTCCCAGTGGTCGAAATCCCCCATTGAAATGAATGGCGGGCTACCAGGGGTCGAATTCACCCATTGAAATGAATGGCGGGCGCCCAGGAATCAAAATCCCCCAATGAAATGAATGGTGGGCTACCAGGGGTCGAAATCCCCCATTTAAATGAATGGTGGGCTCCCAGGGGTCAAAATCCCCCATAGGAATGAATGGCAGGTTACCAGGGTTTGAAATCCCCCATTGAAATGAATGGCGGGCACCCAGGGGTTGAATTCCCCTATTGAAATGAATGGCGGGCCCCCAGGGATCAAAATCCCCCAATGAAATGAATGGCGGGCTACCAGGGGTCGAATTCCCCCATTGAAATGAATGGCGGGTGCCCAGGGTTTAAATTCCGCAATGAAATGAATGGCGGTCTACCAGGGGTCGAAATCCCCCATTGAAATTAATGGCGGGCTACCAGGGATCGAGATTCCCCCATAGAAATGAATATTGGGCTCCCAGTGGTCGAAATCCCCCATTGAAATTAATGGCGGGCTACCAGGGGTTGAAATCCCCCATTGAAAAAAATGGCGGGCTCCCAGTGGTTTAAATCCTCCATTGAAATGAATGGCGGGCTACCAGGGGTCAAATTCCCCTATTTAAATGAATGGTGGGCTCCCAGGGGTCGAAATTCCCCATAGGAATGAATGGCGGGGGCGCCTAGTGGTCGGAATCCCCCATTGAAATGAATGGCTGGCTCCCAGTGGTCGAAATCCCCCATTGAAATTAATGGCGGGCTCCCAGGGGTCGAATTTCCCCATTGAAATGAATGGCGGGCAACCAGGAGTCAAAATCCCCGATTGAAATGAATGGCTGGCTCCCAGTGGTCGAAATCCCCCATTGAAATGAATGGCGGGCTACCAGGGGTCGAATTCCCCCATTGAAATGAATGGCGGGCGCCCAGGAATAGAAATCCCCTAATGAAATGAATGGCGGGCTACCAGGGGTCGAAATCCCCCATTGAAATGAATGGCGGGTGCCCAGGGGTCGAAATCCCGCAATGAAATGAATGGCGGGCTACCAGGGGTCGAAATCCCCCATTGAAATGAATGGCGGGCTACCAGGGGTCGAATTCCCCCATTTAAATGAATGGTGGGCTCCCAGGGGTCGAAATCCCCCATTGAAATGAATGGCTGGCTCCCAGTGGTCGAAATCCCCCATTGAAATTAATGGCAGGGTCCCAGGGGTCGAATTCCCCCATTGAAATGAATGGCGGGCGACCAGGAGTCAAAATCCCCTATTGAGATGAATGGCGGGCGCCTAGGGGTCGGAATCCCCCATTGAAATGAATGGCTAGCTCCCAGTGGTCGAAATCCCCCATTGAAATTAATGGCGGGCTCCCAGGGGTCGAATTTCCCCATTGAAATGAATGGCGGGTGCCCAGGGGTCGAAATCCCGCAATGAAATGAATGGCGGGCTACCAGGGGTCGAAATCCCCCATTGAAATGAATGGCGGGCTACCAGGGGTCGAATTCCCCTATTTAAATGAATGGTGGGCTCCCAGGGGTCGAAATCCCCCATAGGAATGAATGGCGGGGGCGCCTAGGGGTCGAAATCCCCCATTGAAATGAATGGCTGGCTCCCAGTGGTCGAAATCCCCCATTGAAATTAATGGCGGGGTCCCAGGGGTCGAATTCCCCCATTGAAATGAATGGCGGGTGCCCAGGGTTTAAATCCCGCAATGAAATGAATGGCGGTCTACCAGGGGTCGAAATCCCCCATTGAAATTAATGGCGGGCTACCAGGGATCGAGATTCCCCCATAGAAATGAATATTGGGTTCCCAATGGTCGAAATCCCCCATTGAAATGAATGGCGGGCTACCAGGGGTTGAAATCCCCCATTGAAATGAATGGCAGGCTCCCAGTGGTTTAAATCCTCCATTGAAATGAATGGCGGGCTACCAGGGTTCGAATTCACCCATTGAAATGAATGGCGGGCGCCCAGGAATCAAAATCCCCCAATGAAATGAATGGTGGGCTACCAGGGGTCGAAATCCCCCATTTAAATGAATGGTGGGCTCCCAGGGGTCAAAATCCCCCATAGCAATGAATGGCAGGTTACCAGGGGTTGAAATCCCCCATTGTAATGAATGGCGGGCACCCAGGGGTTGAATTATCCTATTGAAATGAATGGCGGGCCTCCAGGGATCAAAATCCCCCAATGAAATGAATTGCGGGCTACCAGGGGTCGAATTCCCCCATTGAAATGAATGGCGGGTGCCCAGGGTTTAAATCCCGCAATGAAATGAATGGCAATCTACCAGGGGTCGAAATCCCCCATTGAAATTAATGGCGGGCTACCAGGGATCGAGATTCCCCCATAGAAATGAATATTGGGCTCCCAGTGGTCGAAATCCCCCATTGAAATGAATTGCGTGCTACCAGGGGTTGAAATCCCCCATTGAAATGAATGGCGGGCTCCCAGTGGTTTAAATCCTCCATTGAACTGAATGGCGGGCTAACAGGGGTGGAATTCCCCTATTTAAATGAATGGTGGGCTCCCAGGGGTCGAAATCCCCCATAGGAATGAATGGCGGGGGCGCCTAGGGGTCGGAATCCCCCATTGAAATGAATGGCTGGCTCCCAGTGGTCGAAATCCCCCATTGAAATTAATGGCGGGCTCCCAGGGGTCGAATTTCCCCATTGAATTGAATGGCGGGCAACCAGGAGTCAAAATTCCCGATTGAAATGAATGGCTGGCTCCCAGTGGTCGAAATCCCCCATTGAAATGAATGGCGGGCTACCAGGGGTCGAATTCCCCCATTGAAATGAATGGCGGGCGCCCAGGAATAGAAATCCTACAATGAAATGAATGGCGGGCTACCAGGGGTCGAAATCCCCCATTGAAATGAATGGCGGGTGCCCAGGGGTCGAAATCCCGCAATGAAATGAATGGCGGGCTACCAGGGGTCGAAATCCCCCATTGAAATGAATGGCGGGCTACCAGGGGTTGAATTCCCCCATTTAAATGAATGGTGGGCTCCCAGGGGTCGAAATCCCCCATTGAAATGAATGGCTGGCTCCCAGTGGTCGAAATCCCCCATTGAAATTAATGGCGGGGTCCCAGGGGTCGAATTCCCCCATTGAAATGAATGGCGGGTGCCTAGGGGTCGAATTCCCGCAATGAAATGAATGGCGGGCTACCAGGGGTCGAAATCCCCCATTGAAATGAATGGCGGGCTACCAGGGATCGAGTTTCCCCCATAGAAATGAATATTGGGCTCCCAGTGGTCGAAAACCCCCAATGAAATGAATGGCGGGCTACCAGGGGTCGAATTCCCCCATTTAAATGAATGGTGGGCTCCCAGGGGTCAAAATCCCCCATAGGAATGAATGGCGGGGGCGCCTAGGGGTCGAAATCCCCCATTGAAATGAATGGCTGGCTCCCAATGGTCGAAATCCCCCATTGAAATTAATGGCGGGGTCCCAGGGGTCGAATTCCCCCATTGAAATGAATGGCGGGCAACCAGGAGTCAAAATCCCCGATTGAGATGAATGGCGGGCGCCTAGGGGTCGAAATCCCCCATTGAAATGAATGGCTGGCTCCCAGTGGTCGAAATCCCCCATTGAAATGAATGGCGGGCTACCAGGGCTCGAATTCACCCATTGAAATGAATGGCGGGCGCCCAGGAATCAAAATCCCCCAATGAAATGAATGGCGGGCTACCAGGGGTTGAAATCCCCCATTGAAATGAACGGCGGGCGCCCAGGGATCGAAGTCCCCCATTGAAATGAATGACGGGCGCCGAGGAATCAAAATCCCCCAATGAAATTAATGGCGGGCTACCAGGGGTCGAAATCCCCCATTGAAATGAATGGCGGGCTACCAGGGTTTGAATTCCCCCATTTAAATGAATGGTGGGCTCCCAGGGGTTGAAATCCCCCATAGGAATGAATGGCAGGTTACCAGGGGTTGAAATCCCCCATTGAAATGAATGGCGGGCTTCCAGGGATCGAGATTCCCCCATAGGAATGAATGGCGGGGGCGCCTAGGGGTCGAAATCCCCCATTGAAATGAATGGCTGGCTCCCAGTGGTCGAAATCCCCCATTGAAATGAATGACGGGCTCCCACGGGTCGAATTCCCCCATTGAAATGAATGGCGGGCGACTAGGGGTCGAATTCCTTCATTGAAATTAATGGCGGTGCGCCCAGGAATCAAAATCCCCCAATGAAATGAATGGAGGGCTACCAGGGGTCGAAATCCCCCATTGAAATGAATGGCAGGTGCCCAGGGGTCGAATTCCCCCATTGAAATGAATGGCGGGCGCCCAGGAATCAAAATACCCCAATGAAATGAATGGCGGGCTACCAGAGGTAGAATTCCCCCATTGAAATGAATGGCGTGTGCCCAGGTTTTAAATCCCGCAATGAAATGAATGGCGGTCTACCAGGGGTCGAAATCCCCCATTGAAATGAATGGCGGACTACCAGGGATCGAGATTCCCCCATAGAAATGAATATTGGGCTCCCAGTGGTCGAAATCCCCCATTGAAATGAATGGCGGGCTACCAGGGGTTGAAATCCCCCATTGAAATGAATGGCGGGCTCCCAGTGGTCGAAATCCTCCATTGAAATGAATGGCGGGCTACCAGGGGTCGAATTCACCTATTTAAATGAATGGTGGGCTCCCAGGGGTCGAAATCCCCCATGGGAATGAATGGCGGGGGCGCCTAGGGGTCGGAATCCCCCATTGAAATGAATGGCTGGCTCCCAGGGGTCGAATTTCCCCATTGAAATGAATGGCGGGCACCCAGGGGTCGAATTTCCCCATTGAAATGAATGGCGGGCAACCAGGAGTCAAAATCCCCGATTGAAATGAATGGCTGGCTCCCAGTGGTCGAAATCCCCCATTGAAATGAATGGCGGGCTACCAGGGGTCGAATTCACCCATTGAAATGAATGGCGGGCGCCCAGGAATCAAAATCCCCCAATGAAATGAATGGTGGGCTACCAGGGGTCGAAATCCCCCATTTAAATGAATGGTGGGCTCCCATGGGTCAAAATCCCCCATAGGAATGAATGGCAGGTTACCAGGGTTTGAAATCCCCCATTGAAATGAATGGCGGGCACCCAGGGGTTGAATTCCCCTATTGAAATGAATGGCGGGCCCCCAGGGATCAAAATCCCCCAATGAAATGAATGGCGGGCTACCAGGGGTCGAATTCCCCCATTGAAATGAATGGCGGGTGCCCAGGGTTTAAATTCCGCAATGAAATGAATGGCGGTCTACCAGGGGTCGAAATCCCCCATTGAAATTAATGGCGGGCTACCAGGGATCGAGATTCCCCCATAGAAATGAATATTGGGCTCCCAGTGGTCGAAATCCCCCATTGAAATTAATGGCGGGCTACCAGGGGTTGAAATCCCCCATTGAAAAAAATGGCGGGCTCCCAGCGGTTTAAATCCTCCATTGAAATGAATGGCGGGCTACCAGGGGTCGAAATCCCCCATTGAAATGAATGGCGGGCTACCAGGGTTTGAATTCCCCCATTTAAATGAATGGTGGGCTCCCAGGGGTTGAAATCCCCCATAGGAATGAATGGCAGGTTACCAGGGGTTGAAATCCCCCATTGAAATGAATGGCGGGCTTCCAGGGATCGAGATTCCCCCATAGGAATGAATGGCGGGGGCGCCTAGGGGTCGAAATCCCCCATTGAAATGAATGGCTGGCTCCCAGTGGTCGAAATCCCCCATTGAAATGAATGACGGGCTCCCACGGGTCGAATTCCCCCATTGAAATGAATGGCGGGCGACTAGGGGTCGAATTCCTTCATTGAAATTAATGGCGGTGCGCCCAGGAATCAAAATCCCCCAATGAAATGAATGGAGGGCTACCAGGGGTCGAAATCCCCCATTGAAATGAATGGCAGGTGCCCAGGGGTCGAATTCCCCCATTGAAATGAATGGCGGGCGCCCAGGAATCAAAATACCCCAATGAAATGAATGGCGGGCTACCAGAGGTAGAATTCCCCCATTGAAATGAATGGCGTGTGCCCAGGTTTTAAATCCCGCAATGAAATGAATGGCGGTCTACCAGGGGTCGAAATCCCCCATTGAAATGAATGGCGGACTACCAGGGATCGAGATTCCCCCATAGAAATGAATATTGGGCTCCCAGTGGTCGAAATCCCCCATTGAAATGAATGGCGGGCTACCAGGGGTTGAAATCCCCCATTGAAATGAATGGCGGGCTCCCAGTGGTCGAAATCCTCCATTGAAATGAATGGCGGGCTACCAGGGGTCGAATTCACCTATTTAAATGAATGGTGGGCTCCCAGGGGTCGAAATCCCCCATGGGAATGAATGGCGGGGGCGCCTAGGGGTCGGAATCCCCCATTGAAATGAATGGCTGGCTCCCAGGGGTCGAATTTCCCCATTGAAATGAATGGCGGGCACCCAGGGGTCGAATTTCCCCATTGAAATGAATGGCGGGCAACCAGGAGTCAAAATCCCCGATTGAAATGAATGGCTGGCTCCCAGTGGTCGAAATCCCCCATTGAAATGAATGGCGGGCTACCAGGGGTCGAATTCACCCATTGAAATGAATGGCGGGCGCCCAGGAATCAAAATCCCCCAATGAAATGAATGGTGGGCTACCAGGGGTCGAAATCCCCCATTTAAATGAATGGTGGGCTCCCATGGGTCAAAATCCCCCATAGGAATGAATGGCAGGTTACCAGGGTTTGAAATCCCCCATTGAAATGAATGGCGGGCACCCAGGGGTTGAATTCCCCTATTGAAATGAATGGCGGGCCCCCAGGGATCAAAATCCCCCAATGAAATGAATGGCGGGCTACCAGGGGTCGAATTCCCCCATTGAAATGAATGGCGGGTGCCCAGGGTTTAAATTCCGCAATGAAATGAATGGCGGTCTACCAGGGGTCGAAATCCCCCATTGAAATTAATGGCGGGCTACCAGGGATCGAGATTCCCCCATAGAAATGAATATTGGGCTCCCAGTGGTCGAAATCCCCCATTGAAATTAATGGCGGGCTACCAGGGGTTGAAATCCCCCATTGAAAAAAATGGCGGGCTCCCAGCGGTTTAAATCCTCCATTGAAATGAATGGCGGGCTACCAGGGGTCAAATTCCCCTATTTAAATGAATGGTGGGCTCCCAGGGGTCGAAATTCCCCATAGGAATGAATGGCGGGGGCGCCTAGTGGTCGGAATCCCCCATTGAAATGAATGGCTGGCTCCCAGTGGTCGAAATCCCCCATTGAAATTAATGGCGGGCTCCCAGGGGTCGAATTTCCCCATTGAAATGAATGGCGGGCAACCAGGAGTCAAAATCCCCGATTGAAATGAATGGCTGGCTCCCAGTGGTCGAAATCCCCCATTGAAATGAATGGCGGGCTACCAGGGGTCGAATTCCCCCATTGAAATGAATGGCGGGCGCCCAGGAATAGAAATCCCCTAATGAAATGAATGGCGGGCTACCAGGGGTCGAAATCCCCCATTAAAATGAATGGCGGGTGCCCAGGGGTCGAAATCCCGCAATGAAATGAATGGCGGGCTACCAGGGGTCGAAATCCCCCATTGAAATGAATGGCGGGCTACCAGGGGTCGAATTCCCCCATTTAAATGAATGGTGGGCTCCCAGGGGTCGAAATCCCCCATTGAAATTAATGGCGGGCTCCCAGGGGTCGAATTTCCCCATTGAATTGAATGGCGGGCAACCAGGAGTCAAAATCCCCGATTGAAATGAATGGCTGGCTCCCAGTGGTCGAAATCCCCCATTGAAATGAATGGCGGGCTACCAGGGGTCGAATTCCCCCATTGAAATGAATGGCGGGCGCCCAGGAATAGAAATCCTACAATGAAATGAATGGCGGGCTACCAGGGGTCGAAATCCCCCATTGAAATGAATGGCGGGTGCCCAGGGGTCGAAATCCCGCAATGAAATGAATGGCGGGCTACCAGGGGTCGAAATCCCCCATTGAAATGAATGGCGGGCTACCAGGGGTTGAATTCCCCCATTCAAATGAATGGTGGGCTCCCAGGGGTCGAAATCCCCCATTGAAATGAATGGCTGGCTCCCAGTGGTCGAAATCCCCCATTGAAATTAATGGCGGGGTCCCAGGGGTCGAATTCCCCCATTGAAATGAATGGCGGGTGCCTAGGGGTCGAATTCCCGCAATGAAATGAATGGCGGGCTACCAGGGGTCGAAATCCCCCATTGAAATGAATGGCGGGCTACCAGGGATCGAGTTTCCCCCATAGAAATGAATATTGGGCTCCCAGTGGTCGAAAACCCCCAATGAAATGAATGGCGGGCTACCAGGGGTCGAATTCCCCCATTTAAATGAATGGCGGGCGACTAGGGGTCGAATTCCTTCATTGAAATTAATGGCGGTGCGCCCAGGAATCAAAATCCCCCAATGAAATGAATGGAGGGCTACCAGGGGTCGAAATCCCCCATTGAAATGAATGGCAGGTGCCCAGGGGTCGAATTCCCCCATTGAAATGAATGGCGGGCGCCCAGGAATCAAAATACCCCAATGAAATGAATGGCGGGCTACCAGAGGTAGAATTCCCCCATTGAAATGAATGGCGTGTGCCCAGGTTTTAAATCCCGCAATGAAATGAATGGCGGTCTACCAGGGGTCGAAATCCCCCATTGAAATGAATGGCGGACTACCAGGGATCGAGATTCCCCCATAGAAATGAATATTGGGCTCCCAGTGGTCGAAATCCCCCATTGAAATGAATGGCGGGCTACCAGGGGTTGAAATCCCCCATTGAAATGAATGGCGGGCTCCCAGTGGTCGAAATCCTCCATTGAAATGAATGGCGGGCTACCAGGGGTCGAATTCACCTATTTAAATGAATGGTGGGCTCCCAGGGGTCGAAATCCCCCATGGGAATGAATGGCGGGGGCGCCTAGGGGTCGGAATCCCCCATTGAAATGAATGGCTGGCTCCCAGGGGTCGAATTTCCCCATTGAAATGAATGGCGGGCACCCAGGGGTCGAATTTCCCCATTGAAATGAATGGCGGGCAACCAGGAGTCAAAATCCCCGATTGAAATGAATGGCTGGCTCCCAGTGGTCGAAATCCCCCATTGAAATGAATGGCGGGCTACCAGGGGTCGAATTCACCCATTGAAATGAATGGCGGGCGCCCAGGAATCAAAATCCCCCAATGAAATGAATGGTGGGCTACCAGGGGTCGAAATCCCCCATTTAAATGAATGGTGGGCTCCCAGGGGTCAAAATCCCCCATAGGAATGAATGGCAGGTTACCAGGGTTTGAAATCCCCCATTGAAATGAATGGCGGGCACCCAGGGGTTGAATTCCCCTATTGAAATGAATGGCGGGCCCCCAGGGATCAAAATCCCCCAATGAAATGAATGGCGGGCTACCAGGGGTCGAATTCCCCCATTGAAATGAATGGCGGGTGCCCAGGGTTTAAATTCCGCAATGAAATGAATGGCGGTCTACCAGGGGTCGAAATCCCCCATTGAAATTAATGGCGGGCTACCAGGGATCGAGATTCCCCCATAGAAATGAATATTGGGCTCCCAGTGGTCGAAATCCCCCATTGAAATTAATGGCGGGCTACCAGGGGTTGAAATCCCCCATTGAAAAAAATGGCGGGCTCCCAGTGGTTTAAATCCTCCATTGAAATGAATGGCGGGCTACCAGGGGTCAAATTCCCCTATTTAAATGAATGGTGGGCTCCCAGGGGTCGAAATTCCCCATAGGAATGAATGGCGGGGGCGCCTAGTGGTCGGAATCCCCCATTGAAATGAATGGCTGGCTCCCAGTGGTCGAAATCCCCCATTGAAATTAATGGCGGGCTCCCAGGGGTCGAATTTCCCCATTGAAATGAATGGCGGGCAACCAGGAGTCAAAATCCCCGATTGAAATGAATGGCTGGCTCCCAGTGGTCGAAATCCCCCATTGAAATGAATGGCGGGCTACCAGGGGTCGAATTCCCCCATTGAAATGAATGGCGGGCGCCCAGGAATAGAAATCCCCTAATGAAATGAATGGCGGGCTACCAGGGGTCGAAATCCCCCATTGAAATGAATGGCGGGTGCCCAGGGGTCGAAATCCCGCAATGAAATGAATGGCGGGCTACCAGGGGTCGAAATCCCCCATTGAAATGAATGGCGGGCTACCAGGGGTCGAATTCCCCCATTTAAATGAATGGTGGGCTCCCAGGGGTCGAAATCCCCCATTGAAAAGAATGGCTGGCTCCCAGTGGTCGAAATCCCCCATTGAAATTAATGGCAGGGTCCCAGGGGTCGAATTCCCCCATTGAAATGAATGGCGGGCGACCAGGAGTCAAAATCCCCTATTGAGATGAATGGCGGGCGCCTAGGGGTCGGAATCCCCCATTGAAATGAATGGCTAGCTCCCAGTGGTCGAAATCCCCCATTGAAATTAATGGCGGGCTCCCAGGGGTCGAATTTCCCCATTGAAATGAATGGCGGGTGCCCAGGGGTCGAAATCCCGCAATGAAATGAATGGCGGGCTACCAGGGGTCGAAATCCCCCATTGAAATGAATGGCGGGCTACCAGGGGTCGAATTCCCCTATTTAAATGAATGGTGGGCTCCCAGGGGTCGAAATCCCCCATAGGAATGAATGGCGGGGGCGCCTAGGGGTCGAAATCCCCCATTGAAATGAATGGCTGGCTCCCAGTGGTCGAAATCCCCCATTGAAATTAATGGCGGGGTCCCAGGGGTCGAATTCCCCCATTGAAATGAATGGCGGGTGCCCAGGGTTTAAATCCCGCAATGAAATGAATGGCGGTCTACCAGGGGTCGAAATCCCCCATTGAAATTAATGGCGGGCTACCAGGGATCGAGATTCCCCCATAGAAATGAATATTGGGTTCCCAATGGTCGAAATCCCCCATTGAAATGAATGGCGGGCTACCAGGGGTTGAAATCCCCCATTGAAATGAATGGCAGGCTCCCAGTGGTTTAAATCCTCCATTGAAATGAATGGCGGGCTACCAGGGTTCGAATTCACCCATTGAAATAAATGGCGGGCGCCCAGGAATCAAAATCCCCCAATGAAATGAATGGTGGGCTACCAGGGGTCGAAATCCCCCATTTAAATGAATGGCGGGCTCCCAGGGGTCAAAATCCCCCATAGCAATGAATGGCAGGTTACCAGGGGTTGAAATCCCCCATTGTAATGAATGGCGGGCACCCAGGGGTTGAATTATCCTATTGAAATGAATGGCGGGCCTCCAGGGATCAAAATCCCCCAATGAAATGAATTGCGGGCTACCAGGGGTCGAATTCCCCCATTGAAATGAATGGCGGGTGCCCAGGGTTTAAATCCCGCAATGAAATGAATGGCAATCTACCAGGGGTCGAAATCCCCCATTGAAATTAATGGCGGGCTACCAGGGATCGAGATTCCCCCATAGAAATGAATATTGGGCTCCCAGTGGTCGAAATCCCCCATTGAAATGAATTGCGTGCTACCAGGGGTTGAAATCCCCCATTGAAATGAATGGCGGGCTCCCAGTGGTTTAAATCCTCCATTGAACTGAATGGCGGGCTAACAGGGGTGGAATTCCCCTATTTAAATGAATGGTGGGCTCCCAGGGGTCGAAATCCCCCATAGGAATGAATGGCGGGGGCGCCTAGGGGTCGGAATCCCCCATTGAAATGAATGGCTGGCTCCCAGTGGTCGAAATCCCCCATTGAAATTAATGGCGGGCTCCCAGGGGTCGAATTTCCCCATTGAATTGAATGGCGGGCAACCAGGAGTCAAAATCCCCGATTGAAATGAATGGCTGGCTCCCAGTGGTCGAAATCCCCCATTGAAATGAATGGCGGGCTACCAGGGGTCGAATTCCCCCATTTAAATGAATGGCGGGCGCCCAGGAATAGAAATCCTACAATGAAATGAATGGCGGGCTACCAGGGGTCGAAATCCCCCATTGAAATGAATGGCGGGTGCCCAGGGGTCGAAATCCCGCAATGAAATGAATGGCGGGCTACCAGGGGTCGAAATCCCCCATTGAAATGAATGGCGGGCTACCAGGGGTTGAATTCCCCCATTTAAATGAATGGTGGGCTCCCAGGGGTCGAAATCCCCCATTGAAATGAATGGCTGGCTCCCAGTGGTCGAAATCCCCCATTGAAATTAATGGCGGGGTCCCAGGGGTCGAATTCCCCCATTGAAATGAATGGCGGGTGCCTAGGGGTCGAATTCCCGCAATGAAATGAATGGCGGGCTACCAGGGGTCGAAATCCCCCATTGAAATGAATGGCGGGCTACCAGGGATCGAGTTTCCCCCATAGAAATGAATATTGGGCTCCCAGTGGTCGAAAACCCCCAATGAAATGAATGGCGGGCTACCAGGGGTCGAATTCCCCCATTTAAATGAATGGTGGGCTCCCAGGGGTCAAAATCCCCCATAGGAATGAATGGCGGGGGCGCCTAGGGGTCGAAATCCCCCATTGAAATGAATGGCTGGCTCCCAATGGTCGAAATCCCCCATTGAAATTAATGGCGGGGTCCCAGGGGTCGAATTCCCCCATTGAAATGAATGGCGGGCAACCAGGAGTCAAAATCCCCGATTGAGATGAATGGCGGGCGCCTAGGGGTCGAAATCCCCCATTGAAATGAATGGCTGGCTCCCAGTGGTCGAAATCCCCCATTGAAATGAATGGCGGGCTACCAGGGCTCGAATTCACCCATTGAAATGAATGGCGGGCGCCCAGGAATCAAAATCCCCCAATGAAATGAATGGCGGGCTACCAGGGGTTGAAATCCCCCATTGAAATGAACGGCGGGCGCCCAGGGATCGAAATCCCCCATTGAAATGAATGACGGGCGCCGAGGAATCAAAATCCCCCAATGAAATTAATGGCGGGCTACCAGGGGTCGAAATCCCCCATTGAAATGAATGGCGGGCTACCAGGGTTTGAATTCCCCCATTTAAATGAATGGTGGGCTCCCAGGGGTTGAAATCCCCCATAGGAATGAATGGCAGGTTACCAGGGGTTGAAATCCCCCATTGAAATGAATGGCGGGCTTCCAGGGATCGAGATTCCCCCATAGGAATGAATGGCGGGGGCGCCTAGGGGTCGAAATCCCCCATTGAAATGAATGGCTGGCTCCCAGTGGTCGAAATCCCCCATTGAAATGAATGACGGGCTCCCACGGGTCGAATTCCCCCATTGAAATGAATGGCGGGCGACTAGGGGTCGAATTCCTTCATTGAAATTAATGGCGGTGCGCCCAGGAATCAAAATCCCCCAATGAAATGAATGGAGGGCTACCAGGGGTCGAAATCCCCCATTGAAATGAATGGCAGGTGCCCAGGGGTCGAAATCCCGCAATGAAATTATTGGCGGGCTACTAGGGGTCGAAATCCACCATTGAAATGAATGGCGGGCTACCAGGGATCTAGATTCCCCCATAGAAATGAATATTGGGCTCCCAGTGGTCAAAATCCCCCATTGAAATGAATGGCGGGCTACCAGGGGTCGAATTCGCCCATTTAAATGAATGGCGGGCGCCCAGGAATAGAAATCCTACAATGAAATGAATGGCGGGCTACCAGGGGTCGAAATCCCCCATTGAAATGAATGGCGGGTGCCCAGGGGTCGAAATCCCGCAATGAAATGAATGGCGGGCTACCAGGGGTCGAAATCCCCCATTGAAATGAATGGCGGGCTACCAGGGGTTGAATTCCCCCATTCAAATGAATGGTGGGCTCCCAGGGGTCGAAATCCCCCATTGAAATGAATGGCTGGCTCCCAGTGGTCGAAATCCCCCATTGAAATTAATGGCGGGGTCCCAGGGGTCGAATTCCCCCATTGAAATGAATGGCGGGTGCCTAGGGGTCGAATTCCCGCAATGAAATGAATGGCGGGCTACCAGGGGTCGAAATCCCCCATTGAAATGAATGGCGGGCTACCAGGGATCGAGTTTCCCCCATAGAAATGAATATTGGGCTCCCAGTGGTCGAAAACCCCCAATGAAATGAATGGCGGGCTACCAGGGGTCGAATTCCCCCATTTAAATGAATGGCGGGCGACTAGGGGTCGAATTCCTTCATTGAAATTAATGGCGGTGCGCCCAGGAATCAAAATCCCCCAATGAAATGAATGGAGGGCTACCAGGGGTCGAAATCCCCCATTGAAATGAATGGCAGGTGCCCAGGGGTCGAATTCCCCCATTGAAATGAATGGCGGGCGCCCAGGAATCAAAATACCCCAATGAAATGAATGGCGGGCTACCAGAGGTAGAATTCCCCCATTGAAATGAATGGCGTGTGCCCAGGTTTTAAATCCCGCAATGAAATGAATGGCGGTCTACCAGGGGTCGAAATCCCCCATTGAAATGAATGGCGGACTACCAGGGATCGAGATTCCCCCATAGAAATGAATATTGGGCTCCCAGTGGTCGAAATCCCCCATTGAAATGAATGGCGGGCTACCAGGGGTTGAAATCCCCCATTGAAATGAATGGCGGGCTCCCAGTGGTCGAAATCCTCCATTGAAATGAATGGCGGGCTACCAGGGGTCGAATTCACCTATTTAAATGAATGGTGGGCTCCCAGGGGTCGAAATCCCCCATGGGAATGAATGGCGGGGGCGCCTAGGGGTCGGAATCCCCCATTGAAATGAATGGCTGGCTCCCAGGGGTCGAATTTCCCCATTGAAATGAATGGCGGGCACCCAGGGGTCGAATTTCCCCATTGAAATGAATGGCGGGCAACCAGGAGTCAAAATCCCCGATTGAAATGAATGGCTGGCTCCCAGTGGTCGAAATCCCCCATTGAAATGAATGGCGGGCTACCAGGGGTCGAATTCACCCATTGAAATGAATGGCGGGCGCCCAGGAATCAAAATCCCCCAATGAAATGAATGGTGGGCTACCAGGGGTCGAAATCCCCCATTTAAATGAATGGTGGGCTCCCAGGGGTCAAAATCCCCCATAGGAATGAATGGCAGGTTACCAGGGTTTGAAATCCCCCATTGAAATGAATGGCGGGCACCCAGGGGTTGAATTCCCCTATTGAAATGAATGGCGGGCCCCCAGGGATCAAAATCCCCCAATGAAATGAATGGCGGGCTACCAGGGGTCGAATTCCCCCATTGAAATGAATGGCGGGTGCCCAGGGTTTAAATTCCGCAATGAAATGAATGGCGGTCTACCAGGGGTCGAAATCCCCCATTGAAATTAATGGCGGGCTACCAGGGATCGAGATTCCCCCATAGAAATGAATATTGGGCTCCCAGTGGTCGAAATCCCCCATTGAAATTAATGGCGGGCTACCAGGGGTTGAAATCCCCCATTGAAAAAAATGGCGGGCTCCCAGTGGTTTAAATCCTCCATTGAAATGAATGGCGGGCTACCAGGGGTCAAATTCCCCTATTTAAATGAATGGTGGGCTCCCAGGGGTCGAAATTCCCCATAGGAATGAATGGCGGGGGCGCCTAGTGGTCGGAATCCCCCATTGAAATGAATGGCTGGCTCCCAGTGGTCGAAATCCCCCATTGAAATTAATGGCGGGCTCCCAGGGGTCGAATTTCCCCATTGAAATGAATGGCGGGCAACCAGGAGTCAAAATCCCCGATTGAAATGAATGGCTGGCTCCCAGTGGTCGAAATCCCCCATTGAAATGAATGGCGGGCTACCAGGGGTCGAATTCCCCCATTGAAATGAATGGCGGGCGCCCAGGAATAGAAATCCCCTAATGAAATGAATGGCGGGCTACCAGGGGTCGAAATCCCCCATTGAAATGAATGGCGGGTGCCCAGGGGTCGAAATCCCGCAATGAAATGAATGGCGGGCTACCAGGGGTCGAAATCCCCCATTGAAATGAATGGCGGGCTACCAGGGGTCGAATTCCCCCATTTAAATGAATGGTGGGCTCCCAGGGGTCGAAATCCCCCATTGAAAAGAATGGCTGGCTCCCAGTGGTCGAAATCCCCCATTGAAATTAATGGCAGGGTCCCAGGGGTCGAATTCCCCCATTGAAATGAATGGCGGGCGACCAGGAGTCAAAATCCCCTATTGAGATGAATGGCGGGCGCCTAGGGGTCGGAATCCCCCATTGAAATGAATGGCTAGCTCCCAGTGGTCGAAATCCCCCATTGAAATTAATGGCGGGCTCCCAGGGGTCGAATTTCCCCATTGAAATGAATGGCGGGTGCCCAGGGGTCGAAATCCCGCAATGAAATGAATGGCGGGCTACCAGGGGTCGAAATCCCCCATTGAAATGAATGGCGGGCTACCAGGGGTCGAATTCCCCTATTTAAATGAATGGTGGGCTCCCAGGGGTCGAAATCCCCCATAGGAATGAATGGCGGGGGCGCCTAGGGGTCGAAATCCCCCATTGAAATGAATGGCTGGCTCCCAGTGGTCGAAATCCCCCATTGAAATTAATGGCGGGGTCCCAGGGGTCGAATTCCCCCATTGAAATGAATGGCGGGTGCCCAGGGTTTAAATCCCGCAATGAAATGAATGGCGGTCTACCAGGGGTCGAAATCCCCCATTGAAATTAATGGCGGGCTACCAGGGATCGAGATTCCCCCATAGAAATGAATATTGGGTTCCCAATGGTCGAAATCCCCCATTGAAATGAATGGCGGGCTACCAGGGGTTGAAATCCCCCATTGAAATGAATGGCAGGCTCCCAGTGGTTTAAATCCTCCATTGAAATGAATGGCGGGCTACCAGGGTTCGAATTCACCCATTGAAATAAATGGCGGGCGCCCAGGAATCAAAATCCCCCAATGAAATGAATGGTGGGCTACCAGGGGTCGAAATCCCCCATTTAAATGAATGGCGGGCTCCCAGGGGTCAAAATCCCCCATAGCAATGAATGGCAGGTTACCAGGGGTTGAAATCCCCCATTGTAATGAATGGCGGGCACCCAGGGGTTGAATTATCCTATTGAAATGAATGGCGGGCCTCCAGGGATCAAAATCCCCCAATGAAATGAATTGCGGGCTACCAGGGGTCGAATTCCCCCATTGAAATGAATGGCGGGTGCCCAGGGTTTAAATCCCGCAATGAAATGAATGGCAATCTACCAGGGGTCGAAATCCCCCATTGAAATTAATGGCGGGCTACCAGGGATCGAGATTCCCCCATAGAAATGAATATTGGGCTCCCAGTGGTCGAAATCCCCCATTGAAATGAATTGCGTGCTACCAGGGGTTGAAATCCCCCATTGAAATGAATGGCGGGCTCCCAGTGGTTTAAATCCTCCATTGAACTGAATGGCGGGCTAACAGGGGTGGAATTCCCCTATTTAAATGAATGGTGGGCTCCCAGGGGTCGAAATCCCCCATAGGAATGAATGGCGGGGGCGCCTAGGGGTCGGAATCCCCCATTGAAATGAATGGCTGGCTCCCAGTGGTCGAAATCCCCCATTGAAATTAATGGCGGGCTCCCAGGGGTCGAATTTCCCCATTGAATTGAATGGCGGGCAACCAGGAGTCAAAATCCCCGATTGAAATGAATGGCTGGCTCCCAGTGGTCGAAATCCCCCATTGAAATGAATGGCGGGCTACCAGGGGTCGAATTCCCCCATTTAAATGAATGGCGGGCGCCCAGGAATAGAAATCCTACAATGAAATGAATGGCGGGCTACCAGGGGTCGAAATCCCCCATTGAAATGAATGGCGGGTGCCCAGGGGTCGAAATCCCGCAATGAAATGAATGGCGGGCTACCAGGGGTCGAAATCCCCCATTGAAATGAATGGCGGGCTACCAGGGGTTGAATTCCCCCATTTAAATGAATGGTGGGCTCCCAGGGGTCGAAATCCCCCATTGAAATGAATGGCTGGCTCCCAGTGGTCGAAATCCCCCATTGAAATTAATGGCGGGGTCCCAGGGGTCGAATTCCCCCATTGAAATGAATGGCGGGTGCCTAGGGGTCGAATTCCCGCAATGAAATGAATGGCGGGCTACCAGGGGTCGAAATCCCCCATTGAAATGAATGGCGGGCTACCAGGGATCGAGTTTCCCCCATAGAAATGAATATTGGGCTCCCAGTGGTCGAAAACCCCCAATGAAATGAATGGCGGGCTACCAGGGGTCGAATTCCCCCATTTAAATGAATGGTGGGCTCCCAGGGGTCAAAATCCCCCATAGGAATGAATGGCGGGGGCGCCTAGGGGTCGAAATCCCCCATTGAAATGAATGGCTGGCTCCCAATGGTCGAAATCCCCCATTGAAATTAATGGCGGGGTCCCAGGGGTCGAATTCCCCCATTGAAATGAATGGCGGGCAACCAGGAGTCAAAATCCCCGATTGAGATGAATGGCGGGCGCCTAGGGGTCGAAATCCCCCATTGAAATGAATGGCTGGCTCCCAGTGGTCGAAATCCCCCATTGAAATGAATGGCGGGCTACCAGGGCTCGAATTCACCCATTGAAATGAATGGCGGGCGCCCAGGAATCAAAATCCCCCAATGAAATGAATGGCGGGCTACCAGGGGTTGAAATCCCCCATTGAAATGAACGGCGGGCGCCCAGGGATCGAAATCCCCCATTGAAATGAATGACGGGCGCCGAGGAATCAAAATCCCCCAATGAAATTAATGGCGGGCTACCAGGGGTCGAAATCCCCCATTGAAATGAATGGCGGGCTACCAGGGTTTGAATTCCCCCATTTAAATGAATGGTGGGCTCCCAGGGGTTGAAATCCCCCATAGGAATGAATGGCAGGTTACCAGGGGTTGAAATCCCCCATTGAAATGAATGGCGGGCTTCCAGGGATCGAGATTCCCCCATAGGAATGAATGGCGGGGGCGCCTAGGGGTCGAAATCCCCCATTGAAATGAATGGCTGGCTCCCAGTGGTCGAAATCCCCCATTGAAATGAATGACGGGCTCCCACGGGTCGAATTCCCCCATTGAAATGAATGGCGGGCGACTAGGGGTCGAATTCCTTCATTGAAATTAATGGCGGTGCGCCCAGGAATCAAAATCCCCCAATGAAATGAATGGAGGGCTACCAGGGGTCGAAATCCCCCATTGAAATGAATGGCAGGTGCCCAGGGGTCGAAATCCCGCAATGAAATTATTGGCGGGCTACTAGGGGTCGAAATCCACCATTGAAATGAATGGCGGGCTACCAGGGATCTAGATTCCCCCATAGAAATGAATATTGGGCTCCCAGTGGTCAAAATCCCCCATTGAAATGAATGGCGGGCTACCAGGGGTCGAATTCGCCCATTTAAATGAATGGCGGGCGCCCAGGAATCAAAATCCCCCAATGAAATTAAAGGCGGTCTACCAGGGGTTGAAATCCCCCATTGAAATTAATGGCGGGTGCCCAGGGGTCGAAATCCCGCAATGAAATGAATGGCGGGCTACCAGGGATCGAGATTCCCCCATAGGAATGAATGGCGGCGGCGCCTAGGGGTAGAAATCCCCCATTGAAATGAATGGCGGGCGCCCAGGGGTCAAAATCCCCCAATGAAATGAAATGCGGGCGCCTAGGGGTTGAATTCCCCTATTGAAATGAATGGCGGGCACCCAGGGATCAAAATCCCCCAATGAAATGAATGGCGGTCTACCAGGGGTCGAAATCCCCAATTGAAATGAATGGCGGGTGCCCAGGGGTCGAAATCCCGCAATGAAATGAATGGCGGGCTACTAGGGGTCGAAATCCCCCATTGAAATGAATGGCGGGCTACCAGGGATCGAGTTTCCCCCATAGAAATGAATATTGGGCTCCCAGTGGTCGAAATCCCCCATTGAAATGAATGGCGGGCTACCAGGGGTCGAAAACACCCATTAAAAAGTATGGCGGGATCCCAGGGGTCGAATTCCCCCATTGAAATGAAAGTCGGGCTCCCATTGGTCGAAATCCCCCATTGAAATGAATGACGGGCTCCTAGGGGTTAAAATTTCCCATAGAAATGAATGGCGGGTGCACAGGGGTCGAAATACCCCATTGAAATGAATGGCCGGGCGCCCAGGGGTCGAAATCACCCATTGAAATGAATGGCGGGCTACCAGGGGTCGAATTCCCCCATTGAAATGAATGGCTGGCTCCCAGTGGTCGAAATCCCCCATTGAAATGAATGGCGGGCTACCAGGGACCGAGATTCCCCCATAGAAATGAATATTGGGCTCCCAGTGGTCGAAATCCCCCATTGAAATGAATGGCGGGCTACCAGGGGTCGAATTCCCCCATTTAAATGAATGGTGGGCTCCCAGGGGTCGAAATCCCCCATAGGAATGAATGGCAGGTTACCAGGGGTTGAAATCCCCCATTAAAATGAATAGTTGGCTACCAGGGATCAAGATTCCCCCATAGGAATGAATGGCGGGGGCGCCTAGGGGTCGAAATCCCCCATTGAAATTAATGGCTGGCTCCCAATGGTCGAAATCCCCCATTGAAATGAATGGCGGGCTACCAGGGGTCGAAATCCCCCATTTAAATGAATGGTGGGCTCCCAGGGGTCGAAATCCCCCATAGGAATGAATGGCGGGGGCGCCTAAGGGTCGGAATCCCCCATTGAAATGAATGGCTGGCTCCCAGTGGTCGAAATCCCCCATTGAAATTAATGGCGGGCTCCCAGGGGTCGAATTCCCCCATTGAAATGAATTGCGGGCAACCAGGAGTCAAAATCCCCGATTGAAATGAATGGCTGGCTCCCAGTGGACGAAATCCCCCATTGAAATGAATGGCAGGCTACCAGGAGTCGAATTCACCCATTGAAATGAATGGCGGGCGCCCAGGAATCAAAATCCCCCAATGAAATGAATGGCGGGCTACCAGGGGTCAAAATCCCCCATTTAAATGAATGGTGGGCTCCCAGGGGTCAAAATCCCCCATAGGAATGAATGGCAGGTTACCAGGGGTTGAAATCCCACATTGAAATAAATAGCGGTCTCCCAGGGGTCGAATTCCCCCATTGAAATGAATGGCGGGCGCCCAGGAATCAAAATACCCCAATGAAATGAATGGCGGGCTACCAGAGGTAGAATTCCCCCATTGAAATGAATGGCGTGTGCCCAGGTTTTAAATCCCGCAATGAAATGAATGGCGGTCTACCAGGGGTCGAAATCCCCCATTGAAATGAATGGCGGACTACCAGGGATCGAGATTCCCCCATAGAAATGAATATTGGGCTCCCAGTGGTCGAAATCCCCCATTGAAATGAATGGCGGGCTACCAGGGGTCGAAATCCCCCATTGAAATGAATGGCGGGCTCCCAGTGGTCGAAATCCTCCATTGAAATGAATGGCGGGCTACCAGGGGTCGAATTCACCTATTTAAATGAATGGTGGGCTCCCAGGGGTCGAAATCCCCCATGGGAATGAATGGCGGGGGCGCCTAGGGGTCGGAATCCCCCATTGAAATGAATGGCTGGCTCCCAGGGGTCGAATTTCCCCATTGAAATGAATGGCGGGCACCCAGGGGTCGAATTTCCCCATTGAAATGAATGGCGGGCAACCAGGAGTCAAAATCCCCGATTGAAATGAATGGCTGGCTCCCAGTGGTCGAAATCCCCCATTGAAATGAATGGCGGGCTACCAGGGGTCGAATTCACCCATTGAAATGAATGGCGGGCGCCCAGGAATCAAAATCCCCCAATGAAATGAATGGTGGGCTACCAGGGGTCGAAATCCCCCATTTAAATGAATGGTGGGCTCCCAGGGGTCAAAATCCCCCATAGGAATGAATGGCAGGTTACCAGGGTTTGAAATCCCCCATTGAAATGAATGGCGGGCACCCAGGGGTTGAATTCCCCTATTGAAATGAATGGCGGGCCCCCAGGGATCAAAATCCCCCAATGAAATGAATGGCGGGCTACCAGGGGTCGAATTCCCCCATTGAAATGAATGGCGGGTGCCCAGGGTTTAAATTCCGCAATGAAATGAATGGCGGTCTACCAGGGGTCGAAATCCCCCATTGAAATTAATGGCGGGCTACCAGGGATCGAAATTCCCCCATAGAAATGAATATTGGGCTCCCAGTGGTCGAAATCCCCCATTGAAATTAATGGCGGGCTACCAGGGGTTGAAATCCCCCATTGAAAAAAATGGCGGGCTCCCAGTGGTTTAAATCCTCCATTGAAATGAATGGCGGGCTACCAGGGGTCGAATTCCCCTATTTAAATGAATGGTGGGCTCCCAGGGGTCGAAATTCCCCATAGGAATGAATGGCGGGGGCGCCTAGTGGTCGGAATCCCCCATTGAAATGAATGGCTGGCTCCCAGTGGTCGAAATCCCCCATTGAAATTAATGGCGGGCTCCCAGGGGTCGAATTTCCCCATTGAAATGAATGGCGGGCAACCAGGAGTCAAAATCCCCGATTGAAATGAATGGCTGGCTCCCAGTGGTCGAAATCCCCCATTGAAATGAATGGCGGGCTACCAGGGGTCGAATTCCCCCATTGAAATGAATGGCGGGCGCCCAGGAATAGAAATCCCCTAATGAAATGAATGGCGGGCTACCAGGGGTCGAAATCCCCCATTGAAATGAATGGCGGGTGCCCAGGGGTCGAAATCCCGCAATGAAATGAATGGCGGGCTACCAGGGGTCGAAATCCCCCATTGAAATGAATGGCAGGCTACCAGGGGTCGAATTCCCCCATTTAAATGAATGGTGGGCTCCCAGGGGTCGAAATCCCCCATTGAAATGAATGGCTGGCTCCCAGTGGTCGAAATCCCCCATTGAAATTAATGGCAGGGTCCCAGGGGTCGAATTCCCCCATTGAAATGAATGGCGGGCGACCAGGAGTCAAAATCCCCTATTGAGATGAATGGCGGGCGCCTAGGGGTCGGAATCCCCCATTGAAATGAATGGCTAGCTCCCAGTGGTCGAAATCCCCCATTGAAGATAATGGCGGGCTCCCAGGGGTCGAATTTCCCCATTGAAATGAATGGCGGGTGCCCAGGGGTCGAAATCCCGCAATGAAATGAATGGCGGGCTACCAGGGGTCGAAATCCCCCATTGAAATGAATGGCGGGCTACCAGGGGTCGAATTCCCCTATTTAAATGAATGGTGGGCTCCCAGGGGTCAAAATCCCCCATAGGAATGAATGGCGGGGGCGCCTAGGGGTCGAAATCCCCCATTGAAATGAATGGCTGGCTCCCAGTGGTCGAAATCCCCCATTGAAATTAATGGCGGGGTCCCAGGGGTCGAATTCCCCCATTGAAATGAATGGCGGGTGCCCAGGGTTTAAATCCCGCAATGAAATGAATGGCGGTCTACCAGGGGTCGAAATCCCCCATTGAAATTAATGGCGGGCTACCAGGGATCGAGATTCCCCCATAGAAATGAATATTGGGTTCCCAATGGTCGAAATCCCCCATTGAAATGAATGGCGGGCTACCAGGGGTTGAAATCCCCCATTGAAATGAATGGCAGGCTCCCAGTGGTTTAAATCCTCCATTGAAATGAATGGCGGGCTACCAGGGTTCGAATTCACCCATTGAAATGAATGGCGGGCGCCCAGGAATCAAAATCCCCCAATGAAATGAATGGTGGGCTACCAGGGGTCGAAATCCCCCATTTAAATGAATGGTGGGCTCCCAGGGGTCAAAATCCCCCATAGCAATGAATGGCAGGTTACCAGGGGTTGAAATCCCCCATTGTAATGAATGGCAGGTTACCAGGGGTTGAAATCCCCCATTGTAATGAATGGCGGGCACCCAGGGGTTGAATTATCCTATTGAAATGAATGGCGGGCCTCCAGGGATCAAAATCCCCCAATGAAATGAATTGCGGGCTACCAGGGGTCGAATTCCCCCATTGAAATGAATGGCGGGTGCCCAGGGTTTAAATCCCGCAATGAAATGAATGGCAATCTACCAGGGGTCGAAATCCCCCATTGAAATTAATGGCGGGCTACCAGGGATCGAGATTCCCCCATAGAAATGAATATTGGGCTCCCAGTGGTCGAAATCCCCCATTGAAATGAATTGCGTGCTACCAGGGGTTGAAATCCCCCATTGAAATGAATGGCGGGCTCCCAGTGGTTTAAATCCTCCATTGAACTGAATGGCGGGCTAACAGGGGTGGAATTCCCCTATTTAAATGAATGGTGGGCTCCCAGGGGTCGAAATCCCCCATAGGAATGAATGGCGGGGGCGCCTAGGGGTCGGAATCCCCCATTGAAATGAATGGCTGGCTCCCAGTGGTCGAAATCCCCCATTGAAATTAATGGCGGGCTCCCAGGGGTCGAATTTCCCCATTGAATTGAATGGCGGGCAACCAGGAGTCAAAATCCCCGATTGAAATGAATGGCTGGCTCCCAGTGGTCGAAATCCCCCATTGAAATGAATGGCGGGCTACCAGGGGTCGAATTCCCCCATTGAAATGAATGGCGGGCGCCCAGGAATAGAAATCCTACAATGAAATGAATGGCGGGCTACCAGGGGTCGAAATCCCCCATTGAAATGAATGGCGGGTGCCCAGGGGTCGAAATCCCGCAATGAAATGAATGGCGGGCTACCAGGGGTCGAAATCCCCCATTGAAATGAATGGCGGGCTACCAGGGGTTGAATTCCCCCATTTAAATGAATGGTGGGCTCCCAGGGGTCGAAATCCCCCATTGAAATGAATGGCTGGCTCCCAGTGGTCGAAATCCCCCATTGAAATTAATGGCGGGGTCCCAGGGGTCGAATTCCCCCATTGAAATGAATGGCGGGTGCCTAGGGGTCGAATTCCCGCAATGAAATGAATGGCGGGCTACCAGGGGTCGAAATCCCCCATTGAAATGAATGGCGGGCTACCAGGGATCGAGTTTCCCCCATAGAAATGAATATTGGGCTCCCAGTGGTCGAAAACCCCCAATGAAATGAATGGCGGGCTACCAGGGGTCGAATTCCCCCATTTAAATGAATGGTGGGCTCCCAGGGGTCGAAATCCCCCATAGGAATGAATGGCGGGGGCGCCTAGGGGTCGAAATCCCCCATTGAAATGAATGGCTGGCATCCAGTGGTCGAAATCCCCCATTGAAATTAATGGCGGGGTCCCAGGGGTCGAATTCCCCCATTGAAATGAATGGCGGGCGACCAGGAGTCAAAATCCCCGATTGAGATGAATGGCGGGCGCCTAGGGGTCGAAATCCCCCATTGAAATGAATGGCTGGCTCCCAGTGGTCGAAATCCCCCATTGAAATGAATGGCGGGCTACCAGGGGTCGAATTTTCCCATTGAAATGAATGGCTGGCTCCCAGTGGTCGAAATCCCCAATTGAAATGAATGGCGGGCTACCAGGGGTCGAATTCACCCATTGAAATGAATGGCGGGCGCCCAGGAATCAAAATCCCCGTATGAAATGAATGGTGGGCTACCAGGGGTCGAAATCCCCCATTTAAATGAATGGTGGGCTCCCAGGGGTCAAAATCCCCCATCGGAATGAATGGCAGGTTACCAGGGGTTGAAATCCCCCATTGAAATGAATGGCGGGCACCCAGGGGTTGAATTCCCCTATTGAAATGAATGGCGGGCACCCAGGGATCAAAATCCCCCAATGAAATGAATGGCGGGCTACCAGGGGTCGAATTCCCCCATTGAAATGAATGGCGGGTGCCCAGGGTTTAAATCCCGCAATGAAATGAATGGCGGTCTACCAGGGGTCGAAATCCCCCATTGAAATGAATGGCGGGCTACCAGGGATCGAGATTCCCCCATAGAAATGAATATTGGGTTCCCAATGGACGAAATCCCCCATTGAAATGAATGACGGGCTACCAGGGGTTGAAATCCCCCATTGAAATGAATGGCAGGCTCCCAGTGGTTTAAATCCTCCATTGAAATGAATGGCGGGCTACCAGGGTTCGAATTCACCGTTTGAAATGAATGGCGGGCGCCCAGGAATCAAAATCCCCCAATGAAATGAATGGTGGGCTACCAGGGGTCGAAATCCCCCATTTAAATGAATGGTGGGCTCCCAGGGGTCAAAATCCCCCATAGCAATGAATGGCAGGTTACCAGGGGTTGAAATCCCCCATTGTAATGAATGGCGGGCACCCAGGGGTTGAATTATCCTATTGAAATGAATGGCGGGCCTCCAGGGATCAAAATCCCCCAATGAAATGAATGGCGGGCTACCAGGGGTCGAATTCCCCCATTGAAATGAATGGCGGGTGCCCAGGGTTTAAATCCCGCAATGAAATGAATGGCAATCTACCAGGGGTCGAAATCCCCCATTGAAATTAATGGCGGGCTACCAGGGATCGAGATTCCCCCATAGAAATGAATATTGGGCTCCCAGTGGTCGAAATCCCCCATTGAAATGAATTGCGTGCTACCAGGGGTTGAAATCCCCCATTGAAATGAATGGCGGGCTCCCAGTGGTTTAAATCCTCCATTGAAATGAATGGCGGGCTAACAGGGGTGGAATTCCCCTATTTAAATGAATGGTGGGCTCCCAGGGGTCGAAATCCCCCATAGGAATGAATGGCGGGGGCGCCTAGGGGTCGGAATCCCCCATTGAAATGAATGGCTGGCTCCCAGTGGTCGAAATCCCCCATTGAAATTAATGGCGGGCTCCCAGGGGTCGAATTTCCCCATTGAAATGAATGGCGGGCAACCAGGAGTCAAAATCCCCGATTGAAATGAATGGCTGGCTCCCAGTGGTCGAAATCCCCCATTGAAATGAATGGCGGGCTACCAGGGGTCGAATTCCCCCATTGAAATGAATGGCGGGCGCCCAGGAATCAAAATCCCCCAATGAAATGAATGGCGGGCTACCAGGGGTCGAAATCCCCCATTGAAATGAATGGCGGGCTCCCAGTGGTCGAAATCCTCCATTGAAATGAATGGCGGGCAACCAGGGGTCGAATTCCCCTATTTAAATGAATGGTGGGCTCCCAGGGGTCGAAAACCCTCATAGGAATGAATGGCGGGAGCGCCTAGGGGTCGGAATCCCCCATTGAAATGAATGGCTGGCTCCCAGTGGTTGAAATCCCCCATTGAAATTAATGGCGGGCTCCCAGGGGTCGAATTTCCCCATTGAAATGAATGGCGGGCAACCAGGAGTCAAAATCCCCGATTGAAATGAATGGCTGGCTCCCAGTGGTCGAAATCCCCCATTGAAATGAATGGCGGGCTACCAGGGGTCGAATTCCCCCATTGAAATGAATGGCGGGCGCCCAGGAATCAAAATCCCCCAATGAAATGAATGGCGGGCTACCAGGGGTCGAAATCCCCCATTGAAATGAATGGCGGGTGCCCAGGGGTCGAAATCCCGCAATGAAATGAATGGCGGGCTAACCAGGGGTCGAAATCCCCCATTGAAATGAATGGCGGGCTACCAGGGGTCGAATTCCCCCGTTTAAATGAATGGTGGGCTCCCAGGGGTCGAAATCCCCCATAGGAATGAATGGCGGGGGCGCCTAGGGGTCGAAATCCCCCATTGAAATGAATGGCTGGCTCCCAGTGGTCGAAATCCCCTATTGAAATTAATGGCGGGGTCCCAGGGGTCGAATTCCCCCATTGAAATGAATGGCGGGCGACCAGGAGTCAAAATCCCCGATTGAGATGAATGGCGTGCGCCTAGGGGTCGAAATCCCCCATTGAAATGAATGGCTGGCTCCCAATGCTCGAAATCCCCCATTGAAATGAATGGCGGGCTACCAGGGGTCGAATTCCCCCATTGAAATGAATGGCGGGCGCCCAGGAATCAAAATCCCCCAATGAAATGAATGGCGGGCTACCAGGGGTTGAAATCCCCCATTGAAATGAACGGCCGGCGCCCAGGGATCGAAATCCCCCATTGAAATGAATGACGGACGCCGAGGAATCAAAATCCCCCAATGAAATTAATGGCGGGCTACCAGGAGTCGAAATCCCCCATTGAAATGAATGGCGGGATCCCAGGGGTCGAATTCCCCCATTGAAATGAAAGGCGGGCTACCATTGGTCGAAATCCCCCATTGAAATGAATGACGGGCTCCCAGTGGTCGAAATCCCCCATTGAAATGAATGGCGGGCTACCAGGGGTCGAATTCCCCCATTGAAATGAATGGCGGGCGCCCAGGAATAGAAATCCTACAATGAAATGAATGGCGGGCTACCAGGGGTCGAAATCCCCCATTGAAATGAATGGCGGGTGCCCAGGGGTCGAAATCCCGCAATGAAATGAATGGCGGGCTACCAGGGGTCGAAATCCCCCATTGAAATGAATGGCGGGCTACCAGGGGTTGAATTCCCCCATTTAAATGAATGGTGGGCTCCCAGGGGTCGAAATCCCCCATTGAAATGAATGGCTGGCTCCCAGTGGTCGAAATCCCCCATTGAAATTAATGGCGGGGTCCCAGGGGTCGAATTCCCCCATTGAAATGAATGGCGGGTGCCTAGGGGTCGAATTCCCGCAATGAAATGAATGGCGGGCTACCAGGGGTCGAAATCCCCCATTGAAATGAATGGCGGGCTACCAGGGATCGAGTTTCCCCCATAGAAATGAATATTGGGCTCCCAGTGGTCGAAAACCCCCAATGAAATTAATGGCGGGGTCCCAGGGGTCGAATTCCCCCATTGAAATGAATCGCGGGTGCCTAGGGGTCGAATTCCCGCAATGAAATGAATGGTGGGCTACCAGGGGTCGAAATCCCCCATTGAAATGAATGGCGGGCTACCAGGGGTCGAATTCCCCCATTTAAATGAATGGTGGGCTCCCAGGGGTCGAAATCCCCCATAGGAATGAATGGCGGGGGCGCCTAGGGGTCGAAATCCCCCATTGAAATGAATGGCTGGCATCCAGTGGTCGAAATCCCCCATTGAAATTAATGGCGGGGTCCCAGGGGTCGAATTCCCCCATTGAAATGAATGGCGGGCGACCAGGAGTCAAAATCCCCGATTGAGATGAATGGCGGGCGCCTAGGGGTCGAAATCCCCCATTGAAATGAATGGCTGGCTCCCAGTGGTCGAAATCCCCCATTGAAATGAATGGCGGGCTACCAGGGGTCGAATTTTCCCATTGAAATGAATGGCTGGCTCCCAGTGGTCGAAATCCCGAATTGAAATGAATGGCGGGCTACCAGGGGTCGAATTCACCCATTGAAATGAATGGCGGGCGCCCAGGAATCAAAATCCCCGTATGAAATGAATGGTGGGCTACCAGGGGTCGAAATCCCCCATTTAAATGAATGGTGGGCTCCCAGGGGTCAAAATCCCCCATCGGAATGAATGGCAGGTTACCAGGGGTTGAAATCCCCCATTGAAATGAATGGCGGGCACCCAGGGGTTGAATTCCCCTATTGAAATGAATGGCGGGCACCCAGGGATCAAAATCCCCCAATGAAATGAATGGCGGGCTACCAGGGGTCGAATTCCCCCATTGAAATGAATGGCGGGTCCCCAGGGTTTAAATCCCGCAATGAAATGAATGGCGGTCTACCAGGGGTCGAAATCCCCCATTGAAATGAATGGCGGGCTACCAGGGATCGAGATTCCCCCATAGAAATGAATATTGGGCTCCCAGTAGTCGAAATCCCCCATTGAAATGAATGGCGGGCTACCAGGGGTTGAAAGCCCCCATTGAAATGAATGGCGGGCTCCCAGTGGTCGAAATCCTCCATTGAAATGAATGGCGGGCTACCAGGGGTCGAATTCCCCTATTTAAATGAATTGTGGGCTCCCAGGGGTCGAAATCCCCCATAGGAATGAATGGCGGGGGCGCCTAGGGGTCGGAATCCCCCATTGAAATGAATGGCTGGCTCCCAGTGGTCGAAATCCCCCATTGAAATTAATGGCGG